>NW_012117966.1:314685-318762 GCF_000951035.1 Colobus angolensis palliatus | reverse complement strand
CCTCCTGGGCTTCCTGAGTAGCTGGAACTATAGGCGTTAGCCACTGCGCCCAGCCCAGTCTCTCCTTTCTTTGCTCTAACAAGTTTAATTGAATGTTTTCCCTTAAGTTGTGATCTTTGGTGATCACAGTGAACCCCAACAAGGATCTCGGAGCCCGGGCTGCACTTGCCTTGACTCACTGGGGACTCTCAAGCCTCAGTGTCCCCTTCTGAGCAATGGGAGTTGGGACTCTTTCACCCCCAACCCCATGGCAGGCTTAGTGGAGGAGCCACCTCGGGGTGTGGGGTCCCTGGTGGCCCCCGACCCAGCTAGAAGAACTGCCAGGAATAGGGGTGCATGGGACAGAGGCTGGTACCCTGAGTGCTGAATCCCTATAGGCTGGAGAGAGATTCCTGGGAGCTAGTCGGCCTGCATCTGAGAGTGTCTGTGTGCACGCCTACACGCACGTGTACCTGCCTGTGCATGGGGCTTTTGCACAGGTTCATATGTGTGTGTGTGCACACGCCTGCGTGCGTGCAAGTTCACAAGTGTGTGAGTGCGTGTGATGGGCCGTGCCTTTGTGAGTGAACAATCGCTGAGACAGCGAAGGTGACTCAGGCAGGAGCGGAAACTGCACCTACTGCCCTGGCTCCCTGCCCCGGGGGAGCTCCAGAACCTGTCCTGACAGGAGGGACCTGAAGGTGTGAATAAGTCAGGAGATGGGGAGCCCGGGTGCCCCAGAGTCTGCCGGTCCCCGCAAATCCGGAAGATGCTCATGGCCTCCACGCGGGTCTGGGGAACCATGACCTGGCTCCCTCGAACCACATCTCACCTGGGACCCCAGAGATGCCCCCAGCCCCTGGCCTGGCTTCCCCCCAGAGGGCAGGGCCTGGGCAGTCCCTCACCCCGTTATTCCCATCTCTTTCAGCTGGGCAGCTCCTACCGACTCCTCCCTAGAGATCTCGTGAATGGCCCTTCCAGCCTCCCCCATCGCACTATGCTGTTCATTGGCGGCAGCCTCGGAAATCTCGGCCATGTGGTAGGCGCCAAATTTTACAGAATGAATGGAATTCGGAATCAGCCGGAGCCGAGGCTCCGGGGACCTTAGGGTCATTCTAGGTTAGTTCCGTGGGCAGAAATGAGCCGGACTCCCCACTTCCCCCTCCCCAGAGCCCCCCACCCTCCTCCCCAGGTCTCAAAGAGTTTGGTTCTGGAGGATTAATCTGTCCCTTCCCCGTCATCGAGATTTTTCTGGCTCCCAGCCTGGCTTTCATGGGGGAGGGGAGGGGGTGGCACCCGGAACCTCGCTGAGGGGACCCCGACTTCCCTCTGCGGCAGGCACCTGCCCTTGCCAATCTCAAGACTGCCGCCCCCCCACCACCACCAGGGACCACCTATCATAGCGCAGCCCTCCCAGTTGCATCAGCAGCCGCCAATTAGCGCTTCCTCTGCTGCCGGTGGTCGGGGGAGCAGAGGAACGGGGCGGGGGTCCGGCCTGCAGCACCCTGGCTGCCGCTGGAACGCCCCGCGTGTCCCAAATTCCGTCGCCATCACCGCCTTCCCAGCGCACGACTGGGCGCCCGGTCCCACCGCTCCAGGCTGCGCCTTGCTGCTGCTCCCCTGTCTTGGCGCAGCTGCTACCCCTAAGAGCACCTGGGAGTGAATGAGGCTGCACGTGGTCCACAAGCCCCTGCCCAGCCCCTGAAGCCTAGGATGCAAACGGAAGCTCAGAACCTAGGTGGCCCCTGACTGTGGCCTCGGGAAGTCTGGCAACAGTCCTAGCCTCTGATCTGCCAGATATCCCCAGGGCTGCTGGTTCCAATGTAGGCACTGGCCCAGGCCCAGGGTCGGCCCCGGTCCATCTTACCACGGTCATCCCCCAAGGGGCCCGGGCAGCATCTCCCAGCCCCAGGGGCACCCCAGCCTGCTGTGTCTGGGGACGTGGAAGGCCCAGATCCTTGCAGTGTGGGGCGGAGCTGCCCCTACCACCACGTCCCCTAGTCGAGGGGCACATGTCAACTAGAGAATAACGTGGGGTCTCCTGGTTTGAGTATTCCCTGGGCTGCACCTTCTAAACACTCATTGTGCAGCCCCCAGACACCCCCGAGGCACCCCCACATGGTGGATGTGGCCTACGAGGAGCCACAGCCACTTCTCAGCACAGAACTGCTCCTAGTGGCTCTGGGGGTCCCATGGGCCACAGTCCACCCCCTCCCAGCGCCCCATCCCCTGCCTAAGGAGGTGTGCTGGGCCCACAACCTCCGGAGCACCCACTGTGGCCACGGCCTCCCTCCAACCGCACCCTCCCAGCACTGAGCTGGGGAGCCAGGGCGCCTACCTGTTCCGCCAGCCCTCCCACCCACCTCAGCCCCAAGACACACACAGGCCGGCCTGGGGCTGCAGACTGAGTTATTTTATTTCGCTATTTCCAGTTTGAAGCTACTATCATGGGCATTTAGAGTTATACAAATGACACTTACAAAAAATAAAAGACCAAGACACCCAGAGTGAGACGCATGTCGGGAGGGGGGAGGCTGGCAGCAGGGGGGCCCCGGCGGCTCACCCCAGGGCTCCCCGAGGGGGCGACACCTGGCTTCATCCACCCAGGAGGCCCAGAGAGCACCCATCACAGCGGGGGCTCTGGCCCAGGCGTCCACAGCCCATGCCTGAGGCTGCGGCTGGACAGGAAGGACGGAAAGAGGGGCTGAGATGCACCCCCTGGGGAGGGTGCTGAGACCCCCCCAGATCACTCACTACTACAGCCAGGCCTGCCTGGGACGCCTCCAGCAATAATATTTCGTTAAAAAAAATACTGATTTGGTCATTTTCTGCTTCCAGTCAGGCTAGGGTGAAAGGAAAGAGACAGGAGGAAGACGGCCCCCAGACCCCTCCCCTCCCCCTCCACCACCCTGGCAGAACGTGCAGCGGGCAGACCCTGTGGCCGTCACGCCCTGCCACTCCGGGGCAGGGAGCCAGGCTGAGCCTCTGCCACGTGGGAGAGGGGCTGTTTCCAGCCACCACCCAAAAAAACACCAAGGGTCAGTCCTAGCCCACCCAACGGCTTCCCTTCCCAAGCAGGGTTTCACGACAGTGCATCAGGGAGAGCCACTGACAGGCTTGGGACACGTGCCCAGCTCCTAGGGGGTTGGGAGGAGGTGGCCGGGTGGGGAAGGAGATTCCAGTTAAACTACACGCCCAGGGCTCCCAGCTCCCAACCACCCTTTAGCCGCTTCCAGAGAAATAAGGCTCAGAGCCGTCTGAGGTCAGAAGAAAGAGGTGCCAGACGCCCTGTGGCAGACAAGAGGGCAGGGGCATCTGAAATGCCTCCCAGGCCCAGGCCGCAGCCGCTGACCCGAGGGGAGTAGGGAACCTGGGCGGAGGGGAGAGTGGGGAGTCCATAGGGGTGACAGGTGGGGGCACCGTTTTCTCTGGGGTTTCCAGTTTGAAAGGCAAGGGGGTTTGCCTCCCGCCCCGGGGCCCACCTGGAGGAGAAGGGGTTAGCAGGGAGGGTTGGGAGGAGCCGCCTCACGGGCAGGGGTGGGGAAGGGCAGGCAGGCCCTAGTACTCCCAGAGCGAGGCGGGGTCCACGGTCTCTGCCGAGGCCTTCAGGACCCCTGCATGGTCGCCCTTCAGGTAGCGCCCGCCCACCTTGATGGCCACCTTGTTGTAGTCGCAGAACTCGAAGAAGAAGTCCACAGGAGCGTCGCCGCTGCTGGTGACCGCGGAGTCACTACCCACCGTCCAGTATTTGCCTGTGGAGTCTGGGGAGGGGTCTGTATCAAGCGGTGCCCAAAGCCCGGCTCCCCACCCCCACCCTGGACAGCGGAGGATGGGCACGGGTGTTCCCAAGGGTGATGCCCCACCCTCCAGTCCTGGCTCCGAAATGAGCCAGGGTCCCTATGGCCCCCATGTCCTCCTGCCTGTGATGGACACATGAACGAGGGTCCTAAAACGTGCTGTGCCTGGCCGCGGTGGCTCACGACTATAATCCCAGCACTTTGGGAGGCTGAGGCGGGCGGATCACTTGAGGTCAGGAGTTTGAGACCAGTCTGGCCAACATGGTGAAACCCCATCTCTACTAAAAATACAAAAATTAGC
>NW_012117966.1:303484-307224 GCF_000951035.1 Colobus angolensis palliatus | reverse complement strand
TCCCCTCCCTGCTCTCCTCCCCCTCCCCCTCCCCCTTACTGCTCTGCTCCCCCTCCTTGCTCACCCCACCACCACCTCTGTGTCAGGTGGGCAAGCTCAGTCTCCCCGACCATACAGACAAGAGGGAAAGGGGCTGCTTGCATCCCCGAGTCCCTAGTGGCCATTGGACACCTGTCTCCTTAGGGCCCGGAATGGCCCTGAGCCAAGCCAGGGTCAAGTGTGGGTGTAGAGGGTGCTCCCCGCAGCCCTGACCCCAGCCCCGACCCCAGCCCCCACCGAGGGGTTCCCTGCCCAGCAGCTGCCTGCAGGGGAACCTGCCTTTGATGTTGTAGGCGCCATCGTTGAACTCCAGCTGGAAGACGTCATAGCTGGAGCGGTTGGCGTCCAGGGTGCCCGTGACCTTGCGGCAGCCGATGAAGCCGTGCTCCCCGCGGAACACGATGATGGGACGGTTGATGAGTTTCATGAGGAAGAGCTCCGAGTCCCCTGTCCCAGAAAGAGGGGAGTCAGTGTGCCTCCTGGCAGGGGTGGGGTGGGGGCTGGGGTGACCAGAGAGGGAGGGCCAGGAGCTGGGGTCACACAGCAGTCAGCCCCAGGGTAGGACAGGTGCGGGGCCAGTCCAGGGGGATGCCCAGCACAGAGCAGGCCTTGGCTGGGGCTACCAAGTGACCATGGCACGGCCAGACCCTCCAGGACTCCAGGACGGCTCCGGGGAACTGGGCCTTTGGCGGTACCTGCTGTCTCCACCGAGGCGGCCAGCTGCCCATTCTTCTTGGAGGTCACAAACTTGCCATTGGACGCCCGCAGTGTGATGCGCCGGTCACGCCACTCGATGTCGAAGTAGCAGCTGGCATTCCTGGGGGATGGCAGGACGGGGTCAGGTGGGGTAGCCCAGGCAAGGTGGTGGGGGGTGGTAACAGGTGGGAGCAGGGCACTCACTTGGTGGAGGCGGTGGACTGCACGCCCCCGGTGGCTGTCAGCGTCCAGTACTTGCCCGTGTGGGTACGGAAGGCACACTTTCTGGTGTCGCGGTCAATCTCCAGCTGGAAGGTCTCCTGGTCGGTCTCCTCGTCCTGATTGGCAGACAGGTCCATACCTGCGGAGAAGAGGCCTCGGGCTGGTACAGGGGCCCCACACCCCCTAGTTCTGGCTGACCACAGCCCTGAACTCACAGAACTACACACACAAGGGAACACCACGGGGCGGGGTGGGGCAGGCGGCCAAGACCCCACAGTGGCACACATCACAGGCAGCAGAGAGCACGCAGGAATGGAGGCAGGGCCGGTCAGAGGCCAAGGCCAGCTACATCTGTTCCCACGTGACTTTCCCCAGTTAGAGAAATAATAGGGGCCAGGGACAGAGGCTCATGTCTGTGATCTCAATACTTTGGGAGGCCAAGGCAGGAGGATTGCTTGAGTCTAGGAGTTCAAGACCAGCCTGGACAACAGAGCAAGACCCCCGTCTCTACAAATTATTCGTTTTAATTAGCTGGGAGTGGTGGTGCACACCTGTGGTCCCAGCTACTTGGGAGGCTGAAGCAGGAGGATCGCTGAGGCAGGAGGTTGAGGCTACAGTGAGCCGTGATGGCACCACTGCACCCCAGCCTGGGCGACAGAATGAGACCCTGTCTCAAAAAAACAAAAAGGATCAAGAATTAACTGCAGGAAAGACATTCTTGGGCCAACCAGGAGGGTCTTTAACGCAGCCCAGAATTAGATGTGAAAGATTGATCACTGTTGATCACGTTGTGGTTACGTAAGAAAATGGCCTCATTTTTTTAGAAACACAGATGGAAGTATTTTGGGATGAAATGCCCTGATGTCAGGGATTTGCTTTAAATACAACCAAAAATGGTATAGAAAAGGACAAATGGGCTGCAGCCCAGCGGAACAGCGCATCTGGGGGGGCCGTGTCTGGGGGTTCATGCTATTGTTCCTGCTTCTATGTAACAGTTAAAAGAATAAGACATAATGGCACATGTTCCTTTCCTTTAGAAAACTCATAAAAGGGCCAGGTGCAGTGGCTCATGCCTGCAAGCCCAGCACTTTGGGAGGCCAAGTCAGGAGGACCATTTGAGACCAGGAGTTCAAGACCAGCCTGGGCAACTTAGCAAGACCCTACTTCTAAAAACAAACAAACAAACAATTGTTAAAACCCTGTCTCTAAAACAAACAGGAAAAAAGAAACTATGAAGTCCTACATATCCCCTTCCCACCGCACTGCAGAATACCCCTGTGTTGGCAAATACACCTTTCTTTCTTTTTGAGACAGGGTCTTGCTCTGTTGCCCAGGTTGGAGTGCAGTGGCACAATCGCAGCTCACTGCAGCCTTGACTACCTGGGCTCAATGATCATCCCACCTCAGCCTCCCAAATAGCTGAGACTACAGGCACACACCACCACATCAAGCTAATTTTTTTCTACTTGGTAGAGACAGGATCTGGCTATGTTGCCCAGGGTGGTCTTGAACTCCTGGCGTCCCATGATCCTCCTAACTCAGCCTCCCAAAGTGCTGATTACAGGCACGAGCCACCACGTGCCCGGCCAGTGAATACACAATTTTCTAGCTGTTTTTTTCTTACACATACGGAACATGCAGGCTGCCGTGGTAGCTCATGCCTATAATCCCAGCACTTTGGGAAGCTGAGGCAGGTGGATCACCTGAGGTCAGGAGTTCTAGACCAGCCTGGCCAACACAGTGCAACCCCATCTCTACTAGAAATACAAAAATTGGCTGGGCATGGTGGGGCACACGCCTGTAATGCCAGCGGCTTGGAAGGCTGAGGCAGGACAATCACTTGAACCTGGGAGGCGGAGGTTGCAGTGAGCTAAGATTGCGCCACTGCACTCCAGCCTGGGCGACAGAGCGAGACTCTACCTCAAAAAAAAAAAAAGAAAAATGCACAGATGTCCTCTGTCTCTGGATTTGCATACCGTTTTCTATATGGCATATTTACATGTTTCTGTGTCCCTAAAATGTTGAATGGGACTGGCTGGGCACGGTGGCTCAGCCTTGTAATCCCAGCACTTTGGGAGGCCAAGGCGGGTGGATCACGAGGTCAGGTGTTTGAGACCAGCCTGGCCAACAGGGTGAAACCTCGTCTCTACTAAAAATACAAAAAAAATTAGTTGGGTGTGGTGCCGGGCGCCTGTAATCCCAGCTGTTCAGGAGGCTGAGGCAGAATTGCTTGAACCGAGGAGGCAGAGGCTGCAGTGAGCTGAGATCCACCACTGCACTCCAGTCTGGGTGACACAGCAAGACTCCGTCTCAGAATAGGACCCCAGGGATCTCTATCATCGGGACACTTAAGGTGGCTTTCAGGTTTTTCTCCCCTAAATTATAGTGCAGCTGCTATTCTTTTTTTTTGAGAAAGAGTCTGACTCTGTCGCCCAGGCTGGAGTGCAGTGGCACAATCTTGGCTCACTGAAACCTCTGCCTCCTGGTTTCAAGAAATTCTCCTGTCTCAGCTCTCCTGAGTAGCTGGGATTCCAGGTGCCAGCCACTATGCCCAGATAATTTTTTTGTATTTTGAGTAGGGATGGAATTTCATTATGTTGACCAGGCTGGTCTCAAACTCCTGACCTCAGGTAATCCACCTACCTCAGCCTCCCAAAGTGCTGGGATTACAGGTGTGAGCCACCGCGCCCGGCCACACAATTGCTATTCTTTTTTTTGTTTTGATCTGAGGTCTCACTCTGTCCCCAAGGCTGGAGTGCAGTGGCACGATCTCGGCTCACTGC
>NW_012117966.1:300468-302274 GCF_000951035.1 Colobus angolensis palliatus | reverse complement strand
AAAAAAAAAGAGAAAGTAAGGGTCCAGCTGGCTCTCTGGATAGGAGGTGTGTGGGCCTGTTGCCACGCCCTCTCCCTGCCCCACCCTCCTGTCTATGGGTCCCTGGTCTCACACTCTGGCCCCGCCCCTTCCTAGAACCCCTTGGGCCCCACCCTCCAGGTTCCCTGGGCCCTCTCAAGGCCATAGCCCGTCTCCTCCACAGCGTGCACTGCCTGGTACTCCATTGGGTCGGCTGGCTCGGCCACCGCACCCCAGCCAAGCACGGGAGGAGGATGAGGTGAGCAGGCGCTGGGTCCCCAGGGTGCCAGGACCATCCTAAGGCCACACCCCAGGGAACACGAGGGCTGGGGCCTCTGCTCGCTCAGCCCTCCACCAGCTAAGAGGCCCTGCAAAGGTCTTGCAGGCCCCACCCCCACTGCACAGAAGCTGCAGGGCTGCAGGGAGCTGTCAGGCCAGCCACACCCTCACAGCTGCCCTCACCGCCCCCTCATTCTGCTCAGAAGGGCCTGCATGTCTACAGGCAAGGGCTGCACCCTGCTCTGTTCAAAGTCACTGCGTGGGCCCTGGCCTGTGCGGGCCACAGAGCACCACCTGTCCAACACATCGGGGGGTCCGCTGATCGGAGGGAAGTCAGGGACCAGGTAAGAGGACAGCCTCCTGCAGGCCAACCCCAGCAGCAGAAAGGACAGAGGGACAGGTGCTAGGTCCACCCCAGCGGCAGAAAAAAACAGAAGGCATCGGGGGCTCCAGGTTCCCCAGAAAGAGGGGCAAAAGGAGAAGGGGGGTCAGACAATGGAACAGAAACCACATTCGCACAGCTTTGTCCTAGGGTTTACAGGGCTCATCCTCACACAGCCTTGCAAATAAGCAGGGTGCTTACCAGCCCACCTGGAACAAATGCAGGAAGCCGGGAGGCTCCTTCTCAATGAGACTTCCGATGGCTGCGCTGGGCTTAACTGGGGGCAGCCACGGGGCCACGTGTGAATGCACACAGGCCTTAAATTTCCTGGCAACTCCATGAAATTGACACTAACCTCATGCCCCAGGCCAGAGAAGGGAGCTTCCCAGCCGTTCCTGGCCCAGAACCACACAACTGCCGCTATTTGTACCACGACTGAGTCCCCTTCAGCCTGTTGCGTTCAATCCTGGAACTGGTTTGATGCAAAGGCCCAGGCCAGGCAGTGAGGCACCCACCGCGGCGGGCCAGGCACCCTTGGGTGAGTGCCTTCCCTGCACCCTTCCTCAGTTTCCCCACCTGTCAAAAGGGCCCAGCCTCTTCACTCTGCCAGGATGTTGAAAGGATTTAGGGTCCTGGTGCCAAGTAGACATCAGGTCCCATCCCAGCAGGGAGAGGGAGGGATGGGGGAAAGGGGAGTCGTCCCCTCAGTCCAGCAAGGCCCCTCCTGGCTCCAAGGCCCTCATTTGGCCTTGGAGTCTCTAATTAGAGCTGTGTTACTATGGGAACAGAGTTTTCTTCAGGATTTTTCTTTTCATCAACAGAGGCACAGAAATCTTGAGTCACAGGCCCACAGAAGTCCCCAGGAGCCAGGAGATTAAGAGTCTCCTGTGCCGGGCCCACAGGTACCTCTCCCGCCTCCTTCCAGAGAGGTCTAGCTAGGCCCCTGCCTGTCCTCGCCTCACGGTGGCCTTCCCTGTTTCCAGCCTTTGAGTTATCCTCTCTGTTTTTTTTTTTCTTTTTTTAACTTTTTTAAAAAATTATTTTATTTTAGGCCGGGCGCGGTGGCTTAAGCCTGTAATCCCAGCACTTTGGGAGGCCGAGATGGGCGGATCACGAGGTCAGGAGAT
>NW_012117966.1:295390-299855 GCF_000951035.1 Colobus angolensis palliatus | reverse complement strand
CCAAAAAAAATTTTTTGAGACAGGGTCTTGCTCTGTTGCCCAGGCTGGAGTGCAGTGGCATGATCTTGGCTCACTGCAGCCTCAAACTCCTAGGCTCAAGCAATCCTCCCATCTCGGCCTCCTAGGTAGCTGGGATGACAGGTGTGCATCACCATGCCTGGCTAATTTTTTGTATTTTTTGTAGACAGGGGTTTTGCCATGTTGCCCAGGCTGGCCTTGAACTCCTGGGCTGAAGCCATCCTCCCTCCTTGGCCTCCCTAAGTGCTTGGATTACAGGTGAGAGCCAGTGTGCCTGGCCTTCTGAACCATTCTCTCTATGGTGGCTGAGAGGGGCACCCCCTAGTTGCCTCACACCCTCTAGTCCCCATCACCACCCCCAGGCCTTAACAGTCCTCAGAGGCCCCTGGTTTGTTCAAAACAGACACTCCCTCCATCTCATTTAGAAGAGGGGCCCTGGAATGTTCTGTGGCTTCACCTCACCACTCTGCTTTCCAGTCGACTCCTGCAACCACCTGGCCATTTCAAATGCCTCTGCATCCTTATACAAGCCATTCCCTGGGCTCAGAATACCCTGCCTCATGGGGAGAACTCTTACACATCCTGCAACGCCCAGCTTGACCAGCCCTTCCTCAGTCAGCCATCCTCGGAGTGGCTGGGAGAGGGCATGTCCCAAGCCAGCAGGGAGGGCAGGTCCTATCCCTGGCATGGAGCCCCGGATGCAAGGAGGTCAGCGGGAGAGGACACGAACAGATGTGAGAGAAGACAGGAAGTGTGGTGAGGCCAGGGTAGGTGTGGATCAGGTGTGGATCCTGGGGAGCAGGGAGGAGCCCGGGGCGTGGTGAGAAGACAAAGGAGCACTCACTCAGCCGACCCAGCCTCTGGTGTGATGGGCTGAAAGGCCCTGCCCAGGGCAGCTCTGGGCCAGCCTGAGGAGGCCTGGAATGCACACTTTTCAGATGGGGAAACTGAGGCTGAAAAGCAGATCACAGCGTTTTTCAAAGGGGAACACCCTGCCCCCACCGGGACCCGCCCGTGCAGGCCTGTAGAGATGATTCACATCCCCCTGCCAGCTAAGCCCGGATCCTCCCCTTCCTGGCTGGCGTTCCCCAGCATGTGTGTCGGAAGCAGACACCTCCCCCTTGCCACGCAGGCCCGTCCAAAATGGCCTCTGCAGACACGCCCCCCACGCCCACCCCTGCAGACTCCAGTTCCCCAAAAGCCCCCCAGGAGCTGGCTGACATAGAAACGAGATAATGACCCCAAGATCTGAGGCCAGAGGAGCCCCAGCCTCGGCCCCCAAGTCCCCCCATCCCCCTCCCGCCCCGGTTCCACATCCCTTTAAACTCCAGGCTGAGCTATCACCACCACCTCTCCTGGCTGCAATTTCTGGTTCCTCCCACCCTATCAGCCTGAATCACACCCCAGACACCCCCAGCAAGCTTCTCAGGAGAGGGGAGTATCTGCCCAGGCTCGCCAAAAACACCCTCAGGTTCTCCGCTCCTTCCTGCCCCCCAGGGCCAAGGCCACCTACTTCTGCAACTTCTTCCCCACAGGAGGCTGTGGCTGCAACCCCAAAGCAAGGACCATAGCCCTGCATTAAGCACCCATCGAGGGTCCCCCAACCTCACAAGCTTCCTCCCAGCCACACTGGGCTTTCTCTGTACCTTCCTGCCATAGCGCCTTTGCACAGGCGAAACCCACTGCCTACAACGCTGGTCCACACACCCCCCTGATACCTGCCACCTTCTATTCATCCGTCAGGCCAGCTCAAATGTCCTGCTCAGAAAGGACTCACCCATCTAATACCCTGTACCCGCTGCCTTTTCCTTGACCCTTTGTAATGTCCCCAAGAGAATGGGAACCCCACTCGGTCACTCATGGCTCAGCAGTTCCCCTCAGTAGGGCTCAATGCCTGCTGAACAGGTGAGGAGCTCTGCCCGCCCTAAGCTGTGGGAAATAGGAAAAGGGGTTTCTGGAACCAAATGCACCCACTTCTGCATGCTGCTTACTTGTGCGTCACTTGCTGTGTGACCGAAGACAAGCAGCTTCACCTCTCTGGGGCTTAAGGTAGCAAACCTCAGGCACAAAATGGCCATTACCCCAAAAAGGCCTCCGCCCTCACCCCTACTGCCATGGGGCTCTTTCCCTCTTCTGCAGAGCCCACAGCCAAGAGGGGGGCCGTCAGGAGGGCTCCTTCCAAGAGGAAGGATGAGGATCCAAACTGGGCTCCCGTCCAGCCATCTCCAAGGCCTGGGGTCCGACTTCCTATCCAGGGAAAAAGATCCCCCCAGGCCCCTCCCTCCAGCGGGGCCTCTGTCTGCAGGCAAGCAACAGCTTCTCCGCCAAGAGTGGAAGAGGACGCCAAAAGGAAGAGAAACCCCCTGGGGGAGAACCTGAGAAAGAAGGGAAAGAGGGGGCGCCCATTTCTGGCGCACAGTCGCAAATAGCCGTGCCTGCAGGAGGCCCCGGAGGGGACGGATCGAGTTGCAGTCAATTGTTCCCGGCGAGTGCCCTAGGGATGGGTTCACCCGAGGGTAGGGGCTTCCCGAGCGAGCTGGCTTGGGGTCTCCTGGCTCGCGCTGAAGCCGCCCTCGGTCACCAGCAGAGCGGAGCTCAGCGCACCGACCCGGAGACGCGCGCGGCGGGCGAAGGGCGGGGGTGCCTGGAGGGTCGCCATCCGCGCCACGCCGTTCCCGGGCCGCGGCGCGAGGAGGGAGACCGCCTCCTGGGGAACCTGTGGACCCGAGCTCTGGGCCCGGGGGCGGTGCGGGGGGCTTCTCTACAGGGGTGACCCGCAAAAGCCTATCCCCTCCCCCGCCCCGCCGCATCTGGTTTTCCCATCCGCAGAGATGGAGCAGGACAAAGGGGGCGAGGGAGGACCCAGTCGAGGCGACCCGCCCCCCTGCTCACAAAGGCCGCGGCCTCGAGCGCGGGGCAGACGCGGGAGGAGGGGCTGGGGGGAAGGGCAGACACCCCGCGCGCCCCCCCACCAGCGGAGGCCCAGCCCGCCCCGCAGCGGGAGGAGGTGGAGGAAGGCCGGGCAGACAGGGAGGTGGAGGCGCGCCCCGCCGGGATCAAAGGCCTGGCTAACCTCCCCCATCTCGCCCGCGAAAGGTTGCCGGTGAGGGTGGAGGTGCGCCCTTGCGAGTGGCGACCCTTGCCTCGGACCCCCGAGCCTCAGGCCTGCCGGCGGGGGGAGGGGCATGAAGAAATGGGCGAGGGCGCCCGCTCCCCAAGAGCTGGGGCGGCCTATCCGAGGGATCGGCGCGCGTGGGGAGAGCCGAGATTGGGCCGGGGGGTTAGGAGGGTGCACGCACAGTTGCGACTCCGCGGAGTCTAGGGGAGCCCACGACCCCAGCCCGGGGTGGGAGGTGGGCAGCGGTGCCCGAGGAAGAGCAAAGCCCCACCCCTCGCCCCTTCCGGGCGGGGTAGCCCGCGTGCCTAGCGGGGGCGCACTGGGCAGTGCTCCGGACCGCAGCGGCGCCGCGGGCGAGAAAGGGCGGGAGGTTGGAGGGGCGCGGGTGGGGTGCGCTTTGTGCACGGACCGGGAGAGGCGGGGGCAGCGTCCCCACTCACCCTGGCGCGTGGACACGTTCCTCTCGTTGGCCGCCTGCAGCACCACCTGGGCGCAGCTCTGCTCCAGGGCAAAGAGCTCGTCCTTGCCCACCTTGGTGGCCTTGCCCGCCTTGAGGGTGCCGCTGGGCCCCGACGGCGCCAGGTAACGGCCCTCGCAGTCGCGGAAGGCCACCTTGCCGGAGCGGAACTCCAGCGTGTAGCCAGTAGCCGGCTCGGGGCGCGCCACCAAGCGCCCGTCGTGGCGCAGGAAGCGGTGGTCGGCGGTCTGCACGCTGTAGCGCTGGTCCTGGAAGGCGAGGGTGATGAGCGAGTCGACGCCCCAGGGCACGTCGCGGTCCACGGCGATCTCGTCGGCCGGCCGCGCGCTCAGGTGAGCGTAGCGCTTACGGGTGACGCTGTAGATGTTGACCTGCGGGTGCATGGCGATGTGCACGCTCCACTTCTCGGCGGGGGACACCGTCTGCGCGAAGCACGACAGGCGGTCCTCGGTGCCGCCGAAGTAGCGCCGGTGCGCCTCGGACTGCAGAGACCAGCGGCCGTCGTCGTGCGCGACGATGAGGAAGCGGCAGTCGGGACCGGGTACCTCGCGCTCGCAGGTCACGTTGCCGTCCTTGTCCGCCGCCAGGTAGCGGCCCAGGTGGCTGCGCAGGCACACGGCCGCGCTGCCCGCCTCGTCGGGGGGCTGCTCCAGCGTCCAGATCTGCTTCTTCTTCAGGCTGCTGGCAGACGCGTTCACCTTGAACCCGAACGCCTCGGCCGTCAGGTACTTGTTGCCGCAGTTGATGAGGCCGAACTGGATCTGCACTGCCTCGGCTGTGCCGTTGGCGGTCATGGTGGCGGTGGACGGGAGGCCGCGGCGCGGCCCCGGGAGTTGGGTGGCGGGTCCCCG
>NW_012117966.1:292843-294795 GCF_000951035.1 Colobus angolensis palliatus | reverse complement strand
GCCCCGCCGGGGCTCTCACCCCACCGGTGTCCTCGCCCCACCCCTCAGCGCCACAGCCTAAGGACACAACCCCTCCCAACCCCGGCTCCCCGCGCCAGCCACCTAACCCCCCCGGATGTCCCCCACCTCGGACGCCCCTGACCCCAAGCCTCGCTAGGAGCAAGGACGAGCCAGGTTTGAGGTCACGATGGAGAGCCAGAGACCACGGTGCAGATCGGTACTGAGCGGAGGTGGGGGTCCGAGAGCCGCCTGGAGGAGGTGGCCTTGGAGCACAGAGCCTTTCAGGAGCCGAGAAGCAGAGGAGGGAAACAGGCTGGGAGCTGACAGCGCGGTGGGGACCCGGTGAGGCCAGGACCTGGGACCCACAGACCCCAGCACACCCAAGTAGGTTGTCTCCGAGGCCCTGCAGCCTGGCCCTCCTGTGCAGAGATGTGGTTCCTTGAGGCTACAGCCCCACAGCCACTGCCCTGAAGGCCACCGGACCCCTCCCTGTGGCCCAGGCACCCACCCCAGGTGGCCCAAATAGATCTCCGGGATAGTGGCTGAGTCAGTGGCCCACATTCCCAATGCTGGCGATGCCAGGGTTCAGGTCCCACCTGGCAGTGAGTGGGCAGGACAGGAATTGATGTTCTTGTTTTTTGACCCAGATCACAGAGGTCCAGCGACTGTGAGCCAGGCCAGCCCAGGTCTCTGGTTCCCAAGCCAGTGTTCCTTCCCCTCCCAAGCCCCAATTTCATGGGACTCTGAGTTGGTCACACAGGAGGGACATGGTGCTGGCTACAGCTCCCCCATCCTCAGAACCCCAATGTCAGTTCTCCTCCCCAAAGGGGACATTCCCTACAGACACCACCTCCCACGCCCTCACCCACCCGCCCACCCCCTCTAGGGACACTTCCCTTTTCTGAGCCTCACTGAGGCTGAAGAGTTTTCCTGGACATTCCCCACATGCCAAAAGGCCCCTGGAATGCCGGCATGACCACAGGCTGCCCACAAGGTCTCAGGCCGGGCACTGAGCTAACTCCCGGTCGGGCCCGGCTTGCTGATAAAATGGGATTGCTGGGGCTGGTCTGAGCCTGTGTCTGCCTCAGGCAATCCTAGCCAGGGGCTTTCAATGAACAGGGGGAAGATGGTATCACCTTCTTGCCATCCTGCTTCAAATGGGTTTACCGGCAGGGCCTTGAGCCCCAGAACCTGCATGCCCCTGGCAACCCCTCCCGCAGACACTGATGTTGTTGCTGTTCATTTCGGGCTTTGGCCAGAACCCCCTCCCATCAGCCCTTGACTGCAAGCCAATGTATTTTTGTCCTTCTTCGCTCCACCCCGAGCCATACACCGTGGAAAAAATCAAGGTTTAGCTGGATGTGGTGGCACGTGCCTGTGGTCCCAGCTACTCAGGAGGCTGAGGAAGGAGGATCCCTTGAACCCAGGAGGTGGAGGCTGCAATCAGCTATGATAGTGCCACTGCACTCCAGCCAGATACAGGGGCTTAAGCCTGAAAACCCAACACTTTGGGAGGCTGAAGCAGAAGGATCGCTTAAGGCCAGGAATTCAGCCTGGGCAATATAGCAAGATCTCAGATAGATAGATAGATAGATAGATAGATGATAGAAAACACCTTGGCTTGAATGCCTCTGGTGACGGGGCTGCCACTGTTCTCTGTCCATTGCCAATGCAGGTGATAGGTATTTGTCATGCTCTAGATTGGGTAGAGATGTGAGTGAGTAAGCCCTGGTCCACGGCTGCTGCCAGGAAATGTGTCCTTGTGGACAGGACGAGCTCCAGATGGCTTTCATGTCCATAGAGCCCTGGATGGGGGAAAAGGGCATCTCGCATCTCGTGGTTTTGTTTGTTTGTTTGTTTGTTTTTGAGACAGAGTCTTGCTCTGTCACCCAGGCTGGAATGCAGTGGCACAATCTCAGCTCATTGCAACCTTCACCTCCAGGGTTCAAGCA
>NW_012117966.1:290932-292093 GCF_000951035.1 Colobus angolensis palliatus | reverse complement strand
GGGTTTTGCCATGTTGGCCAGGCTGGTCTCAAACTCCTGACCTCAGGTGATCCGCCCACCTCAGCCTCCCAAAGTGCTGGGATTACAGGCATAAGCCACCGCGCCCGGCCTTTTTTTTTTTTTTTTTTTTGAGATGGCGTCTTGCTCTGTCACCCAGGCTGGAGTGCAGTGGCATGATCTCGGCTCACTGCAAGCTCCACCTCTCAGGTTCAAGCGATTCTCCTGCTTCAGCCTCCCAGTAGCCGGGACTACAGATGCGCACCACCACACCTGGATAATTTTTGTATTTTTAGTAGAGATGGGGTTTCACCATATTAGCCAGGCTGGTCTTGAACTCCTGACCTCATGATCGGCGCGCCCACCTCAGCCTCCCAAAGTGCTGGGATTACAAGATTGAGCCACCACCGTGCCCAGCCACGAAGTAGCATTTTCGAAAATCATTCCTGCTCAACACCATTCCCTGTCCTCACCTTGCCTGCATCTGGCTTACGCTGGGCACCTCTGTGTCTGGAGCAGGACAAGCGGCCCATGAGCAAGTCACATGATCCTTTCTGCAGGCCCCACCCCAGGTCCCTCCGGGGAAGGACGGGGACATGAACGCTGTGTTCCTGGGCCCTTCAGGAACCCAGCTGCCATCCAAGCCACTTTGGTACGAGGGCGTGGCATGAAGTGAGGCCAGTCCTGAGCTGCTCCCAGGCTGGCCACTGGATGCCATGCAGCAGGCACTGCAGGGGAAAATGAGGCCACCAGGAAGGGCTGCTCGGCTCACCCTGTGCTCAGCTCCCTGAGTGAGGACTCGGACCCTGTCCTACCCAGCCAGACCACCACTCACAAAGCAGGAGCAAACACCCAAAGGCCACGGGCTGCTCCTTCTTGCTGCACAATCTCCCTCTCCCAAGCACTTCCCTGGGGCTTCCTGCTGCGACCTCCCTGGGGCCCCTCTTCTCTCCACAACTTTGCAGCCTCACACCCTCCTTGACAGCTTTTTTAGGCCTGAGCCCTGTGCTAGGTCTTGAATGTAGTCTGAAGACCAGGATTTGCGGCCTGGGGGCAAAATATACCCCTTCTAGAAGCTTCGATTCTTCATCTGTGCAAGGACAGGGGTGGGATATCCTGAGGTGTTTTTTTTTTGTTTTTTTTTTTGTTTTTTTTGTTTTTTTT
>NW_012117966.1:289373-289926 GCF_000951035.1 Colobus angolensis palliatus | reverse complement strand
TGTGAGCCACCAGTTAGGGCCCAGCCCATCCTGGGTTTCTGTTGCCATCCTGGGAGCTTCCTGCCCAGGGTCATTATTAGAGTTGTGTGACTCCAAGCCAATCCCTCATTCCCTCCCAAGCCTCATTTCCCTTCTCTCAGAGGGAGATAAATGTGGCTGGCCCAGGCATGTATATGGGACCAGAAATGCTGTCCATGTTACAAATGCACAGATGTCACTGGCTCAGCCCTCCTTAAATGACCGGCCTCGTGGCCAAGAGCCTGTGAATGGCGTCTTTGTTGCTGTGCAGCCGCTGGCTCTGTGACACCCGCGAGGCGGCCTGGTACGGCCAGCGCCCTGCATGGTACCCTGGGGAGTGGGAGGAGCTGATTCTAGGGCAGGAGTCCTGCCAGGCCTGGCTTCCTGGCTGACCACAGGGCCACAGGACAGCTGTGCCCTCCAGGGCCCTGAGCCACACTCCAGCATGGTCAGTCAGAGCCCAGGAGGACGGGACCAGGCTGTCACTCCCACTGTCCTGCCTCCCCCCACATCTCTATCAATTATTATTATTATT
>NW_012117966.1:283537-289118 GCF_000951035.1 Colobus angolensis palliatus | reverse complement strand
AGGCTGGAGTGCAATGGCGCGATCTCGGCTCACCACAACCTCTGCCTCCCAGGTCCAAGCAATTCTCCTGCCTCAGCCTCCCAAGTAGATGGGATTACAGGTGTGCACCACCACGCCCTGCTAATTTCAAATATTTAGTAGAGACGGGGTTTCTCCATGTTGGTCAGGCTGGTCTCAAACTCCCGACCTGAGGTAATCTGCCCTCCTCGGCCTCCCAAAGTGCTGGGGCTACAGGCATGAGCCACCACACCCAACCTGATTAATTTTTTTAAAACAGGGTCTCGGCCAGCCACGGTGGCTCACGCCTATAATCCCAGCACTTCAGGAGGCCAAGGGGGTGCGGATCACCTGAGGCCAGGAGTTCAAGACCAGCCTGGCAAACATGGTGAAACCCCATCTCTACTAAAAATACAAAAAATTAGCCGGACATGGTGGCGCACACCTGTAATCCCAGCTACTTGGGAGACTGAGGCAGGAGAATCTCTTGAAGCCGGGAGGCAGAGGTTGCAGTGAACCACGATCTCGCCACTGCACTCCAGCCCAGGTGACAGCGTGAGACTCCATCTCAAAAAAAATAAAAATAAAATAAAATAAAACAGGGTCTCATTCTCTTACCCAGGCTGGGGTGCAGTGGTACAATCAGAGCTCTCCCCAGCCTCAAACTCCTGGGCTCAAGTAATCCTCCCACCTCAGCCTCTTTTGAATAGCTGGGACTACAGGTGTATGCCTCCAGGCCTGGCTAATTGTTTTTAATTTTTTTTGTAGAGGCAGGGATCTCACTGTGTTGCCCAGGCTGGGGTCTCAAACTCCTGGTCACAAGTGAACCTCCTGCCTCAGCCTCTGAAAGTGCCGGGATTACAGGCTTGAGCCACCGTGCCCAGCTCCCTGCCAATTTCTGGCTGCATGGACTTCTGGTTAAAAGCAGGGAAACTGATGCCTGGATACAGCAAACAGGATCTGGCCCAGCTTTAAGTGGGGAACATGCAGTTTGGGGAACCCAGGCTCATAGCTCCCATGGGATTTGCAAAGAGGGGTGTGGGTGGGGGTGTGACCGGCCCACCACTGCCTCAGGACCTAAACTGTAACCCTTCAAAGACAGGAACTCACCTGTGGATCCGTACATGAGCTGCCCTGTGCAAGGGAGACCCCACAGTTAACTGTGCAGTCCAGGAGGGCCTTCAGGAGGAGGTGATGCCTACACTGGGTGAATAAGAGTTCAAGGGGGCAGAGCCAGGCAAGGCAGGAGCAAAGGAAAATAGGTGGCGGGCCTGGAATCTGGCCTGAAAACGTGTTCCTTGATATCGTTTCTCTTTCTGTCACTCTTCTGCTGATGATGACCGGAGGTGGGGGCCTGGATTGACTTCAGTGGGGACTCAGAGGTCACACCTTCTCACCACGGTGCTCACCTGGTCATCCCCCCTACTCACCCAGTGGCTGATGCTGGTCCTGCTCCAAGCCCAAGTGTGTTCTGCAAAGTGAAGCCGCAGTGGCAAGTGCTTGGCAAGTGTCTGGCTAATTAAGAGGACATTAGCGCCCTGGGCAGAGCCCGGCTCCTGCCAAGATGTCCCTGCCAGGAGAGGGGCTGTTGGCTGGTGCCAGGCCTTGGCCTCCCCGCCTGGCCGCCACCCCATCCTGCTTTCACTGAGGCCCGGGGCCCAGCATGCCAGGGCTCTCCCTGGCCCCGGCACCAGTGCCCAAGACACCTCAGTCTTGAACTGTCCTCCTGCCTCTGGCCTCAGGCCCCACCTGCCACTCACCCCTCCCAGAGCCTGCACAGAACCACCTCTGCTATAAACACTCACAGGGCCGGGCATGGTGGCTCATCGCTGAGAGGACCCAGGCACCTGCTCTTCTCCAATTCAGCAAGGTCTGAGCATTGTTTTTGGTTTGTTTTTGTTTTCGTTTTGAGACAGAGTCTCACTCTGTTGCCCAGGCTGGAGGGCAGTGGTGCAATCTTGGTTCACCGGACTCTGCCTCCTGGGGAGGCTTCAGCCTCTGGAGTTGCTGGATTACAGGCATGCGCCACTATGCCCAGCTAATTTTTGTGTTTTTAGTAGAGACAGGGTTTTGCCATGTTGGCCAGGCTGGTCTCAAACTCCTGACCTCAGGTGATCCGCCCACCTCAGCCTCCCAAAGTGCTGGGATTATAGGCGTGAGCCACTGTCCCCAGCCTGAGCACTGTTCTGACCAATTTCTGAGGCTCACGGGGACAAAAATCAGAGCAAGCATCGCTCTCAGTGACATGCTACGATCTCTATCCTCATCACCTCCAACCCACCCACCCGGGCAGCCAAGGTGGGTTCCTGAAGGTGGGCAAATCCAGGGTGCCCCTCTCCACCTCACACTTCTCCTGTGGCTCCCCATTGCCCCAAGAAGGCCCAAAGCCCTGAAGGCTCAGGGCTCCTGGGGGCCTGGCCTCTGCCCATTTCTCTTGCCATCCTCCCTTCTCTTCTCCCCACTGGTCCACCTCTCCAACCTCGATGCCATTGCACCTGCTGTGCCCGTTGCCCGCCCAACAAAGCTGTCTGCCAAAGCCCTGTTCATCACAAAGACTCTGGCTCAGACATCACCCACCTGTCTGGGGTGGCGCCTGCCTCCACGCTTGTAATCCCAGCTTCTGGCCCCTTCCGTAAGCACCCCCAGATGGGAGCTTGGCACTTTCACCAGGTTTGGGTGTCCCAGGGCTTGGGGCAGGCATCTGGCCCAGCGCCGTCCAATAGAACATTCTGCAATAATGGAAATGTTCCTTTTTCTTTATTTAATTTTTCTGAGACAGAGTCTCCCTCTGTTGCCCAGGCTGAAATGCAGTGGTGCGATCACAGCTCGCTGTAACCTCCGCCTCCCAAGCTCAAGCAATTCTCCCACCTCAGCCTCCCGAGTAGCTGTGACCACAAGTGTGCAACACTGAGCTCAGCTAATTTTTTTAAAAATATTTTTGTAGAAACTGGGTCTTGCCATATGGCCCATGTTGGTCTCAAACTCCTGGCCTCAAGTGATCCTCCCACCTCAATCTCCCAAAGTGCTGGGACTTACAGGTGTGAACCGCTGTGCGTGGCCTAGAAATGTTCTTTTTCCTTTTTTTTTTTTTGAGATGGAGTTTCTCTCTTGTCCCCCAGGCATGAGCCACCGGGCCCACCCTGGAAAAGTTCTGTAAGTTTCTCAGCTGTTACAAGAGCTGTCCTTGACACATGTGGCTTTTGAGCAATAGTGAGAAACAAACAAAAAAACCCTTTGACCTGAGAAATGCCAGCCTCCTTAAATTATCAGGTCCAGAAAGGCATTTAAAATGTAACAAAAGCAGTCAATAAAACAAAAGCCGCATTGCTCTCTCCTAAGCCCCAACCCCGCTCCACGCCTGTGGCCAGTGGTCCAAACAGAAAATAACTGGAGAAGAGGAGGAGGTCAAAGGATCAGGGAACTAAGCATTATGTGAATTCACCAGCAAGATGTACAGAATGCTGGTGTTTACACTGTTTTTATGGAACTAGCAGAATAAAACTGATCTATGTTTAAAATGAAAAAAAAAAAAAAGTAACAGCAGTCAAAAGGCCGGGCGCGGTGGCTCACGCCTGTAATCCCAGCACTTTGGGAGGCCGAGGCGGGTGGATCATGAGGTCAGGAGATCGAGACTATTCTAGCTAACACGGTGAAACCCCATCTCCACTGAAAATGCAAAAATTAGCCGGGCGTGGCGGCTCACGCCTGTAATCCCAGTGACTCAGGAGGCTGAGGCAGGAGAATCACCTGAACCCGGGAGGCGGAGGTTGCAGTAGTCCGAGATCCTGCCATTGCACTCCAGCTTGGGCAACAAGAGTGAAACTCTGTCTCAAAAAAAAAAAAAAGAAAGAAAAAAAAATGTAACAGCAGTCACGTCTCAGTTTCTATTGCGCTAAATAATTACCTCCTGAAGCTACTCACTACGGGGGCTCTGGGTTCTGGGCTCTGGACCAGCTAACGCCCAAGTGGCCACAGACACCATCCACCCTGTGGGTCTACAACATATAACCAATCACTAGCCGAAGTTTTTTTTTTTTGGAGACAGTCTCACTCTGTCACCCAGGCTGGAGTGCAGTGGCATTATCCCGACTCACTGCAACCTCCACCTCCACCTCCCAGGTTCCAGTGATTCTCCTGCCTCAGCCTCCTGAGTAGCTGGGACTACAGACGTGTGTCACCACGCCCAGCTAATTTTTGTATTTTTAGTACAGATGGGGTTTCACCAAGTTGGCCGGGCTGGTTTCGAACTCCTGACCTCGTGATCTGCCCACCTCGGCCTCCTGAAGTGCTGGGATTACAGGTGTAAGCCACCACACCTGTCCCACTTTTTCTAATTCATACAAGGGCACTGTCCGGGCAGTGGAGTCTCACCTCACCCCTATTTCCCTGGGCCATTCCCAGACCCCTTTGGGAACTCCCCCTTGCAGTCATGATAGCTTCAAATGCAAGAAAGAGAAAACTCTGACTCAACTGGATAACCAGCAAGTTCTTTCATTACAGCAATAAACAAGAAGCCCCAAAGAGGGGAGTTTCCAGGGCTGACTCACTGTAACAGAGCTGGAAAGGGCCCTGGAACTTCCCCCACTTCTCACTCTGCCATCCCTGTCAGGTGAGCTTTGCCTTCAGGCTCAGGTCTTCAGAGTCTCAAGATGGCTGCCAGGGCTCCAGACATCACATCTTCCCAACACTATCTAAAACAGGCTTTTGAGAAATTATGAACCTCCTCACAGTATCAAGTTTTTAAATGCACAAGATAAAATGCGTATGATTATAAAGAAAACCATTCATGACTAGGTGCGGTCATGGTCGATCCCAGTGATTTGGGAGGCCAAAATGGACAGATTGAGTGAGTCTAGGAATTCAAGACAAGGTTATGCAACATAGCAAGACTCTGTCTCTGCAAAAGAGACACCTTGGCCAAAAAATCACCTTGGCCAGGCACAGTGGCTCACACCTGTAATCCCAGCACTTTGGGAGGCCGAAGCCGGCAGATCAGCTGAGGTCAGGAGTTCGAGACCAACCTGACCAACATAGTGAAACCACGTCTCTACTAAAAAAATATAAAAATTAGCTGGGCATGGTGGTGCACACCTGTAATCCCAGCTACTTGGGCAGCTGAGGCAAAAGAATCGCTTGAATCCGGGAGGCAGAGGTTTCAGTGAGCCAAGATTTTGCAACTGCACTCCAGCCTGGGTGACAGAGCAAGACTCCATCTCAAAAAAAAAAAAGTATTATTATTATTATTATTATTATTAAAACAGAGTTTCGATCTTGTGACCCCAGGCTGGAGTGCAATAGTGCTATTTGGCTCACTACAACCTCCACCTCCCAGGAGCAAGTGATTCTCCTACCTCAGCCTCCCAAGTAGCTGGGATTACAGGCACGTGCCATCACATTTGGCTAATTTTTTTATTAGTAGTAGAGACCGGGTTTCACCATGTTGCCCAGGCTGGTCTCGAACTCCTGACCTCAGGTGATCCGCCCACCTCAGCCTTTCCCAAAGTACTGGGATTACAGGTGTGAGCCACCACGCCCGGCCTAGAGTATTAATTTTTTTTTTTTTTTTTTTTGAGACAGAGTTTCA
>NW_012117966.1:280176-282021 GCF_000951035.1 Colobus angolensis palliatus | reverse complement strand
GTTTGTTTGTTTGTTTGATTTTTGAGACAGAGTCTTGCTTGGTCACCCAGGCTAGAGTGCGGTGGTACAATCTCAGCTCACTGCAACCTCTACCTCCTGGATTCAAGAGATTCTCCTGCCTCAACCTCCCCAGTAGGTGGGATTACAGACATGCACCATCAGGCCCACCTAATATTTGTGCTTTTAGTAGAGACGGGGTTTCAACGTGTTGCCCAGGCTGGTCTCGAACTCCTGACCTCAGGTGATCTGGCTTCCTAAAGTGCTGGGACTACAGGCGTGAGCCACTGCGCCAGCCTGAAGCTTGACTTCTTTTAATCCAGTATCAACCCCTCATGGCCTGGACCAGCCATCAGGGAACCTCCTGTCCCCCCCGCCAGGGCAGAAAGTGTATCGTGGGTGACAGCAGGGAGGCTTTGAATGAAGATAACATCATCTTCATCTCCCAGAGGCAGGGCCTGAGGTGCCATTCCACACAAGAGGTTCAGGTAGAGGACAGGGACATGGGACAGGGAAGGGACAGGTCCCAGAGAATGCATTATCAAGCCAGTTACCATGAGGAATCCCGCCGAACGTTCATCCCGCCAGGGACATGTGGGAGGCTACAGGTGTCTTGCCTATTTGTCAGCCCACGCTAGGGCCAAAGGGTCTGGAGGATTCCTGCCTAAACCCAAGAGCCATTTGTTGACAGCTGCTCCTGGCCACATATGTGGGCGCAGGGATGCAGACGGGGACTCTGAAGGTCAGCTAGATCTCACCAAGAGCTGGAGGATGTGACCCGGGTACAGATAGCAGCAGCTGCACATCTAGACGCTCCTGGTGGAAACTTGAGGTTCCTCGGCTGGAAAATGGGTACATACAGTTTCATTTTGGGCTGGGCACGGTGGCTTATGCCTGTAATCCCAGCACTATGGGAGGCCAAGGCAGACAGATCACTTGAGGCCAGGAGTTCAAGACCAGCCTGGCCAACATGGCAAAATCCCATCTCTACTAAAAACACACAAAAAAAGAGCCGAGTGTGGTGGCAGGCATCTGAAGTCCCAGCTACTCGGGAGGCTGAGGCAGGAGAATCCTTTGAACTCAGGAGGTGGAGGTTGTGGTGAGCTGAGATCACGCCACTGCACTCCAGCCTGGTGACAGAGTGAGACTCCATCTCAAAAAAATAAAAATAAGAAAGAAACAAAGAAACAAAGGCGTTTCCTCACTTCCACTGGAGATCAAATGAAACATGGATCCTGTGTACAGAATTTACTGGAGGCCATCCAGTGGCCAGGCCTTGACTTTTATCAAAATTCCCAGACGTTCAAGGTTAGACGCTATGGAGGCTAGAGGAAACAACCTCTCTGATAATACTGCTACGAAGGCTGCCGTTAATCAAATCCATGTAACCAAATGTCTCTTGGGGCCCCGCTCAAAGAACCTTCAAAAGATGAACCACAAATAATTACCAAAGATGGGGCACCAGAGGCTGAAAAACAAAACTGGAAAGACCGCGGCTGCTCTTGTGGTGATAAAAGAGAACTGTGGTTTGGACCTGATAACAAACCAGTTCTTCCAAATTCAATGAAATATTCAGTTAACTGTGGAACACAATTTGACTCATCCGAGTAACTAACAAATTGATTTCTTTTATGAAACAATATTGGTTGGCAACATTTAAAAGCTGCAAAAATGGCCGGGCGCGGTGGCTTAAGCCTGTAATCCCAGCACTTTGGGAGGCCGAGATAGGCGGATCACGAGGTCAGGAGATCGAGACCATCCTGGCTAATATGGTGAAACCCCGTCTCTACTAAAAAATACAAAAAACTAGCCGGGCGAGGTGGCGGGCGCCTGTAGTCCCAGCTACTT
>NW_012117966.1:277884-279121 GCF_000951035.1 Colobus angolensis palliatus | reverse complement strand
CAGGCCTGTAGTCCCAACCACCCAGGAGGCTGGGCAGGAGAATCACTTGAATCTGAGAGGCGGAGGTTGCAGTGAGCCAAAATCGAGCCACTGCACTTCAGCCTCGCGACAAAGAGACTCCATCTCAAAAAACAAAACAAAACAAAAAAACATCCCATTTGGGGCCAGGCACAGTGGCTTATGTGGGCCTCCCACTTGGGAGGCCAAGGTGAGTGAATCACTTGAGGTCAGGAGTTCGAGACCAGCCTGGCCAACATGGCAAAACCGCATCTCTACTAAAAATACAAAAATTAGCTGGGCAGGGTGGCACATGCCTATAATCTCAGCTACTTGAGAGGCTGAGGCACAAGAATTGCTTGAACTCAGGAGGCAGAGGCTTCAGTGAACCAAGATCGTGCCACTGCACTCTAGCCTGGGTGACAGAGCAAGAATTTATCTTTAAAAAAAGAACAAGAGCTGGGCACGGTGGCTCACTCCTATAACCCCAGCACTTTGGGAGGCCAAGGCAGGTGGAACTCCTGAGGTCAGGAGTTCAAGACCAGCCTGACCAACACAGAGAACTACTCCCGTCTGTACTAAAAATACAAAATTATCCGGGCATGGTGGCACATGCCTGTAATTCCAGCTAGTCGGGAGGCTAAGGCAGGAGAATCGCTTGAACCTGGGAGGCGGAGTTGCAGTGATCTAAGATTACGCCACTGCACTCCAGCCTGGGCAACAAGAGCGAAACTCTGACTCAAAATAAAAAAAAACCTACTTGGGGCCTGGTGTGGTAGCTCACACCTGTAATCCGAGCACTTTGGGAGATCAAAGCGGGAAAATCCCTTGAACCCAGGAATTTGAGACTCACCTGGGCAACATGGCGAGACCTCATCCCTACAAAAAGAAAAAATTTAAAATATTAGCTAGGCACGATGGTAGGCACCCGTAGTCCCAGCTGTTCAGGAGGTTGAGGTGGGAGGATCACTCGAGACCAGGAGTTTGAAGCTGCGGTAAGCTATGATTGAACCACTGCACCCCAGCCTGAGTGACAGAGCGAGACTTCAACTCTAAAAATAATAATAATAATAATAATAAATAAGTGAGCAAATAAATTAAAATAAAATGTAAAAGGCTGCTACTCCTAACTGAACCAGTAACCCAACAGGGGATTTAAAACTAAAACTCGGCCGGGCGCGGTGGCTCAAGCCTGTAATCCCAGCACTTTGGGAGGCCGAGACGGGCGGATCACGAGGTC
>NW_012117966.1:273382-275748 GCF_000951035.1 Colobus angolensis palliatus | reverse complement strand
TTTTTTTTTTGAGACGGAGTCTCATTCTGCTGCCCAGGATGAAGTGCAATGGCGGGATCTTGGCTCACTGCAACCTCTGCCTCCCAGGTTCAAGCAATTCTCCTGCCTCTGAGGAGCTGGGATTATAGACACGCAACAAACACCATGCCCGCTAATTTTTTGTATTTTTAATAGGGACAGGGTTTCACCATGTTGGCCAAGCTGGCTTCAAACTCCTGACCTTGTGATCCACCCACCTCAGCCTCCCAAAGTGCTGGGTTTACAGGTGTGAGCCACCATGCACAGCGCTGATTTTTTGTTTTTGTTTTTGTTTTTGTTTGGAGTTTTTGTTTTTTGGTTTTATTCCAAGACGGAGTCTTGCTCTGTCGCCCAGGCTGGAGTGCAGTGGTGCAATCTCGGCTCAGAGCAACGTCCGCCTCCCAGTTTCATGCGATTCTCCTGCCTCAGTCCCCCTAGTAGCTGGGATTACAGGCGCCTGACACCGTGCCCAGCTAATTTTTTTTTCTTTAATTTTATTTTTAGTAGAAACAGGGTTTCACCATATTGGCCGGGCTGGTTTCGAACCTCTGACCTCAGGTGATCCACCCATCTCTGAGATTAAAGGCGTGAGCCACCATGCGTAGCCTTGTTTTTGTTTTTTGGGGAGTTTGTTTGTTTTGTTTTGTTTTTGACACGGAGTCTTGCTGTGTCACCCAGGCTGGAGTGCAGTGGCACAATCTCGGTTCACTACAACCTCCACCTCCTGGGTTCAAGCAATTGTCCTGCCTCAGCCTCCCGAACAGCTGAGATTACAAGTATACGCCACCATGCCTGGCTCATTTTTTGTATTTTTGGTAGAGATGGGGTTTCACCATGTTGGCCAGGCTGGTTTCGAGCTCCTGACCTCAGGTGATCCGCCCCCCCCCACCGACTTTATCCTCCAAAAGTGCTGGGTTTACAGGCGTGAGCCACTGCACCCAGCCTGAGTATTTTTTTGTATCATGATTTATTTTTATTTTTATTTTGCCAGAGGAGAGATAGGGGCTCGCTCTGTTGCCCAAGCCAAACTGTGACACTATCATGGCTCACTGAAGCCTCAAACCCCTAGCCTGAAGCAATCCTCCCACCTCGGCCTTTCAAAGTGCTGAGATTACAGACATGAGCCGCCTCACCCAGCTGTACCATGTTCTTTTTTTTTGGTGGTGGGGACAGTCTTGCACTGTCACCCAGGCTGGAGTGCAGTGGTGTGATCTTGGCTCACTGCACCCTCTGCCTACCTGGTTCAAGCGATTCTCCTGCTTCAGCCTCCCAGTAGCTGGGATTACAGGTGTGCAGCACCACACCCGGCTAACTTTATGCTTTTAATAAAGACAATGCTTCACCATGCTGGCCAGGCTGGTCTCGAACTCCTGACCTCAAGTGATCCACCCCCATCAGCCTCCCAAAATGCTGGGATTACAGGCTTGAGCCACCGCGCCTGGCCTATATCAGGTTCTTTAAGGTTCATTTTTACTGCATCGAATCTTTGTAAAGCCCTCTTCCACCAGGATAATCTAACCTCAACTTCTTGAGCTGTTAACTGATGCTTGTGAAATGCTAAGATGGAGTTTCAATGCTGGACTCTGCAGAGATATGCCGGGAGGACACTTTTCCTTCTGGTCGCTTTATAACTCAAAGGTGGTCCAGGTTCCTAACGTAGACCCCTTAGCTTTTCTCCTCCTCCATCCATGCGAGACAGAGACAACTGGGACAGGTCCCTCCAGGTGCAGAGGTACAATTAAGCTTAACTACAAATGGTCGATCAGAGATGCTTTCAGAGAAAGACGTTAAATGAAACAGAGAAAATAGGAAAGCTGATGATCTGAACTGAATCGCTGTCATACTCGACTGAATAGAAGTGGAGGGGCCAGGGGAAAATGGACTTAAAATGTATTTAACAGCCGGGCGCAGTGGCTCACGCCTGTAATCCCTGCACTTTAGGAGGCTGAGGTGGAAGGATCACCTGAGGTCAGGAAATGGAGACTAGCCTGGCCAACATGGTGAAACCCCATCTCTACCAAAAATACAAAAATTAGCCAAGAGTGGTGGCAGCCGCCTGTAATCTCAGCTGAAGGCTGAGGCAGGAGAATTGCTTGAACCCGGGAGGCAGAGGTTGCAGTGAGCCAAGATCGTGCCATTGCACTCCAGCCTGACAAAAGGGAGACTGCATTTCAAAAAACAACAACAAAAATGTATTTAGCATTGCTCATGGCTGGGCACGGTGGCTCATGCCTGTAATCCCAACACTTTGGGAGGCCCAGGTGGTAGGATCATCTGAGAGGAGTTCGAGACCAGCCTGCCCAACATGGTGAAACCCCATCCGGTTAATTTTTTTTTTTTTTTTTTTT
>NW_012117966.1:270064-272364 GCF_000951035.1 Colobus angolensis palliatus | reverse complement strand
CGCTTTGTCACCCAGGCTGGAGTGCAATGGCACGATCTCAGCTCACTGCAACCTCTGCCTCCCGGGTTCAAGTGATTCTCCTGCCTCAGGCTCCTGAGTAGCTGGGACTACAGACGCCCGCCACACACACCCGGCTAACTTTTTGTGTTTTTACTAGAGACAGGGTTTCGCCATGTCAGCCAGGATGGTCTCGATCTCTTGAACTCGTGATTCACCTGCTTTGGCCTCCCAAAGTGCTGGGATTACAGGCGTGAACCACCATGCCCGGTCAAATTTTTGTATTTTTAGTACAGATGGGATTTCGCCATGTTGGCCGGGCTGGAAAGTAACATAACTTACTGAACATAAGTTTAGTCTCAGGCCGAGCACAGTGGCTCACACCTATAATCCCAGCGCTTTCAGAGGCCCAGGAGGGAGGATTACTTGAGTCCAGGAGTTCTAGACCAGCCTGGGCAACGTAGTGAGACTCCATCTCTCAAAAAAAATTAAAAAATTAGCCAGGCATGGTGGTGTACATCCATAGTCACAGCTACTCAGGAGGCCGAGGCACAAGGATCCCTTGAGCTCAGGAAGTCGAGGCTGCCATGAGTCATGATCACACCACTGTACTCCAGCCAGGGTGACAGAGTGAGACTCTGTCTCAAAAGAAAAAATACTAAAAAAGGCCGGGCGCGGTGGCTCAAGCCTGTGATCCCAGCACTTTGGGAGGCCGAGATGGGCGGATCATGAGGTCAGGAGATCGAGACCATCCTGGCTAACACGGTGAAACCCCGTTTCTACTAAAAAATACAAAAAACTAGCCAGGCGAGGTAGTGGCGCCTGTAATCCCAGCTACTGGGGAGGCTGAGGTAGGAGAATGGTAAACCCGGGAGGCGGAGCTTGCAGTGAGCTGAGATCCGGCCACTGCACTCCAGCCTGGGCGACAGAGCGAGACTCCGTCTCAAAAAAAAAAAAGAAAAAATACTAAAAAAGAATAAAGAAACACAAAGACAACAATTATCTTTGTGTGACTGTGTCCTGGAGCCAGGGGAGATGTCTGGGCCTGGGAAAGGGCCTCTCCAGACGCCAGGCTCACAGCCAGCCTCCCAGTGACCCTGGGCACGGCTCCGAGGACCTCCCTTTCAGGAAGGCACAATGAGAGGAGACCTCACTCAAGCCTGAGGGGCTCGGTGGGGGTAGTTTAGCCAGGTCTGCGAGGAAGGGGCCTTCCCCAGCAGGCAGTCGGCCAGATGCTGTGATTCCAGCCCTGACAAGACCCCTTATCTCAGCGGCAGGCGGCAGCCCATTGTCCAGGGAAGAAAGAGGAGAGGAGGCCAGCCAGCCTGTCCACCCTTCCCCACCCGTCTTCCCCCTCCCCCACCCCTCCCTGTCCTTCCCAGCCTGCCAGGCCCCCTGTCTGACCAGACGCAGCCCCTGGATAATCAGGCAGCAATTTTATCAGGAGTTGTATAGTGGAAACGCTGTATCACGTTAAAACAAAAGGAAGTGTATTCTAGACTAAAGTGCACACGGGGCATGATTAAGCTAAAGCAAGAACCGGAGAAAGCCTCCTTCCTTCTCCTCCTTTAGTCCCTTCCCCTTTCCGTTTCCTTCCAGAATAATCAGTCCCGGAGCCATTTGCTGGAGCAGAGCCAGGTGGGTGTCCCAGCGAGGTAGGGGAGGGTGGGGGCTCTGAGCAGAGGTTGAGGCTGAGTGGGGTGGAGAGGGCTTGGGGGTAGGGGGTAGGAGAGAGGTGGCTGCTTGGTGGACAGTCAAATGGGGGAGGATGAGATCAGTGAGGGTAGGGAGCTTGATTAGGTGGGGTCGGTGACCTGGGAGCGGTGTCCGTCCTGGGGCTAGAAGATATCCCTGCCAAAGGACAGCAAGGCTGGAGGTCAGGTCTACATGGTGAAAGGTGACTGTGTCCAGGAGACACGTGCTACACCCGGAGGGTTGATAAAAGAAGCAGATGTGGGCCGGGCGCGGTGGCTTATGCCTGTAATCTCAGCACTTTGGGAGGCCGAAGCGGGTGGATCACCTGAGGTCAGGAGTTCCAGACCAGCCTGGCCAACATGATGAAACCCCATCTCTACTAAAGATATAAAATATTAGCTGTATGTGGTGGCCCATGCCTGTAATCCCAGCCACTCAGGAGGCTGGGGCATGAGAATCGCTTGAACCCTGGAGGCCGAGATTGCAGTGAGCCAAGATCACACCACTGTACTCCAGGCTGGGCAACAGAGTGAGACTCCAACTCCAAAAAAAAAAAGGCAGATATGGTCAGGCATGGTGGCTCCCGCCTGTAATCCCAGCACTTTGGG
>NW_012117966.1:264441-266861 GCF_000951035.1 Colobus angolensis palliatus | reverse complement strand
CAAGACAGAGTCTGGCTCTGCTGCCCAGGCTAGAGTGCAGTGGTGAGATCTTGGCTCACTGCAACCTCTGCCTCTCGGGTTCAAGCCATTCTCCTGACTCAGCCTCCCGAGTAGCTGGGACTACAGGTGGGCACCACCACGCCCAACTAATTTTTCTATTTTTACTAGAGACAGGGTTTCACCATGTTGGCTAGGAGAGTCTCGATCTCCTGACCTTGTGATCCACCTGCCTCAGCCTCCCAAAGTGCTGGGATTACAGGCGTGAGACACCGCGCCCGGCCGCTCTCAGCTAGTTTTTAACTTATTTTTGTTTTGGGGGGGTTTTTGAGAGTCTCACTCTGTCACCCAGGCTGGAGTTCAGTAGCTCCAGCGTGGCTCACTGCAACTTCCGCCTCCTGGGTTCAGGCCATTCTTGTGCCTCAGCCTCCCCGAGTAGCTGGGATTACAGGCACGCACCACCACGCCCAGCTAACTTTTATATTTTTAGTAGAGACAGGGTTTTGCCATGTTAGCCAGGTGGGTCTCGAACTCCTGACCTCAGGTCATCTGCCTGCCTCAGCCCCCGCAAAGTCCTGGGATTACAGGCGTGAGCCACTGCACCTGGCCTGCTCATTTTTAATTTTTAAATTTTTGGTGGAGACGAGGTCTCTGGATGTTGCCCAGCCTGGTCTCAAACTCCTGGGCTCAAGTGATCCTCCTGCCTTGACCTATCAAAGTCCTTGGATTACAGGCATGAGCCACAGCACCCATCGTATTTTCTATTTCTTGCAACATGAAGATCCTAACTGACAATATGTTCATTGTATCTTCAAATCAACCCTGGGAAGATATTACGTCTTACTTTACAGTTTAGGAAACCAAGGCTCCAAGGAGCTAATTTATTCAGGATCCTTCAGCAAGGCAGTGGTAAATTGGGACCAGAGTCTGGGCTTTCCTGACTCTCTATTAGGTGCTATATTTACTAGACCAAGGTGGGAACAACACACACAGCTGCGTCTCACTTTTGCACCATGGCAGACATTACCAATCAACTGCCAAATGATTTCCCCAGTAACCCATAAAAGGTGTCTGAGTTCCTGTCCTCTTAGGAGATCAGAGCTGTTTCCAAGCCATTAGGAGTTCATCATGGCTCCCCTTCCCACAACCTCATTCTATCTGGATTGAATGCAATCCAGTAGAATCAACGGAAAAGAGGATTCCCAGACTCCCATATCCAAGGGCCTCTGCCCAGCTGCAAGCTGTATGGGGGCAGCCACAATCTCCCCTCCTCCCCCCAGTCTCCAGCTGGAGGCAAGACATAGAGACTCAGAGAGGGGCCAAGATTTCCTGGAATCACACAGAACCTGGGGGCAGAGCTCAGAAGTGTGGCTGCTCCAATTCCTTCTTTAAAAAAAACTAGAGGGGGCCAGGCATGGTGGCTCATGCCTGTAATCCCAGCACTTTGGGAGGCCGAGGCGGGCAGATTGCTTGAACTCAGGAGTTGAAGACCAGCCTGGGCAACACAGCAAAACCCCATCTCTACTAAAACTACAAAAACTAACTGGGCGTGGTGGCACACCTGTAGTCCCAGCTACTGGGGAGGCTGAGGTAGGAGAATCAGTTGAACCTAGGAGGTTGAGGCTGCAGCGAGCTGTGATCATGCTACTGAACACCAGCCTGGGTGACAGAACAAGACCCTGTCTCAAAAAATAAAAATATTAAAATACGTTATCTGGGGCCAGACACAGTGGCTCACATCTAGAATCCCAGCACTTTGGGAGGCCAAGGCCAGGGTGGGTATCACCTGAGGTCAGGAGTTTGAGTCCAGCCTGGCCAACATGGTGAAACCTTGTCTCTGGTAAAAATACAAAAATTAGGCCAGGTGTGGTGGCTCAGGCCTGTAATCCCAGCACTTTTGAGTCCAAGGAGGGTGGATCATTTGAGGTCAGGAGTTCAACACCAGTCTGGTCAACATGGTAAAACCCCGTCTCTACTAAAAATACAAAGATTAGGCCGGGAACAGTGGCTCACGCCTGTAATCTCAGCACTTTGGGAGGCCGAGGTGGGCGGATCACGGGGTCAGGAGTTCAAGTCCAGCCTGACCAATATGGTGAAACCCCGTCTCTACTGAAAAAATACAAAAATTAGCCAGGCATGGTGGTGCATGCCTGTAATCCCAGCTACTCAGGAGGCTGAGGCAGGAGACTTGCTTGAGCCTAGGAGGCTAAGGCTGTAGTGAGGCGAGATCGTGCTACAGCACTCCAGCCTGGGCAACAAGAGTGAGACTCCGTCTCAAAAAAATAAATTAATAGGCCAAGACGGGCGGGTCACGAGGTCAGGAGATCAAGACCATCCTGGCTAACACAGTGAAGCCCCATCTCTACTAAAAAATATAAAAAACTAGCCCGGCGAGGTGGCGGGCGCCTGTAGTCCCAGCTACT
>NW_012117966.1:262222-262964 GCF_000951035.1 Colobus angolensis palliatus | reverse complement strand
CAGGAGGCTGAGGTGGGAGGATCGCTTGAGCCTGGGAGGTAGAGGTTGCAGTGAGCCAAGATCATATCACTGCACTCCAGCTTGGGCGACAGAACGAGACCTGTCATAAATAAATAAATAAAGTAAATAAATAAAAGAAAAAACCTTTCGAATATTGGACAGGAGGCCAAGGGGGAGGGCTGCTTTGCATAAAGAGCCCGCCTAAGGATTCTTTAATTCTTTCCAGTAAACTTTGGTTTGACTTTACTATCTACTTTTGATTAAGGGCTGAGGCTCAGTGAAGTTACAGGTTAACTTGTGAATTTGTATCTGAGACAAAAGATAACACAAAAAGTTACTCTTGATTGCCAGAAAGGACATTAGTCAGGCTGCTGGGTTTTGTGTTTCTGAATTGAATTTAGGAATCTTCCTTCCTTCATTCCCTTCCTTCCTCCCTCCCTCCTTTACTTTTTTCTTTTTTTCTTTTTTTTTTTTTTTTTGAGACAGAGTCTCGCTCTGTCGCCTGGGCTGGAGTGCAGTGTCCGGATCTCAGCTCACGGCAAGCTCCGCCTCCCGGGTTTACCATTCTCCTACCTCAGCCTCCCCAGTAGCTGGGATTACAGGCGCCACTACCTCGCCTGGCTAGTTTTTTGTATTTTTTAGTAGAAACGGGGTTTCACCGTGTTTGCCAGGATGGTCTCGATCTCCTGACCTCGTGATCCGCCCGTCTCGGCCTCCCAAAGTGCTGGGATTACAGGCTTGA
>NW_012117966.1:249086-254857 GCF_000951035.1 Colobus angolensis palliatus | reverse complement strand
ACCTCCCGGGTTCACACCATTCTCCTGCCTCAGCCTCCCGAGTAGCTGGGACTACAGGCGCCCGCCACCACGTCCGGCTAATTTTTTTTTGTATTTTTAGTAGAGACAGGGTTTCACCGTGTTAGCTAGGATGGTCTCGATCTCCTGACCCGGCCTAAAGGGCTTTTAAATGTGTCTGACTGCCAGGCACGGTGGCTCACACCTGTAATCCCAGCACTCTGGGAGGCCGAGGAAGGTGGATCACCTGAGGTCGGGAGTTCGAGACCAGCCTGACCAACGTGGAGAAACCCTGTCTCTATTAAAAATACAAAATTAGCTGGGCGTGGTGGCGCATGCCTGTAATCCCAGTTACTCGAGAGGCTGAGTCAGGCGAATCGCTTGAACCTGGGAGGCAGAGATTTCGGTGAGCCGAGATCGCGCCATAGCACTCCAGCCTAGGCAACAAGAGTGAAACTCTGTCTGGAAAAAGCAAAACAAAACAAAAAAACAGTGTCTGGCTGCCCAAAGGGCCCCATCACCGGACGAGTCCAGCCCCACCCAGCTTGGCGCGGCAGGCGCGTCTATGGCGCCACCTGGCGGTCGCCTGGAGCCCTACAACCCAACCAACCAGGTAGGGGAGATGGTGCGAGGGCGGGCGCGCGGGCTGCTGGGGTCTAGGATGCGGCTGTCCCTGCTCCAGCTCTTAGGAGGGAACAGACCCAGGGCCACCCCGCCGCATCGTTTGTTCCGGCTTCCCTAAGGAAGGCAATTTGGGGATGGACCCTGCAGGATGCTGTTACTTCGCCTTCGGTCCAGCACCCTACTTATCCCAGGTGCAGGGGCCAGAGCGCGGTTCTTGCCCTGAATTAGGTGAAGTAGGTGGACAGCGCGCAGCCTGCCAGTAATTCCAGCAAGCCTCATTCTTGGGACTGTTATGCCCATTGTATGCGTGGGAAAATTGAGGCTGAGCTTTTAGATTAGGGCTGAGGCCGCTGCTCGGGTCCAGCGCTTTCACCTTCACTCCAGTCTGCCCCAGCCTGGGGTGGAGAGCTGCCCGCTCCCTCTCTCCCAACACACACATGTCCCATCAGCCACCAGGGAAGGGATCACTCTGGAGGGCCTGTTTTATCTCCGCGGACCCACTCCCGTCTGCTGGGTGAAAGATTCCCTTTATTTAGAAGAAGGGAGTCAGTCCCGGAGAGGGCCAGGACTGGGCTGAGTCACTCCGGGGCCCGGACAGGGCCAACCCTGCCTGCTCCAAACCAAAACCCTAGAGCCCCGTTTTGAGAGCAGAGTCAGCCTCCACCCCACCCTCACCCTAAAATCAGTCTCAGGGACCGGGGTTCCGAGAGGATGGGGCCGTCCCACCCTAAGTCTTCTAGCATCACCCCCGTCTCGTCGCCGCTGCTGCCTGCAGATGTCTGGGCGGAGGGGAGGACGCGAGAGTGGGCGAGCTCCGCGGTCCGCAGGAGCTGGGAGGAGGGGCTTGAGCGCGGGCAATGCCCCCTCCCTCAGCCCATCTGGAGCAAGCCTCGCCCCCACCCCAACTCCCAGGAATTCTGCTGAGTCACTTCCGAAGCCGCAGCTGCAGCCTTGGGAACAATACGAGTCATTCAATTCACTAGGCAGCGGCCCAGCGCTCACCTGGGGGACCTGGCCACGGTCTCTTGTTAGAAGCCTTTTCATGGCCAACGCGGCTAGCCCCACCTCACCCCTATCCTCTGCCCCGGCCACACCCTGGACCAAGCGAGCTCCCACCTCAGGGCCTTTGCAGTAAGCTGTGTTGGCTGCCTGGTACCTCCTTCCTGCGGGGCACCTGTAGCCTGGACATCCTCCCACCCTCACTGCCAAGGTCCCTGCTTCAGCTGGGGCTGCGTCAGGGAAGAGCGAGCGGGCATCTGCAAGCCTGATCCGCAGGAGACTAGGATGGGCACTTAGATTGGCAACGATGTCCAGGTACAAACTGCAGACCTGGAGCGCTCACATGCGTGTGGTACTAGGGGACAGGTGTGTGCCCAGGTCTGTGTGACCGTGCGCGGGACTGCTCGTGGGCAGCGTGGGGATAGGGACACCGATTGTGCCTTTCGCAATTTCCCTGCTGACCTGGATGTCGGCCACAGAACTATTGTGTGCCAGCTCCGATCCCATCCATCATAGTGGGCCTGTGACTCCGGCATGGGGGCTGCAAACTACATTACCCAGAATCCATGACTGCCAGCTTCCTGCTAGGCTGGACCAATAGGAAGTACCAGGGTTGCAAGCTTTCAGGGGCGTGGATGCGATTAGCATTTGATGACACTTAGGGACCCCTTCTCAGAATCAAGGTTAAAAAAAAATTGTAGTAAGCCGGGCGCGGTGGCTCAAGCCTGTAATCCCAGCACTTTGGGAGGCCGAGACGGGCGGATCACGGGGTCAGGAGATCGAGACCATCCTGGCTAACAAGGTGAAACCCCGTCTCTACTAAAAAATACAAAAAACTAGCCGGGCGAGGTGGCGGGCGCCTGTAGTCCTAGCTACTCGGGAGGCTGAGGCAGGAGAATGGCGTGAACCTGGGAGGCGGAGCTTGCAGTGAGTCGAGATGGTGCCACTGCACTCCAGCCTGGGTGACAGAGTGAGACTCCATCTCAAAAAAAAAAAAAAAAAGTGACATTCTTTTATTACTATCCGCAGGTGGGATCTGCATGAGGTGGTTGGTGTGCTGGGCTCAGGGGATGCGTGGGCTGTGGAGATGATGACAGAAAAGTTGGAAGAAAAGGGGATGGGTTTGAAGGCCAGGCCCAAGGGGTCCTCAGCTCCGCTTCTAGGAAGGGACAGCCTTGAGGAAGGAGTCATGGCAAGCCATAGCTAGGCCACCAATCAGATTAAGAAATTCTGAGAAATCTAGCTGCCCATCATTGTTGGTGTCCAGTTTCTTCATTATGCGGTCAAGGACACCGGGGTCCTTCTGGTTCTTTGTGAAGGCAGCCAATTCTGTATTCATGAAGCTTAGGAACTCCATTTTGGAGAGACTGCAGTTATAACCACCCTTTCCCGCATACCTCTGGAAAAGAGCAATCAGGGACTCGATGCTCAGTCTCTGTAGGGCTGGAGATTTTTGCACTGTTGGAGCTGAGCCAGGCGCGGGAGCCTTAATCAAAATTTCCTGGCTGGCTGCAATGCCTCACACCTGTAATCTCAGCACTTTGAGAGGCCGAGGTAAAAGGATCGCTTGAGCCCAGGAATCTGAGACCATCCTGGAAAACATGACAAGACCCTGTCTTATGGCTGGGGGTGGTAGCTCACCCCTGTAATCCCAGCACTTTGGGAGGCGAGGTGAGTGGATTGCCTGAGCTCGGGAGTTCGAGACCAGCCCGGCCAACATGGTGAAAACCCGTCTTTACTAAAAATACAAAAAATTAGCTGGGCGTGGTGGTGGGCGCCTGTAGTCCCAGCTACTTGGGAGGCTGAGGCAGGAGAATCGCTTAAACTCGGGAGGCAGAGGTTGTGGTGAGCCGATATCATGCCACTGTATTCCAGTCTGGGTGACAGAGTGAGACTCCGTTTCAAAAGAGAGAGAGAAAAAAGAAGACCCTGTCTCTTATTTAATTTAAATTTATTAATTTATGTATGTTTTGGGGACACAGTTTCACTCTGTTTCCCAGGCTGGAGTGCAGTGATACAATCGTAGCTCACTGCAGCCTCAGCCTCCTGGCTTCAAGCAGCCCTGCATCAACCTCGCAAACTACTGGTATTACCAGCGTGAGCCACCACACCCAGCCCGCAGGCTCCTGTTAATGGAAATTGCTTCCTTTGCCATGCTTTAGCAGTACACTATAAGCTATTTCCTCCCAGGCTAGCCTCGGAAATCTGAAATCTGCATTTAGGTAAGGGGTGGAGGTCACAGCAGAGGGGGAACCTGCAGGACAGGGCATTACCGTGATCGGGTCTTCCAGTCAGGGAAAGCTGGATTCCTCAGAAGCAGGATGAGGTGCCGGCTCTCAGCTTTGTCCGCCTCCACCCAGAGCCACCCAGATGTGGAGACTCGGGGTGCCCAGTTGCACAGGAATGACGATGCGGCAGGCTGAGGGGTGGCGGGGTGTGCGATTGTGTGCTTGCATGCTGTCTGTGTCTCCTGGGCTGCTTGGGGACAGGCTTGGATCCCAAGGAAACTCCCCAGCTTGGCGACTTGTTGGCCACAACCCTGGGCAAGTGCCATCGCCCCCCTAGACCTCAGTTTCCTCATCTGTGTTTTATTGTTGTTGTTGTTTGAGACAGAGTCTCGCTCTGTCACCCAGGCTGGAGTGCAATGGCGCAATCTCTGCTCACTGCACCCTCCATCATCACCCAGGTTCCAGCGATTCTCCTGCCTCAGCCTCCCGAGTAGCTGGGATTACAGGCGCCTGCCACCAACTGGGCTAATTTTTGTAATTTTACTAGAGATGAAGTTTCACCGTGTTGGCCAGGCTGGTCTCGAACTCCTGATCTCAGGTGATCCACCCGCTTCAGCCTCCCAAAGTGCTGGGATTACAGGCATGAGCCACCATGCCCCGCCAGTTTCATCTGTGTAAAGGGGAAAGCAGTACCTCCCAGGGTCCCTGTACCATTTAGTGGGTGGGCGATGGCAGAGCCCTGAGGCAGCTGAGGATGCTTTCCACGGCCACTTGTCCATCAAAGCCTGGGGGGACGCCACCCCAGCCTGGTGGGGGGGGTGAGGGATGATTGGGATGGGGATGCCCATGGTGGGCGGGGCATCCGGTGGGGATATCACAGGTCCGTCTCTCCGGGGATGACGGCAAAGAAGGTCCCCACTAGGTGGCACCCAAGAGCAGTCTCCGTCTAGCCAGTCCTGGCGGCAGTCCCAACCCTCCAGCTGTCATTGGCTTCTCTGCACCCTGGCCCTTCCCCAGAAATGAGGCCCTTCCCTCCACCCCTCATTCCTGCCCATTCCCGGCAGCTGCTTCCTACCCCCTGGTGAGGGCTTGCAAGTCCCCCCAGTCATATGTCTGTCAATCTCTCTCTTTTTATCTACCTGGGTCCCAACTCCTCCTGACTGCTCTTCTCAGCTGGTCACCTTGGTCAAGTTGCTTGACTTGCTGTACTTGGGAGTCTTTTGTTCTTTTGGAGACGGGACGGGGTCTCACTGTGTTGCCCAGGCTGGAAGCGTGGTGGCACAGTCACCACTCCCTGCAACCTCGACCTCCTGGACTCAAGTGATCCTCCTGTCTTAGCCTCCCTAGTAGCTGGGACTACAGATGTGCACCACCATGCCTGGCTAATTTTTTTTTTTTGAGATGGAGTCTCGCTCTGTCGCCCAGGCTGGAGTGCAGTGGCATGATCTTGGTTCACCACAACCTCATTCTCCCGGGTTCCAGTGATTCTCCTGCCTCAGCCTCCCGAATAGCTGGGATTACAGGTGCAGGCCACCACACCCAGCTAGTGTTTTGTATTTTTAGTAGAGGCGAATTTCGTCATGTTGGCCATTCTGGTGTCAAACTCCTGACCTCAAGTGATCCACCTGCCTCCTATTTTCTTTCTTTAATGAGGATCATGTCAGTGTGGCAGAGGGGACTCAGGTACAGGCTGATCCAGCCACAAGCTCCATATTTTGGTGGCACATCCTGGGGGCTTAGTTTACACACATGAGTAGAGCAACCAGAATTTCTTCTTAAACCTTTACATCAGCATACTCTTGGCATTTTATTTATTTGTTTATTTTTTGGAGATGGAGTCTTGCTCTGTTGCCCAGGCTGGAGTGCAGTGGTGCAATCTTGGCTCACTGCAGCCTCTGCCTCCCGGTTTCAAGCGATTCTCCT
>NW_012117966.1:246706-248841 GCF_000951035.1 Colobus angolensis palliatus | reverse complement strand
CTTGGCCCCCCAAAGCGCTGGGATTACAGACGTGAGCCACTGCGCCCGGCCAAGATGGGGTCTTGCTACATTACCCAGGCTGATCTCAAACTTCCAGCTTCAAGCAATCCTCCTGCCTTGGCCTCCCAAAGTGCTGAGATTACAGGCAGAAGCCACTATGCCTAGCCTTGCAGTCTTAATTCCCCTATCAGGGTCATGGGGGGCTCTTCTCAGAGAGCCTGGGTGCAGGGCTCAACACCCACGGGTGTTCAAAAATAACATCAGGAGAAGTAGCTGCTCTCCTTTTACTTTTTTCTCTTCCTTCCCCTAACCCCTCCCCCTCCTGCCCTCCTCCCAGGCCGGCTCTGGCCACCCACATACCTCTGGGGCTCTCTGGGCTATGATCCTGCAACAGTGCTCCGGCCAGGGCTCCAGGCCTGACCAGCTGGCACCTGCCACCCCAGTGTCCTCACTGCCCAGACAGGCTGCCTGAAGATCCGGTCGCCTGGAATTGGAGGTCAGGTGACCTGCCTGCCTGTGTCCAGTTGGGTACACTGGCCTTGAGTCTCACCCCAAGTGACCCTGGCCCCAGGGATAAGACAGGACAGGATGGAACAGCACAGGCAGGGCCTGAGGTTGGCTGGCCCCATTTGTCAGAAACACAAGCCTTCCCAACCAGGTCAGGTCAGGCCAGGAAAGAGCTGGGTGCAGAGAGCTGTGGGTGGAGGACATTCCCATCCAAGACCCCCATCCCAACAAGTCCTCCCTTCCCCCAGGGGAGAAAGGGCAGCCCCTCACCAGACCCCTTTGTTGAGCACCTACTCTATGCCCAAGACTCATACTTACCACTTTGCATGCATTATCGCATATCATTTCAATTACCCCCCAAAAGATTATTGCTCCATGGTACAGAAGAAGAAACTGAGGGTCAAAGTGGTTGACCACTGTATCCAGCTCTGAGCCTTTGTCCTTTTCCTTTCTTCCCTTTTTTTTTTTTGAGATGGAGTCTCCCTCCCCAGGCTGGAGTGCAGTGGCCAGATCTCAGCTCACTGCAAGCTCCGCCTCCCGGGTTCACGCCATTCTCCTGCCTCAGCCTCCTGAGTAGCTGGGACTACAGGCGCCCGCCACCGCACCCGGCTAATTTTTTGTATTTTTAGTAGAGACGGGGTTTCACTGTGGTCTCTATCTCCTGACCTTGTGATCCGCCCGCCTTGGCCTCCCAAAGTGCTGGGATTACAGGCGTGAGCCACCGCGCCCGGCCATTTCTTCCCTTTTTAAAAAAGTGTGAAATGTTTCTTTCTTTTTTTTTTGAGACAGAGTTTTGTTCTTGTTGCCCAGGCTGGAGTGCAATGGCCCGTTCTTGGCTCACCACAACCTCTGCCTCCGGGGCTCAAGCGATTCTCCTGCCTCAGCCTCCAAGTAGCTGGGACTACAGGCATACGCCACCACGCCCGGCTAATTTTGTATTTTTTAGTAGAAATGGGGTTTCTCCATGTTGGTCAGGCTGGTCTTGAACTCTCGACCTCAGGTGATCCGCTCACCTTGGCCTCCCAAAGTGCTGGGATTACGGGCAAGAGCCACCGCGCCCGGCCGAAACATTTCAAAGATACAGAAAAGTACAGAAGGTACTGTAATACACCCCCGAATTGAGCAATTACTATTTTGTTATGTTTTATTCAGTTTTCTCAAAGAAATATAGGATCTCAGAATCAGTGGATGCCCCTCGCCACTCCCTAACTCATGCTCTTCTCTGTGGCCCCTCCCATAAATACCTGCCCCCTCATCTATAAATAATGCCACCTGTCTGCTGTCACCAGAAAATGTGAGGCTTCTTCTACAACTTCACATAAGTGGAGGCAGACAGTAAGAACCCGTCTGTGTCTGGGGAACACTGAGGTAGACCCCCGTCGTCCACCGTAGCGCTAGTCCCTGTCTTGGCGCAGTGACTGATCCCCTGTTAGTCCCACCCACCCTCCGCCCTGCCCTAACGGGTTCTGGGTGGTTTCGGCCTGGGCGTTTTTCACATTTTACAGACTGGACGTCACCGCCTTGCACTTTTCTCGCAAGGAGGCCTCGCTGAGATTTCTCGGAGCAGGCACTTGGGCCTCCCTCGCCGGCGTCTTCCGGGTGGCCACTCCCTGCTGGACCCAGGGACC
>NW_012117966.1:241555-242656 GCF_000951035.1 Colobus angolensis palliatus | reverse complement strand
TCCCCCAAGGGTCCCCCAGGTTCCCCTCTGCCCGGCTCCTCGCCGCCCTCCGCCCCCCGAGGGGGTCAGGCCCGGCCCTGGCCTGCAGCAGGCAGAGGGGGAAACTGAGGCCCAGAGAGAGGCGAGACCTGCCCCGGCTCCAGAGCCAGGCGGGTGGAGCCAGATGAGAGCCAAGGCCCGGCTTCACAGCCTCGCCTGGACCGAGCTGACTCACGCTCCCCAGGGCGGTGGGGCGGGAGGGGCGCAGCTGCATTTATTGAGCACCCGGTGTTTGCTTGGTGGTGTGCCTCATGTCTGCGTCTCCCTGCAGTCTTGCTGGGGCGGGCTTAGATCCGATCCTTCTCACCTCAAATGCAGGTTCTTCTGAGAGGGGTGTATGCGGCAGGGCAGGGGCTAGGAGTGCGCCGGGCCCCGCCCTTATCCCATTCCTCCTGTCCCCCGGCACTGACTCTCGGTTGGGTGTTGTACTTTGCACAACCCGTTGTGCAAATTCGGCAGATGCAAACCTTCTCCCCCCATTTAACAGGGAAACTGAGGCTGTTCGTAAAAGTGTCGTGTGCCCAGGGTCACGTACGAGCTAAGTGGCAGCGCTGGCGGGGGTGTCTAGTCTAAGTGCGGGGAAGGGCCCTCCTTCCCTGAGGCCCCCAATCCCTGCAGGTGTAAAAATACACATGCATCCCACTTGCAGAAGGGTTCTTGTGCGTCTGTGAGGAGTGGCTTGCCACCTGGAAGCACGTTGTGGCCGTTCAGTCCCCAACCCCGTGGCCCCAGCCGGGCCACGCTGCGGGCCTCAGTTTCTTCAATCGCAAAATGGGGATACCGCGGGACTCGCGGGGACCGGGAGGGTGCTGTGGGGCCGATCCGGAGTGGGGACTGGGGTCAGGGCCGTGGTCTGGGGGCCCGGGGTGGGGGTCGCGGCAGGGGGGCTGGGCTGCACCCCCCTGGCCTGGCGAGGACTCGCAGTGGGGGAGGGGAACGCGGTGGGCGGGGGCGGCCCGTGGACCCAACGCCCCCTCCCCAGGCGCTCCCAAACCTCGCCTTTTATGGAGAGGAACTCGGGCCAAGTGGGCCCGGCCGGTGCGAGGGGCGGGGTGGGGGCCG
>NW_012117966.1:238459-241490 GCF_000951035.1 Colobus angolensis palliatus | reverse complement strand
CGACCCTGGGACGCTGGAGGCCCCGCGAGCCGCGGCCCACGTGAGCCGCGGGGGCCTGGGAGCGCCCGATAACAACCATCCACTCAGCTCAAGCAGAGGCGGCCCCCGCATCACGAGCTGAGACTCTAGCCCTGGCTCCGGGTTCGAACCCTGACCCTGCCAGAAGGCCCGTCTGGGGAAGGGGACGGATCAGCCCCTTCTCGGGCATCAGAGAGATCTGAGGGACCACCGACCTGGGGGAGGGGCAGATGGACCCAACACCTCTAATTAGCTCTGAAGGAGCACACCCCCCCACCAGTGCGCATGTATGTACACACACACACACACAGACACACACACAGAGAGCTCTGGGACTTCAGAAGGACCCTTGTCTGGGGCCAGGGACTCCCAGTAGGGAAATCTTGCTCCAAATGCCACCAGCTCAGCCCCACCCCGATTGTCCAGCCAGCCCTAGGAGGCCATTGGCTCCATTATACAGATGGGTACCTTGAGGCCAGACACCGCAGGGCTAACCCTGGGTGAGGCAAAGGTTCTGATCTTCTGCTGCTGGGCCGTAAGGACTGACTACTCCAGACACCAGGAATGTTGTTGTAGATACTCCCAAGGAGGGCCCCCATGACTGGCGTGACAGGCTGTGATTTATCGGTTTTCTTTTCTTTCTTTTTTTTCTTTTGAGACAGGGTCTCACTCTCTTAGCCAGGCTGGCGCACAGTAGTCTGATCACGGCTCATTGTAGCCTTCACCTCTCAGGCTCAAGTGATCCTCCCACCTCAGCCTCCCTAGTAGCTGGGACCACAGGCGAGTGCCACCACACCCAGCTAATTTTTAGATTTTTAGATTTTCCGTAGAGAGAAAATCTCACTTTGTGGCCCAGGCTGGTTTCAAACTCTTGGGCTCAAGTGATCCTCCTACCTTGGCCTCCCAGAGTGCTGGGATTATAGGTGTGAGCCACCACGTGTATCTAATTTTTAATTTTTTTGGTAGAGATGAGGTCTTGCTATGTTGCCTAGGCTGGTCTTAAACTCCTGGGTTCAGGTGATCTTCCCACTTTAGCCTCCTGAGTAGCTGGGACTATAGGCGTCCGACACTCCATCTGGCTAATTTTTTTTTCTTTTTTTAGAGGCAGAATCTTGCTCTGTCACCCAGGCTAGAGTGCAGTGGTGCGATCATGGCTCACTGCAGCCACAACTTCCTGGGCTCAGGTGTTTCTCCCACCTCAGCCTCCCGAGTAGCTGGGACTACAGGCACATGCCACCACACCCAGCTAATTTTTGTATTTTTTTTTGTAGGGATGGGGTCTGACCATGTTGCCCAGGCTCGTCTCGAACTCCTGGGCACAAGTGATCCTCCTGCCTCAGATTCCCAAAGTGCTGGGATTACAGGCTTGAGCCACTGTGCCCGGCCTCAGGCTGTGACTTCTTACGACCCACCCAGAAATGTCCAGTGTCACGGTGTCAGGGCTGTGGCTGGGCATGGCCTCTGGTCCGGATCCCCCAGGAAGGTATGCACTGTGGCATTTTGACGCTCACCTCCCTCTTCTGGGAGCCTCCGGGCCTCCATTTCTGGACAGTAACATACCTGCTCCCTGCCCCCAGGCTGAGGGTGATGGTTCAGTGGGCAGGTGGGGGCAGAGGGGGCCTGCTTGCAAAAGCTCAGATAGAGGGCCCGCGCCCCACCCGGTGCACCCTCAGGGAAGGATGGCTGTCATGATTAAACCTAGATAGGCCGGGCGCAATGGCTCACGCCTGTAATCCCAGCACTTTGGGAGGCCAAGGTGGGTGGATCACGAGGTCAGGAGGTCGAGACCATCCTGGCTAACACGGTGAAACCCCGTTTCTACTAAAAATACAAAAAGTTAGCCGGGTGTGGTGGCGGGCGCCTGTAGTCCCAGTGACTCGGGAGGCTGAGGCAGGAAAATGGCATGAACCCAGGAGGCAAAGCTTGCAGTGAGCCGAGATCGCGCCACTGCACTCCAGCCTGGGCGACAGAATGAGACTTCGTCTCAAAAAAAAAAAACGCCTAGGTAGTGCCCGGAGCGGCCCCTGGATGACAGGGAGAGGCCGGACTCCAGATCCTGACTTTTGCCCTTTGTCCTCTTTGCTGGACTCAGGTCCCTGGGTGTGAGCTAAGGCATGGCCAGGAAGCTTAGCCTTCATCCGATCCTTGAATACCCTGCTCCTCCTCTCTGTATCTCCCCTGCCCCCCTTCCCTAGAACCCACAGAGAGGCCGGTGGCTCCTGATTCCTCCCTGAGCGAGTAAGCAGTAATGACAGCTAACGTTTACTAGCACACGAGCTGCGGGCAGCGCTGGTCTGATTCCTGGACACGCTGGCGTTGCCCTCCCAGGACCTCCATAGAGCAGGTTTCCACCCCATTTTACTTCATTTTATTTTATTTTAGTTTAGTTTAGTTTAGTTTTTGAGACAGAGTCTCGTTCTGTCGCCCAGGCTGGAGTGCAGTGGTGGGATCTTGGCTCACTGCAACCTCCGCCTCCCGGGTTCAAGCGATTCTCCTGTCTCAGCCTCCCAAGTAGCTGGGATTACAGGCGCGTGCCACCATGCCTGGCTAATTTTTTTGTAGTTTTAGTAGAGATGGGATTTCGCCATGTTGACCAGGCTGGTCTTGAACTCCTGAACTCAAATGATCCACCCGCCTCGGCCTCCCAAAGTGCTGGGATTACAGGCATGAGCCACTGCACTCGGCCCACCCCATTTTACAGATGAGAAAACGGGGGCCTGTGCCTCTGTTGGGGATTGACAGGGACAGAGCAGGACGGGGCCTGGCTTCTGATGACCTTTGAAGGACATCTGGGCCAGAAGGGTCAGGGGTCTTAGCCAGGGGCTCACCACCTCCCCTCACCCAGGTGAGCAACGCCCTGATGGAATGTGTGGGAGCTGCACACACCAGTCTCAACTACTGGCCCAAGGACCCGCAGCTATAAAATGGTGTGATAGGCCGGGCGCGGTGGCTCAAGCCTGTAATCCCAGCACTTTGGGAGGCCGAGACGGGTGGATCACGAGGTCAGGAGATC
>NW_012117966.1:236462-237484 GCF_000951035.1 Colobus angolensis palliatus | reverse complement strand
GTAAGCACTACCACATCCGGCTAATTTTTGTATTTTTAGGAGAGACGGGGTTTCACCATGTTGGCCAGGATGATCTCGATCTCTTGACCTCATGATCCACCCGCCTCGGCCTCCAAAAGTGCTGGGATTACAGGCGTGAGCCACCACGCCCGGCCCATTATTACAGCTTCTAACGCAAACTTCTACTTGGCCAGAGGAGGAGAGAAATCTGAAATCCAAGGTCACAGGGTCTGTGCTGGACTCCTCTTCGGTCCTTTACAATATAGAGCCACCTCCTGAAACACCTTTTGCTTCTCTCCTGCTCTCATACCCTCCACGGCTCCCCATCGCCCTTAGGAAACGAAGCTGCAGCTCCCGAGACCACGCCCAGCCCTGCGGTCCTCCTCTGAGGACACTCCTGCCCCAGGCATTGCAGATCCCAGCTAATCTCTAGATTCCAAGGCCCTCCCCCACCTCTTAGCTGAGTTCCAGTGCCACATTCTTGCTGTGTGACCTTGCAAGCTCTGTTTTCTTCTCTGGAGCAGGGCTGAGGGGGAGGAAAAGCTCACCTTCCCCCAGCTTTGGGGGAAGGAAGCCCAGAGGTCCTGCGGCTGTTAGCTGGGAGGTCTGATCCAGAGTTCTAGCGCCTTTCTGCTAAGTTTTTTGGCAGGTCTCCCAGTGCCCCCAGCGCTGGGCCCAGAAGGTGGCCCAGTCAACTTGCCTCTGTGTGGAGCCCAACTCCAGGGGAGCCTGTCTTTTGCCTTCATGGGCTCCAGAACCCAAGCTGAGCTTAGGTGTGTAAGCATGGACTCTGTCTCTGCCCACCTCGGTCTTCCCATCTGTACAATGGGTCCAGTCCATTGCTTCAAGCAGCCAGGGTCCCCTCTGACCTCCTGTTGCACGCTGTCTTGGGAGGGATCAGGGCAGACAGAAAGGGGTGGGCAGTGCTAAGAGGGCTCACCCAGCGCCCATGCCCCCACCAGCCTCCTCATCCAACTAGACTTTCTCACTGGAGTTCTCCCCCACACCTTTTTTTTTTTTTT
>NW_012117966.1:233864-235954 GCF_000951035.1 Colobus angolensis palliatus | reverse complement strand
AAAGTGCTGGGATTACAGGCATGAGCCACCGCGCCCAGCCTCTCCACTTACCTTACTGGGTGTTGGCCAGGAAAGAAATGGTGTCCAGTCCAGACCTCCCCACCAAAGTCTCTCCAGACGCTTCCCAAAGGGCCCAGGCACATCAGATACTTGCAGTTTCCCCAATATCCTCTCCTGTCAAGCCCTCCCTAAATTGTCTCCTTGGTGAACTCCTATTCAGACTTCAAGGCCCAGCCCAAAAGACCCTTCCTCAGGAAAGCCTTGCCAGTTCCTCAAGCTGGGTTAGCGGCCTCCTCCAGGTCAGCCTCTCGCACACATTCAGGATATCAGACAGTCATTGATTCATTCCCCTGGGGGCCTCTGGAGAACAGGCTGTAGTCTGGCCTGTGAGTATTAATATTATCAGAGTCCCGGTGAGTCAGCCGCAGCCCAGAGACCAGGCACTTCCTGTGACACATCCTCCTCTCTGACATCCTCAGAAGGTGTGAGCCCCAAGCCAGCCCAGCCCTTTCCTCCCTAGCGCTATTCCTCAACAGCTCTGGCAGTCCCAGGACACTGTTCCTGCCAAGGGTGTGCGCACACCCTCCTGGGACATACTCCTGGGGCAGGACGCTCACTTGACAGACAACACATCCATTCCGGACGTTCCATCTGTCCCTTCTGACGTAGAACGGGGTCTGCCCTCTCTCCCTCTCTCCTCTCCTTTCCTTTTCTCTCCTTCCCTTTCCTCTCCTTCCCTATCCTTCTTCCCTCTCTCCTTCCCCTCCTCCTTCCTTCTTCCCTTCTTTCCCTCTCTCCCTTCCTTCCCTCCCTCCCTTCCTTGTCTCTCTCCTTCCTTCCTTTATTCCTTCCTTCCTCCCTCCTTCTTTCCTTCCTTTATTCCTTCCCTCCTCCATCATTCTCTTCTTTCCTCCCCTTCCTCCTTCCTTCCTTTCTTCCTATCTGGAAGTAGGAGCTGAGTTTACTGAGTCCTAACTACATGCCATGATCCCAAAGTGATCAAAACCGGTGTCAAGGCCAGACGTGGTGGCTTGCACCTGTAATCCCAGATTTTGGGAGGCTGAGGCAGGGGGATCACTTGAGCCCAGGAGTTTGAGACCACCCTGGGCAACAAGGGAAAACCCCATCTCTACAAAAAGTACAAGAAATTTGGCAGGGCGCAGTGGCTAATGCCTGTAATCCCAGCACTTTGGGAGGCTGAAGCGGGTGGATCACAAGGTCAGGAGTTCGAGACCAGCCTGGCCAACACTGTGAAACCCTGTCTCATAGTTTAGACAAAAATTAGCTGGGCACAGTGGTACACGCCTATAGTCCCAGCTACTCAGGAGGCTGAGGCAGGAGAATTGCCCGAACCTGGGAGGCGGAGATTGCAGTGAGCTGAAGATTGCGCCACTGCCCTCCAGCCTAGCCGACAGGGCAAGAGTCCATCTCAAAAAAAAAAAAAAAAAAAGACATTAGCCAGGTGTGGTAGTGTGCACTTGTAGTCCTAGCTACTCAGGAGGCTGAGGTGGGAGGATCACTTGAGCCTCGGAGTTTGAGGCTGCAGTGAGCTATGATCGAGACACTACACTCCAGCCTGGGCCAAGAGTGAGACCCTTTCTCAAAAAAGAAACAAACAGATGTCATTTCTGCCTGTGGAGCAGTGAGGCAGAACATAAACCCATCATCACACAGATACACTTAGTTATCCACTATGACCAGTGTGTAAAAAAATACTACAAGAGCCCTGACCCAGTCTAGGGATCAGGGAAGACTTCCTGTAGGAGGTGATGCCGACACTGAGCCCTGAAGGATAAGTAAGAAAGAGCTAAAAATGCTCTGTGTGGGGGAACTGGTGAGGCTTTCCAGAGAGGGAGGGGTATTTTGGGCTGGGCCTTGAAGTCTGAATAGGAATCCACCAAGGAGACAATTTAGGGAGAGCCTGAGAGGAGGGTATGGTGGGGGCACAACAAGTACAAAGGCCCTGTGGCAGGCAGGAGTTTGGTGCTCCAAGGATCAGAGAAGACCAGGCACAGTGGCTCACGCCTGTAATCCCAGCACTTTGGGAGGTCCAGGCTGGAGGATCACTTGAGCACAGGAGTTTGAGACCA
>NW_012117966.1:228594-232854 GCF_000951035.1 Colobus angolensis palliatus | reverse complement strand
CAGAGTGAGATTCTGTTTCAAATTAAAAAAAAAAAAAAAAAGGAGTAGGACATATATTAAGAAGTGCCCTTGGGGCCAACAGAAGTTGAGCTTCAATGCAGGCCCAGGGACACCATGATGGCGAGGGACAGCCCGGCCCACCCCACAGGAGCTCTGTAGCTGGAAGGCCCTTCAGAGGTGCCTGGCATTGGGCAGAGATGGCCAGGGCTCGCAAGCCTGTGGCCAGGAGCTGATGGATGTGGGCACCCTGCCACCACAGTGACCTTGGGCCAGGTGGCTCTGCAGCTCAGGGGCTGGCAGCAAGTCTTGCATGTATTAGGCATGCCAGTGGCACATCCCAGCAGCCATCGCACACCCTCAAAACCACGCTGATCCTGCCCGACCACGGGCTCTCCCTTGCTGGGCCCCACAGTATGAATATCCAGGGCCCAGGGCGCTATGCTGGGGTTCTGTCACCGCATGGGATGGGTCCCCTCCCGGTGGACATTCAAGAGGTTTTCTTCCTCCTTGGGGTGCCCAGGAATGGCACAGCAGCCTTGGGAGGTGCAGACCTTGGTGATCAGCCCTAAATGCCGGTGCCCCAGGGCAGATGCCATCAGTGGGCTTCCTAGGTTGCGACACCTGTTTCTTGGAATCAGAGAAACCCTGGCTCCAGAGAGAAATCGGGAACAGGAGGGTCTTGTCCCGGAGGAGGGTCTTGTCCCTCCTTCATCTCCCCAAAGTGGCCCAGGATGGAGGGCACGAACCACCCGAAAGGTGTCTCTAAGACCCATGAATATCACCCCTCTGTCCTTTCTTGGAGCCCTCAACGGAGGCTCCTCCTCTCCTCTAGCCCCCAACCCCAGCAACTCTGTGACAGTGATGAGGTGTCACTGCCTTCATGTCACAGAAACGCAATGTGCCCAGCCCAAAATTGCTTCCTGTGGCTGCACCAGACTTGATCTCTCTCTCTCTGTTTTTTTTTTTTTTTTTGAGATGGAGTCTTGCTCTGTTGCCCAGGCTGGAGTGCAGTGACTGGATCTTGGCTCACTGCAACCTCCACCTCCCGGGTTCCAGCGATTCTCCTGCCTCAGCTGGGATTACAGGCACTTGCCACCATGCCTGGCTAATTTTTTTTTTTTTTTTTTGAGACGGAGTCTCACTCTGTTGCCGGGGCTGGAGTGCAGTGGCCGGATCTCAGCTCACTGCAAGCTCCGCCTCCCGGGTTTACGCCATTCTCCTGCCTCAGCCTCCGGAGTAGCTGGGACTACAGGCGCCCGCCACCTCGCCCGGCTAGTTTTTTGTATTTTTTTAGTAGAGACAGGTTTCACTGTATTAGCCAGGATGGTCTTGATCTCCTGACCTCGTGATCCGCCCGTCTCGGCCTCCCAAAGTGCTGGGATTACAGGCTTGAGCCACCGCGTGCGGCCTAATTTTTGTATTTTTAGTAGAGATGGGGTTTCACCATGATGACCAGGCTCGTCTCGAACTCCTAACCTTGTGATCCACCCAGCTCGGCCTCCCGAAGTGCTGGGATTACAGGTGTGAGCCACTGCACCCAGCCTTGGAACTGATCTCTTCATCCCTCCCTACAGATCTTTGAGGTGGGCAAGGAACTGGGCCAAGAGGTTCAGTCAGTGGCCCCAGGCCACCATGGCATGCTGGCCGCCGGGCTGTGTCCTCAGCAGGGGAGATGACAGGTCTGCTTCTCCTGACTTCCCATGCTCACCTACCATAGCCGCGGTGCCTGCTGTGTGCTGGAACCACAATAACCCCATAGCCGCGGTGCCTCCTGCGTGCTGGAACCACAATAACCAAGCCAGAGCCCAGCCTTAGGGAGCCCCAGTCTGCAGGGTGGGGGCAGCAGGGGCCTTGGGAGCTGGGAGGGGGTCAAGGAGGCCCCCAGCCTCTGAGAGCTCTGTGAGGAAGGAGCTGGGTGGGGCCGGTTCTCCGCTGAGTCCCCTGCACCCAGCCCGGGGCTCTGGAGAGCCCAGCAGCCCGCAGGGAGGATTTGCTGGTTGAATACCTGACATCTGGGGCTGAGATGACGGAGGGCTTCTCCAGGGAGACGGTGGCAGTTGTCCAGCATCCATGGTCCATGGTGACCCGGGAGCAGCGTGGCAGGGAATGGAACAGAAAGTGGAAATTTGCAGAAGCAAGATGAAGCCTGGCCCTGTGTGGGACCTGCAGGGCCCTCAGACTCAAGGAGGGCTGAGGGATGGGGCTGGGAAGGTTGGCAGGCCAAGGAATGCAGCTCAGGTTGCCTTCATTCATTCATTCTTTCAAACATTTAGTTAGTTAAGGGGTCTCCCTCTGTACCTCCCAGGTTCAACTGATTTCTCCTGCCTCAGCCTCCCAAGTAGCTGGGACTAGAGGCGCCTGCCACCACACCCAGCTAATTTTTGTGTTTTTAGTAGAGTCAGGGTTTCACCGTTGGCCAGGCTTCACCTAGCCAACATTATACATGTGCAATAATAATTTATGGTGACAGGCCGGGCACGGTGGCTCAAGCCTGTAATCCCAGCACTTTAGGAGGCCGAGACGGGTGAATCACGAGGTCAGGAGATCGAGACCATCCTGGCTAACACGGTGAAACCCCGACTCTACTAAAAAAATACAAAAAAACTAGCCGGGCGATGTGGCGGGCGCCTGTAGCCCCAGTTACTCGGGAGGCTGAGGCAGAAGAATGGCGGGAACGCGGGAGGCGGAGCTTGCAGTGAGCTGAGATCCGGCCACTGCACTCCAGCCCGGGCTACAGAGCGAGACTCCGTCTCAAAAAAAAAAAAAAAAAGGCCGGGCGCGGTGGCTCAAGCCTGTAATCCCAGCACTTTGGGAGGCCGAGACGGGCGGATCACGAGGTCAGGGGATCGAGACCATTCTGGCTAACACTGTGAAACCCCGTCTCACAATCATAGCTCACTTCAACCTTGACCTCCTGGGCTCAAGCGATCCTCCCACCTCAGCCTCCCAAGTAGCTGGGACTAGAGGCGCCTGCCACCACACCCAGCTAATTTTTGTGTTTTTAGTAGAGTCAGGGTTTCACCGTTGGCCAGGCTTCACCTAGCCAACATTATACATGTGCAATAATAATTTATGGTGACAGGCCGGGCACGGTGGCTCAAGCCTGTAATCCCAGCACTTTAGGAGGCCGAGACGGGTGAATCACGAGGTCAGGAGATCGAGACCATCCTGGCTAACACGGTGAAACCCCGTCTCTACTAAAAAATACAAAAAAATTAGCCGGGCGAGGTGGCGGGCGCCTGTAGTCCCAGCTACTCCGGAGGCTGAGGCAGGAGAATGGCGTAAACCCGGGAGGCGGAGCTTGCAGTGAGCCGAGATCCCGGCCACTGCACTCCAGCCCGGGTGACAGAGCGAGACTCCGTCTCAAAAAAAAAAAAAAAAAAAATAATAATAATAATAATTTATGGTGACACTACTCCCAGGTCACCGTGGATGCTGGACAACTGCCACCGTCTCCTTGGAGAAGCCCTCTGTCATCTCAGCCCCCGATGTCAGGTATTCAACCAGCAAATCCTCCCTGAGAGCTGCTGGGCTCTCCAGAGCCATGGGCTGGGTGCAGGGGACTCAGCGGAGAACCGGCCCCACCCAGCTCCTTCCTCACAGAGCTCTCAGAGGCTGGGGGCCAACATGGTGAAATCCTAGCCTAGTGCAGTGTCACAATCATAGCTCACTTCAACCTTGACCTCCTGGGCTCAAGCGATCCTCCCACCTCAGCCTCCGGAGTAGCTGGGACCGTAGATGTGCACCACCACACCCGGCTTCAGGGTCCTGCACCCACCCTGGACAGACCAGCCTGGCCCAGCAGAAGACTCAAATTGTGGCCGGGAGCGGTGGCTCATGCCTGTAATCCCAACCCTTTGGGAGGCCGAGGCGGGCAGATCACCTGAGGTCAGGAGTTCAAGAGCAGCCTAGCCAACATGGTGAAAGGAGGTAGAGGTTGAGGTAGAGGTACCCGGGAGGTAGAGGTTGCAGTGAGCTGAAATGGTGCCACTGCACTCCAGCCTGGAAGACAGAGCAAGACTGTATCAAAAAATAAATAAATAGACTGGGCACGGTGGCTCACGCTTGTAATCCCAGCACTTTGGGAGGCCGAGGCGGGCCTCACTATCCCAACGGTATGCAAAGTGCAGCGCCCCCAACCAGGCCCCCCAGGCCTGGGCTCTCTGGCTCACCACACGTGCTGTGTGATTCTGGCTGAGCCTTCGCTCATCTCTGAGCCTGGTTTCCCGCCCCCCTCTTTTTTTTTTTTTTTTTTTTTTT
>NW_012117966.1:226548-227809 GCF_000951035.1 Colobus angolensis palliatus | reverse complement strand
TTTTCTTTTGAGACAGAGTCTCACTCTGTCGCCCAGGCTGGAGTGCAGTGGTGTGATCTCGGCCCACTGCAAGCTTCACCTCCCAGGTTCACACCATTCTCCTGCCTCAGCCTCCCTAGTAGCTGGGACTACAGGTGCCCGCCCACCATGCCCAGCTACTTTTTTGTATTTTAGTAGAGATGGGGTTTCACCGGGTTAGCCAGGATGGTCTCGATCTCCTGACCTCGTGATCTGCCCGCCTCGGCCTCCCAAAGCACTGGGATTACAGGCGTGAGCCACCACGCCTGGCCCTCCCCTTTTTAAAATTTGAGACACAGTCTCATTCTATCGCCCAGGCAGGAGTGCAGTGGCGTGATCTTGGCTCACTGCAACCTCCGCCTCCTGGGTTCAAGCAATTCTCCTGCTTCAGCCTCCTGAGTAGCTGGGATTACAGGTATGAGCCAGCTAATTTTTGTATTTTCAGTAGGGATGGAGTTTCACCATGTTGGCCAGGCTGATCTTGAACTCCTGACCTTAAGTGATCCACCCGCCTCGGCCCCTCAAAGTGCTGGGGTTACAGGCAAGAGCCACCAAGCCTGGCCTGGTTTCTTCATTTTGTGTCCAACTTCTAGACTGTCTGTGACAAGCCCCTGAAAGGACTGGAAGTCGCCCTTCCCCAGTCAGTGTCATACACAAAAGGTCATTTTTTTGGTCTTTTTTTTTTGTAGAGACAGGGGTCTTGCCATGTTTCCCAAGCTAGTCTCAAACTCCTGGCCTCAAGCGATCCTCCTGCCTCAGCCTCCTGAGTAGCTGGGGCCACAGGCACATGTTATCACACACAGCTAATTTTTAAAATTTTTTCTGTGGAGATGGGGTCTCACTATGTTGCCCAGGCTGGTCTCAAACTCCTGGCCTAAAGCGAACCTCCCAACTCAGCCTCCCAAAGGATTGGGATTACAGGCATGAGCTGCTGTACCTCACCCATACAGGGCCTTGCTGAGGCTTGTGGGCTTGAAGAGGCTGAGTCACTTTCCAAGGACATCCAGTGTGTGAGTGGCACGGCTGAACCCTACTTAATATAAAGTCTGAAAGTGGCTCCGAGAAGGACAGATCAGGGTCCTCAAAAGACTATTCTAGACATCTTGCAGCGTGGGAAGGATGCTACGCCCATTTCTGGAGAGCCCCACCGGATCTGGGGCGCTCTTCACTCTGGCTTTTTTTTTTTTTCTTTTTGAGACAGAGTTTCGCTCTTGTTGCCCAGGTTGGAGTGCAGTGGCGTGAT
>NW_012117966.1:221449-221884 GCF_000951035.1 Colobus angolensis palliatus | reverse complement strand
GCCCGGCGACATGAGGTTTCTCCATGTTAGTCAGGCTGGTCTCGAACTCCCAACCTCGGGTGATCTGCCCGCCTTGGCCTCTCAAAGTGCTGGGATTACAGACATGAGCCACCGCGCCCGGCTTCACTCTGGCTTTGCTGAGCTAAGAGGGCCCAATGCCTAGCACCCTGGCCTGTGCACAGTCGGCTCACTGCTAAGTCCCACCTGAGCCTGGACCAGCCCTCCAGCCTTACATGTCCCGGGTCACAGCCTCAGGGACATCTGTGTGCCTTCTCCCACGGTCACCCCCAATGCTACGTGTCTGGGCAGCCCAGGTGGCCCCAGGGACAAAGGTATGGAGGTCCCAACATTGGGCCTTGGTCATCCCTGGCCTTGATGGCCCCTGGCTATCGGAGAGCCCGAGTGACTTTATTATTATTATTATTATTTATTTAT
>NW_012117966.1:219870-221371 GCF_000951035.1 Colobus angolensis palliatus | reverse complement strand
GCCCACCTCAGTCTCCCAAAATGCTGGGATTACAGGCGTGAGCCGCCGCGCCCGGCTGACTTTGTTACTATTATTATTTGTTGCCCGGGCTGGAGTGCAGTGGTGCGATCTCAGCTCACTGCGACCTCCGCCTCCCCAGTTCAAGCAATTCTCGTGCCTCAGCCTCCTGAGTAGCTGGGATTATAGGCATGTGCCATGACGCCTGGCTAATTTTTGTATTTTTAGTAGAGATGGGATTTTGCCATGTTGGCCAGGCTGGTCTCAAACTCCTGGCCTTAAGTGAACTGTCCGCCTAGGCCTCCCAAAGTGCTAGGATTACAGGCATTAGCCATCGCGCCACGCAAGGTGACTTAAGCAGCAAGAATTACCCCCTAGAGACCTGGGAAACGGAGTGGCGGGGCTTCCTCAGGGAGGTCAGGGAGCCCTGCCTGTGCCCTGCCTCCAGCAGAAGCCAAAGTCTCAAGGGAAACCCCTTCTTGCCTGAGCTGCCAAAATCGAAGACTGGGAGGCCTCTGGGACTCTCCCTGCGCTGAGGCTGGGTCTGGGGCTTTCTCCGGGTTTGCGCAGGACCAGTCTCACGGGATCAGGGCTGGCCAGCTCTATGGCCCTGTCCCCAGTGGCCAGTGCATGCCAGGGAGGTGCCCTCCTGTCCCCAGCACCTGGCACGGGGTAGCACATGGGAGACACTTCAGGAAGCCCAGACAGCTGGGCCTGTCCCCCACGGGCCGGCTCAGGTTCCTGGCGAGCCCAGCAGTGGCAGAGATTTCTGGCTGAGGAGGGCCTGGTGATGCTGCACGGTGGCTGTGATCGGGTTTCCCCTTGGGCAGGCGGGCCCAGGACTACAGGAGCCCACACCAGCTCAAGAGCACCAAGTGAGCCCTGCATGCTCCCCACAGCACGGCAGCATGGCCAGTTGCAACCATGGAGCCTGGCTCTGCCTCTTCCCACTGGCCACTCAGAACCTCAGTTTACCCATCTGAAACATGGAGCTGAGAACAGCAACCACATAGAGGCTGAAGGGCTTGGTCGGCCCTTGGAAGCTCGCCATGAACGGTGGCCCTGCGCCAGGACCTGGACAATCATGTTCCAGAACATTCTGGTAATAGTCAAACTGTGTTAACTACAGGGTCAAGTCCCTCACTTTCCCTGTCCTCAGTTTACTCATCTGAGAAATGGGAGCGTCCCACTTGGCCAACAGGGGCGTCGGGAGCTTTCGATGAGGTGACGTGGGCACCTCCCTGACGCGTGCAGCACGCAGTAGGCCCTCGGGGTCTCTGTCTTCCTTTCTCCTCTCTGGACTGGGGGCAGCCAGGAGGATAGGCTGAGTCCCAAGGCAGGTGAGCCAGTGGCCTCCTGAGTCAGCAGCCGCCCCTCTCGCCTGCAACTCCCATCGCCTCCCTTTTCTCCCCTTCTCCACCCCTCCAAGGGGGCCTCACCCTCCCATTTCACCACTGCCCCACCCCCAAGGAACATTTATTTATTTATTTAAAATTTTTTTTTT
>NW_012117966.1:218037-218875 GCF_000951035.1 Colobus angolensis palliatus | reverse complement strand
GCCCACCTTGGCCTTCCAAAGTGCTGGGATTATAGGCGTGAGCCACTAGACCCAGCTCCAAGGGGGCATTTCTGAGGTCCCAGGCCAGGCAGGAGAGTGCCAGGGATAAGCCGACCCAGCCAGGAAGGGGGCGAGTCCCTCGCACTGACCCTGGGCCTGGACTGCAGACCCCGCCTCACTGGCTCCTCTCAGGGGCCATTGGGACCTAGGTAACCCCCTTCCCCTTTTCATAGCTGAGGGCAAGAGGCCCAGGGCAGGGAAGCCACTGCCTGGGACAGTCCTTAGTATGGGAAGGACTCATCTTTGGCCTGTGCAACACCCCAAGAGGGTGTCAGAGCCAGGGCCTCAGGAGCCCCACTCAACCTGAACTTGAACTTGCCACTGACCCCCATCTCTCCTGCCCCAACTTGTCACCCAGCTTCTGAGGCCCCTCTTGGGACAACCAGAAGGGTCCTGAGTCCCGAGGGCTACCTTGGCCTCTAGGGGAGTGATTGTGAGCCCCGCGGAGGATGAGGGTACCCGCAGCCTCCCCCCCAACCCCCAACTGCCTAGGCCTCCAGGCCCCAAAGGATCCAGTTCCTATGGGCACATGTGGTCTCTGTTTCTCATCTGGAGAAGGGGGAGAGCTGGCCCTATAGCAGATGGGTCTAGAGAAAGCAAAAAGGGTTATGTGTGTGTGTGTGTGTGTGTGTGTGTGGTGTGTGCGTGTGGTGTGTGTGGTGTGTGTAGTGTGTGGTGTGTGTGTGGCAGGTGTGTGTGTGGTGTGTGTGTGGCGGGTGTGTGTGTGTGGCAGGTGTGTGTGTGTGGCGGGTGTGTGTGTGTGGGGTGTGTGTGGTGT
>NW_012117966.1:209425-211756 GCF_000951035.1 Colobus angolensis palliatus | reverse complement strand
CCACCTCGCCCGGCTAGTTTTTTTTTGTATTTTTTAGTAGAGACGGGGTTTCACCGTGTTAGCCAGGATGGTCTCCATCTCTTGACCTTGTGATCTGCCCGTCTCGGCCTCCCAAAGTGCTGGGATTACAGGCTTAGCGCCACCGCGCCCGGCCAGAACGCCCTCATTCTTAAGGAAACCTGTTACTTTTCCTCCTGACGCCATTCAACTTGTTCTCTTGCTCTCTCTCTCTCTCATTTGAGATATGTCTTGGGAATTGTGCTTGCTTTCTTCAGGGTGCTTTTCCCATTTCTCAAAATAGTGCCACTTAACTCTGGAAGCATGTCTGGTTGGTCAGTGACGGTGTGCTGCATGCAGGAGCTGTGTGATCCAGGAGCTGCTGCAGGTGTAAGGCCCTTCAAGCCCACAGCTCCTGGTTGTGCCCTTACTGGGTGATCGTGGCTGGGTCACTGACCCTTTCTGAGCAGGAAACCTGCTGTTAGAATAGAAGGGGGAGGGAGTCATGGCAGGCTTCCTGGAGAAGGCAGCCTGAAGCTGGCCCTTAAGGCTGAGACGGTGGCCAGCAGGCAGAGAGACCCCACTCTGTTTTATTTAAAAACATAAAATAGGCTGGGCACGGTGGCTCACGCCTGTAATCCCAGCACTTTGGGAGGCTGAGGCAGGCGGATCACAAGGTCAGGAGATGGAGACCATCCTGGCCAACATGGTGAAACTCCGTCTCTACTAAAATACAAAAAAAAAAAGTTAGCTGGGCATGGTGACACGCGCCTGTAGTCCCAGCTACTCAGGAGGCTGAAGCAGGGGAATAGCTTGAACTCAGGAGGTGGAGGTTGCAGTGAGCCAAGATCGAACCATTGCACTCCAGGCTGGCGACAGAGGGCGAGATGTCATCTCAAAATAAATTAATCAGTAAAATAAAGGCCAGGTGTTGTGGCTCACACCCGTAATCCCATCACTTTGGGAGGCCAAGGCAGATGGATCACCTGAGGTCAGGAGTTTGAGACCAGCCTGGCCAACATGGTGAAACCCCCGTCTCTACTAAAAATACAAAATTAGCTGGGTGGGGTGGCGAGTGCCTGTAATCCCAGCTACTCAGGAGACTGAAGCAGGAGAATTGTCTGAACCTGGGAAGCGGAGGGTGCAGTGAGCCAAGATCACGCCATTGCACTCCAGCCTGGGTGACAAAGCAAGACTCTGTCTCAAAAAAGGAAAACATAAATAAAAATAAAATAAAATAAACTGTTCAGGCATGGTGGTTCATGCCTGTAAACCCAGCACTTTGGGAGACTTAAGTGGGCAGATCATGTGAAGTCAGGAGTTTGAGACCAGCCTGGCCAATATGGTGAAACTCCATCTCTACTAAAAATACAAAAAAAAAAAAATTAGCTGGGCATGGTAGCGCGAGCCAGTAGTCCCAGCTACTCAGGAGGCTGAGGCAGCAGAATCCCTTGAACCCGGGAGGCAGAGGTTGCAGTGAGCTGAGATTGTGCCACTGCAGTCTAGCCTGGACAACAGAGCAAGACTCCATCTCAAAACAACAACAGGCCTGGCGCGGTGGCTCATGCCTGTGGTCCCAGCACTTTGGGAGGCTGAGGCGGGTGGATCACGAGGTCAGGAGATCGAGACCACCTTGGCTAACATGGTGAAACCCTGTCTCTACCAAAAATACAAAAAAAAAATTAGCTGGGCATAGTGGTGGGCGCCTGTAGTCCCAGCTACTCGGGAGGCTGAGGCAGGAGAATGGTGTGAACCCGAGAGGCGGAGCTTGCAATGGGTCGAGATCGCACCACTGCGCTCCAGCCTGGGCAACAGAGTGAGACTCCATCTCAAAATAAAATAAAATGAAACAAAACAACAACTGAAAACGAACAACAACAAAAAAAACTGAGGCCAGGTGTGGTGGCTCACACCTCTATTCCCAGCACTTTGGGAGGCTGAGGTGAGAGGATCACTTCAGCTCAGCAGTTTGAGACCAGCTTGGACAACATAGGGAGAGAGACCCTGTTATATTGTAGAGAGACCCCCATCTACATAAGATATAAAAATAAAAATGTTAGATGTAGTGGCATCCCTCCTGTCCCAGCTACTCAGGAGGCTGAGACAAGAGAATCACTTGATCCCAGGAGGTCAAGGCTGCAGTGAGCTGTGATCATGCCACTGCACTCCAGCCTGGGTCACAGAGCTAGACCCTATCTCTAAAAATAAATTAAATAAATAAACCTGGAGCACCCAATTTTTTAATTTAATTTTTCTTTTCTTTTCTTTTTTTTTTTTTTTTTTGAGACGGAGTCTAGCTCTGTCGCCCAGGTTGGAGTGCAGTGGCCGGATCTC
>NW_012117966.1:204083-204920 GCF_000951035.1 Colobus angolensis palliatus | reverse complement strand
CCCAATTTTTAAATTTAATTTTCCTTTTTTTTTTTTTTTTGAGACAGAGTCTTCCTCTGTCATCCAAGCTGGAATGCAGTGACTTGATCATAGCTCACTATAGCCTTGACCTTCCAAGCTCAAGCAATCCTCCTGCTCCAGCCTCCCAATTAGCTGGGAGTACAGGCATGTGCCACAAAACCCAGCTAATTTTGTAGAGGTAGGATCTCCCATGTTGCCCAAGCTGGTCTCCAACACCTGGGCTCAAGCGATCCTCTCTCCTTGGCCTCCCAAAATGCTTGGATTACAGGTATAAGCCATCACACCCCAGCCGGAGAGCGCCCACTTGTTGCTGTGTGACCACAGGCTGATGGTGTCCTCTCTGGGCCTCAGGTGATAAATGCTGAGGAGGGAGGTGGGGCCCAGGAATTCAGACTTTCAAACAGCCTTTGGACTTGGGCCTTGGGGACATTCCAGGGGACACTTTACTAGGGAGGGGCAGTGTGAGACAGGAGGCGGGGCTGCCGCCTCTGGGGCCCTGAGCCTAGAGTCCTTCCCACCGCATTTGGGGACTTGAGCACTTCACCAGTCCTGACTCAGTTTCCTAGTCTGTGAATGAGGGTGTGTCTCCTGGAATGTTGCACCCCTTCAATCTTTCACTCATTCATTCATTATCCTCTCATGAGCACCTACTGTGTTCAGGGTGCTGAACTGTGCCCACCCTACTTCAAGTCTAGGAGGGAAACTTTGTCTCAGTTCCTTCCTCTAAAAAATGGAGCTTGAGGCCGGGCGCGGTGGCTCAAGCCTGTAATCCCAGCACTTTGGGAGGCCGAGACGGGTGGATCACGAGGTCAGGAG
>NW_012117966.1:203290-203916 GCF_000951035.1 Colobus angolensis palliatus | reverse complement strand
TGGGCTGTAAGAGTCGGTTGCCTGGAGGCCTTGCAGGGTGGGGGCGTCACCAAAGCAAAGGCTTGGAGGGGAAAAAACAAAAGCCCCAGCCAGGCAGGTGGAGTCCCCTTGGCTGAGTTCAACCGAGGGTTCTCTGGGGAATGCGTGCATACCCAAGTGACAGCTCCGAAAACTCCCTTCCAGGGCAAAGTTCCCAAGCACAGAAGAGAACCTGTTCACTTCTCCCCTGTTCAGCCCGCCCCCTGGCCGGCCAGTTCTACTTCCTCTTTTCCTGCTCCGCTGCTTGCTTTCTCTCTTCAGCTCCTCCCTGCCCCTCACCCCAGGCTGCTCGGCCACCTCCAACCTGCCATCTGAGGACATCCAGGCAGTCACTCATTCAACAGCGAGGAGCCCTGGGGTGGGTGTGGTGGGAAGGAGTGGGGGTGATGGAGACCCTGGGAGGGCTCGCAGCCTGGTGGGTGAGGCCCAGTTCTAAATGCCAGCTGCAAGCCTTGGTCTGAGGTAGGAAGGAAGGCGTGGTTGCAGAGGCTAAAAGGTTTCCCTAAAGACGGACTTTCTGGGATGGGACTTGAAGGGTGCATAGGAGAGCACCAAGAAGTGGCCGCTGCAGACAGAGGGAACCACAA
>NW_012117966.1:201390-202900 GCF_000951035.1 Colobus angolensis palliatus | reverse complement strand
CCACCCAGTTCACTGTTTGAGGAACCCCCAGAACCAGCCCTCATCAACAGGCAGCAAGAAGGTCCCCCTGCCCATCGCCTCACAACGCCGGCCTGGTGAACTGTAGGGTTGGCAGGTCCTGAGGCAGCTGGCAAGACGCCTGCAGCTGAAAGATACAAGGCCAGGCACAGGACAGTCCCATCCTCAGGAGGCAGGGAGTATACAGGCTGGGAAAGTTTGCCCTTGCGTGGGGTGGTGATGGAGGAGGCCTAGCAAGCCTTCTGGACTGTGAACCCGTGTCTGCCACTGTGTGCTGGGTGGTGGTCATCTTTCCCACCGGGCTGTGGCCTCTGCAACCTTCAAGGGAGGAGTGGGTCCCACTGACTGAGTACAGCCTTGTACCGTGAACTGGAACAAGCCGCCTCCTTCCTGGCCACAGGTTCCACGTCCTTATATGGACTCATCTTTGCCTGTTGCAACACACACTCAATGAACACCTACTACGTGCTGCAAAGCCCCCAGAAGGCCTGAAGTGCCCCCACCTCACCACCCTTCCTATTTTTGTGTAAAAATCCAGCTTCTTGTCACCACCTCCAAGGAGGGGGAGGAGGAGGAGGAGGGCATGTTCCTCTAGGTTGAGCTGGATGCCCCTCTGTGGTCCCACGCCACTGATCACTGCATGTCCACCAGCTGGGTACATACAGTCTCTCATTCCCAGAGCAGAACGACCCTGGCCACCCGGGTCTTGCGTGCTACTCAGTGGACAAACCCAAGGCAAGAAAGGGTGACAGGGAGAGGGTCTTCCCAGGCTGGCTTTGAGCTCGTACCCCGCCCCGCCCCCAATCCTCTCTGGCACATGGAGTCTTGGTCCCCAGAGTCCCCCCGCGGCCTCCAGATGGTCTGGGAGGGCAGTTCAGCTGTGGCTGCGCATAGCAGACATTCAATGAACGGTGGACGCAGACCCAGGCTGTGTAGACCCAGCCCCCATGCCCCGCAGTGCCTGGAGCTGCCTGGGTCACCCACTAACGCCCCAGGCCTGGTCTTGGCTGGGCTTGATCGCGTTACCCTCAGGCAGCTCCTGGGGAAAGTTTCCCGGTCGTGTAGAGCCCACCTTCCCAGGGCCGTGGCTGGATGGGTTTGCAGCCTTCATCACAGGCCACCTCCAGCCACTGGACCGCTGGCGCCTGCCCTGTCCTGGGCAATGTGGTCCTGCGACTTCTAAGTGGCCGCGAGCCCCCTGACTCCCCCAACACCACACTCTACCTCTCAAGCCCAAGTCTCTCCCTAGTGACCCACCCAGCCCATTTCGCTAGCTGAGCCCCACAGCCAGAGGTCCTGAGACCCTGCTTTCAGGGCAGTTGCTCTGAAGTCGGCAAGGGGGAGTGACTGCCTGGCCACTCCATGCCCTCCAAGGGCTCCTTCTGCAGGAGCGCACAGCACCCAGGACCCTGGCACCCGTGCAGATCCTGGTCCACCCCACCTGGGCGCTCAGTGCCCAAGAGACGTCCACACCTAGAATGTCCCGCGGTGG
>NW_012117966.1:195685-196935 GCF_000951035.1 Colobus angolensis palliatus | reverse complement strand
CGACAACGGCTCCGGCATGTGCAAGGCCGGCTTCGCGGGCGACGATGCCCCCCGGGCCGTCTTCCCCTCCATCGTGGGGCGCCCCAGGCACCAGGTAGGGCAGCTGGGTGGGTGGGGCGGCCCCGGGAGCGAGCGGGAGGCGAGGGCATTTTCTCTGCACGGGGGTCTCCCGGTTTCTGGGGTGGGGGCCTCGCCCGTGCTCAGGGCGCCTTGTTTCCTTACCAGGGCGTGATGGTGGGCATGGGTCAGAAGGATTCATATGTGGGCGACGAGGCCCAGAGCAAGAGAGGCATCCTCACCCTGAAGTACCCCATCGAGCACGGCATCGTCACCAACTGGGACGACATGGAGAAGATCTGGCACCACACCTTCTACAATGAGCTGCGTGTGGCTCCTGAGGAGCACCCCGTGCTGCTGACCGAGGCCCCTCTGAACCCCAAGGCCAACCGCGAGAAGATGACTCAGGTAAGTGGCCCGCTACATCTTGTGGTGGCCACCTCCCTCTTTCCTGGCCTCCCGGAGCTGCGCCCTTTCTCACTGGTTCTCTCTTCTGCCGTTCTCCGTAGGACTCTCTTCTCTGACCTGAGTCTCCTTTGGAACTCTGCAGGTTCTATTTGCTTTTTCCCAGATGAGCTCTTTTTCTGGTGTTTGCCTCTCTGACTAGGTGTCTAAAACAGACAGTGCTGTGGGTGTAGGTACTAACACTGGTTCGTGTGACAAGCCCATGAGGCTGGTGTAAAGCAGCCTTGGAGTGTGTATTCAGTAGGTGCACAGTAGGTCTGAACAGAATCCCCATCCCAAGACCCCAGCACACTTAGCGGTGTTCCTTGCACTTCCTGCATGTCCCCCATCTGGCCTGGCTGTCCCCAGTAGCTTCCTGAGTGTGACATGGTGCATTTCTCCCTTACAGATCATGTTTGAGACCTTCAACACCCCGGCCATGTATGTGGCCATCCAGGCTGTGCTGTCCCTGTACGCCTCTGGCCGTACCACTGGCATCGTGATGGACTCCGGTGACGGGGTCACCCACACTGTGCCCATCTACGAGGGGTATGCCCTCCCCCACGCCATCCTGCATCTGGACCTGGCTGGCCGGGACCTGACTGACTACCTCATGAAGATCCTCACTGAGCGCGGCTACAGCTTCACCACCATGGCCGAGCGGGAAATCGTGCGTGACATCAAGGAGAAGCTGTGCTATGTCGCCCTGGACTTCGAGCAGGAGATGGCCACGGCAGCTTCCAGCTCCT
>NW_012117966.1:183935-187895 GCF_000951035.1 Colobus angolensis palliatus | reverse complement strand
GTGCCCCCCCTTTTTTGTCCCCCAACTTGAGATGTCTGAAGGCTTTTGGTCTCCCTGGGAGTGGGTGGAGGCAGCCAGGGCTTACCTGTACACTGACTTGAGACCAGTTGAATAAAAGTGCACACCTTACAAATGAGGCCAAGTGTGACTTTGTGGCGTGACTGGGTTGTGGGCAGCGGAGGGTGAACCCTGGAGAAGGGTGGGGCGGTGGGGGCCAACTTGTCCTTACCTAGAGTGGAGGTGGGCCGAGGTCCCTTCTGCCTCAACATTGAGGGTGGGGGAAGTTCAGGATTCACGTCTCTGTTCCTGCTTACTGGGGATTTCCTGGCCTGGCCCTTCCACAGAAGGGTACCCTAGTTTCTGTGGTATTCAGTGCATATGCTTGAGGTGGGAATGGGCTGTTTTGGGGTGTCTGTTGGCCCAGGTGCCATTCCTCATTGGGGTTGGTTGGTACCTGCATTTCCTGGGAGTGGAACTCCCTGAGGGTCAACTTAGCGTGGTGTTCTCTTGAGTGGGGGTGTAGTGGGTGTTCGTAGCTGCTACACCTTTTTCCTTCACCATATGGGGTGTTGGCTGTCAGGGTCACCCTTGAGAGTCAGCCTGGCCCAGGCTCCCATAGGCTGAGGAGAGGCTGGGATTCCTGCCTATTCACCCAGACTGGGGAACCTGGAATCACAGTCATGGGGCCGTATCTGGTCTGCAGACAGCTCTGGTTAGCTGTGGGCTGAGGTCTGGATTCTGCCTTGTGACTGGAGACTGGGTGCCATCCCGTGGCCTCGGCCAGTTTCTTCGTGACCCATACTGCAGAGGGAGACATCCGGACTCCTGGACAGCAGGGCCTGCCTGGCACTGCAGGCAGATTCTTTTTTTATTCTTGAGCCGGTGTCTTGTGTTGCCCAGGCTGGAGTGCAATGGCACAACCATGGCTCACTGCAGCCTCAACTTTCTGGGCTTGAGCAATTCTCCTGCCTCAGCCTCCCAAGTAGCTGAAACTACACAGGCATGCCCCAGCATGCCCAGCTAGTTGCAGGTCAGATTCTCATTGTTCTGCAGGGCCCTGAGTTAAATACTCTTGCAAGAAGAAACCAAGCCTGGCCTCCCTTCCCTCTGCTAGCAGCTGTGATTGACACAAGCAGAGAAAGAAGAAAAGGGGGTGAGGATCCCTTGCAGGGATGCTGTTTACCCAAAACACCACCTGGTGCATAGCAGTTGTTCTGGAAATGATTCAGTCCTCCCAGGAGGCCTAGGACTGCCTCACCTGTGCACAGTGGCTGCTGGCAGAGAGAAAGGTGGTCCCCTTCCTCCTGGGTTATCTTGGAGGTCCCCTGAAGGACTGTCTGGGGCGGTTCCAGCTCTTTTGGTCTGATTTCTGCAGTGGTGAGCCCTGGCCACCTTGGGCCACTTAAACACCCATCCATTGAGTGACTACTATATGGCGGGCCCGAGGCTGCTGAGATGACCTGGACAAGGACTCTGCCCTGGAGGAGCTGTCAGTCTGGAAATGAGGACTTCGTTCATTCGCTCATTCGTCCATCCATCCAATCACTGTTTGTGCCAGGTACTGCAGGTATAGAGGAGAACCAACTACATGTGTTCCATGTCCTCACCAGGCACCCAGTTTAATGGGGAAGACATCACAAGCATGAAAGCAAATGAGTGTACAATGACATGCTGTGATCATGGGAAGAAAGAGCAGAGGCTCTGATAAACACGAGCATCAGGTGATGTTCATTATGTCATTCTGGTGGTGGTCTGGCGGGTGTAGACATACTTCAAAACTTACCTAATTGGGCCTGCCGTGATGACGCATGCCTGTAATCCCAGCACTTTGGGAAGCTGAGGTGGGAGGATCGCTTGAGCCCAGCAGCTCAAGGCTGCAGTGAGCTATGATTGCACCACTGCACTGCAGCCTGGGTGACAGAACAAGACCCTGACTCTAAAAACTAAAATAGACCAGGCAGGCATGGTGGCTCGCACCTGTAATCGCAGCACTTTGGGAGACTGAGGCAGGTGGGTCATTTGAGTCCAAATGCAGCCTAGGCAGCATAGTGAGATCCTGTCTCAATTTTTTTCTTTGTCTTGTTTTTTTTTTGTGTGATGAAGTCTCGTTCTGTCACCCAGGCTGGAGTGCAGTGGCGTGATCTTGGCTCATTGCAACCTTTGCCTTCTGGGTTCAAGCAATTCTTCTGCCTCAGTCTCCTGAGTAGCTGGGATTACAGGCATGTGCCACCACCCCTGGTTAGTTTTTGTATTTTTCGCAGAGACAGGGTTTCGCCATGTTGGCCATGCTGGTCTTAAACTCCTGACCTCAGGTGATCCACCCCCTTGGCCTCCCAAAATGCTGAGATTACAGGCGTGAGCCACCACGCCTGGTGGCTGTGCACTCCTTATGAGCATCTAATGCCTGATGACCTGTCACTATCTCCCATCACCCCCAGATGGGACTGTCTAGTTGCAGAGAAAGAAGCTCAGGGCTCTCATTGATTCAATATCATCTTGAGTTGTAGAATTAGTTGATCATATATTACAACGTAATAATAGTACATAGAGTATGCGATAAGCATAATGTGCTTGAATCATTCAAAAACCATCCCTCCACCCCCATTCATGGAAAAATTATCTTCCACAAAACTGGTCCCTGGTGCCAAAAGACTGGGGACTGCTGACATTGGTGATGCACAGCTGGGACAGCTTCACCCATAGGTTGACCAGCGACTTCAGCAGCTCCTGCTCCTTGCCAAGGAAGTCCCAGCCTGGCCAGGCGCGGTGGCTCAAGCCTGTAATCCCAGCACTTTGGGAGACCGAGGCAGTCGGATCACGTGAGGTCAGGAGTTCGAGACCAGACTGGCCAACATGATGAAACCCCATCTGTACTGAAAATACAAAAAATTTTCTGGGCATGGTGGCGCACACCTGTAATCCCAGCTACTCAGGAGGCTGAGGCGGGAGAATCGCTTGAACTTGGGAGGTGGAGGTTGCAGTGAGCTGAGATCATGCCACTGCACTCCAGCCTGGGCAACAGAGTGAGACTCCATTTCAAAAAAAAAAGAAAAAAGCAAAAGATCATTGAACAAGGGTAGACTTGGGGATAGGGAGAGACGGAGAGAGAAGCTGTCACTCTTTTTCTTTTCTTGTTTTATTTTTGTAGAGATGACATCTTGCTATATTGCTCAGGCTGTTCTTGAACTCCTGGCCTCAAGTCATCCACTCACCTTGGCTCCCCGAAGTGCTGGGTTTGCAGGCATAAGCGATCACGTTCAGCCTATTTCATTTTTCACAATTGGAGTCTCACTCTGTCACCCAGGCTGGAGTGCAGTGCTGTGATCATAGTTCACTGTAACCTCCAACTCCTGGACTCACACAATACTCCTGCCTCGGCCTCCCATGTAGCTGGGACTACAGATGTGTACCACTGTGCCTGGCTAACTGGGCCATCACTCTTGAGTAGGCTTCCCCAGAGGGCTTCCTGGAGGAAGAACGCTTGAGCTGCCTCCGGAGGCCAGAGGAGTCACCTGGGGGGGGTGGTGTAGCGTGTGCATCTCAGAGGCATGGATTGATTAGGGACAGAGGCCCAAAGAGGAGACACAACCTCCAAGACAGAATGGAGCATCGGTTGATTGTCAAACACATTGTCTATGTGGCTTTAGGAAGTCACATCACTGCCCATGTCCCCATTTCAGAAATGGGTATATCAGTAACAACTGGAGGGGTGACTGTAGCAGGTACACTGCATCAGTCCTTTTATTTTATTTTATTATTTTATTTTATTTTATTCTCCTTGTTAGTTTTTTGAGACAGAGTCTCGCTCTGTCGCCCAGGCTGGAGTGCAGTGGTGTGATCTCGGCTCACTGCAACCTCTGCCTCTCAGGTTTAAGCGATTCTCCTGTCTCATCCTCCCTCGCAGCTAGGACTACAGGCACCGCCACCACACCCAGCTAATTTTTTTTTTTTTTTTTTTTT
>NW_012117966.1:181157-183880 GCF_000951035.1 Colobus angolensis palliatus | reverse complement strand
GGAGTCTCGCTCTGTTGCCCAGGCTGGAGTGCAATGGTACCATCTTGGCTCACTGCAACCTCCGCCTCCTGGGTTCAAGCAATTCTCCTGCCTCAGCCTCATAATTAGCTGGGATTACAGGTGCACACCACCACGTCTGGCTAATTTTTGTATTTTTTTTTAGTAGAGACGGGGTTTCACCTTGTTGGTCAGGCTGGTCTCGAATTCCTGACCTCAGGTGATTCACCTGCCTCAGCTTCCCAAAGCTCTGGGATTACAGGCGTGAGCCACTGCGCCTGGCCTTTTTTTTTTTTCTTTCTTTCTTTCTTCGTCTCTTTTGTAGAAAGAAGTCTTGCTGTGTTGCCCAGGCTGGTCTCAAACCCATGGGCTTAAGTGATCCTCCTGTCTCAGCCTCCCAAGGTGCTAGGATTATAGGTGTGAGCCACTGTGCTTGGCCTCAAACCCAGTTCTTTTGATTTCAGAGAATGAACTTTCCCCAGGGATTTTTATTAGTAAAGTACTTTTATTTATTTATTTGTTGAGGAGACAAGAGTCTTGCTCTGTCATCCAGGCTGGAGCGCAGTGGCGCAATCTCAGCTCACTGCAGCCTGGAACTCCTGGGCTCAAGCGATCCTCCCGCCTCAGTCTCCAGAAAATGTTTTGTAATTTTTATAGAGGGCGTGGGGGTTCTTGCTGTGTTGCCCAGGCTGGTCTGGAACGACTGGCCTCAAGGGATCCTCCCGCTTAGGCCTGCTGAAGTGCTGGAATTACAGGCGTAAGCCATCCTATCAGCTCTAAGTATGTATGTGTGTATCTATGAATGTATGTATGTACGTATGTATGTTATGTATGTATTTTGAGACAGTCTCACTCTGTTGCTCAATCTGGAGTGCAGTGGCAAGATCTCTGCTACTGCAACCTCCGTCTCCTGGGTTCAAGCAATTCTCCTGCCTCAGCCTCCCGAATAGCTGGGATTACAGGTGTGCGCCACCACGCCCAGCTAATTTTTGTATTTTTAGTAGGGACGGGTTTCGCCATGTTGTCTAGGCTGGTCTCAAACTCCTGACCTCAGGCGATCCGTCCGTCTCGGCCTCCCAAAGTGCTGGGATTACAGGCTTGAGCCACTGCGCCCGGCCTACCTGGCTAATTTAAAAAATTTTTTATAGAGATGGGGGTCTCGCTATATTGCCTGGACTGGTCTGAAACTCCTGGCCTCAAGCAATCCTCCTGCCTCCACCTTCCGAAGTACTGGGATTACAGGTATAAGCCACCTGTAATTAAATGCAACTATTTAATCAAATATGACTATTTCATTACTCAAATATTTAATTAATTAAAAATGCATATTTAATTACTCATGGTGATGGTACACTTGATCTTAGCCAAAACGCTGAATGGTGATAACTATCCACAGTGATAAACGCCATCTAGGAATATTCCAAGGAACAATGGCAGAGGATGCAACAGAATGGTGACATGGTCTAGGGAAGGGTAGGTCTTCTGCAGAAGGGATGTGAGGAAGATGAAGAGAAATTAGCCTTGGCAGTGCGCGGTAGCTCACGTCTGTAATCCCAGCACTTTGGGAGGCCGAGGCGGGTGGATCATGAGGTCAGGAGATCGAGACCATCCTGGCTAACACAGTGAAACCCCGTGCCTACTAAAAATACAAAAAATTAGCGGGGCGTGGTGGCGGGTGCCTGTAGTCCCAACTACTCGGGAGGCTGAGGCAGAAGAATGGCGTGAACCCGGGAGGTGGAGCTTGCAGTGAGCTGAGATGGCGCCACTGCACTCCAGCCTGGGCAACAGAGTGAGACTCCATTTCAAAAAAAAAAGAAAAAAGCAAAAGATCATTGAACAAGGGTAGACTTGGGGATAGGGAGAGACGGAGAGAGAAGCTGTCACTCTTTTTCTTTTCTTGTTTTATTTTTGTAGAGATGACATCTTGCTATATTGCTCAGGCTGTTCTTGAACTCCTGGCCTCAAGTCATCCACTCACCTTGGCTCCCCGAAGTGCTGGGTTTGCAGGCATAAGCGATCACGTTCAGCCTATTTCATTTTTCACAATTGGAGTCTCACTCTGTCACCCAGGCTGGAGTGCAGTGCTGTGATCATAGTTCACTGTAACCTCCAACTCCTGGACTCACACAATACTCCTGCCTCGGCCTCCCATGTAGCTGGGACTACAGATGTGTACCACTGTGCCTGGCTAACTGGGCCATCACTCTTGAGTAGGCTTCCCCAGAGGGCTTCCTGGAGGAAGAACGCTTGAGCTGCCTCCGGAGGCCAGAGGAGTCACCTGGGGGGGGTGGTGTAGCGTGTGCATCTCAGAGGCATGGATTGATTAGGGACAGAGGCCCAAAGAGGAGACACAACCTCCAAGACAGAATGGAGCATCGGTTGATTGTCAAACACATTGTCTATGTGGCTTTAGGAAGTCACATCACTGCCCATGTCCCCATTTCAGAAATGGGTATATCAGTAACAACTGGAGGGGTGACTGTAGCAGGTACACTGCATCAGTCCTTTTATTTTATTTTATTATTTTATTTTATTTTATTCTCCTTGTTAGTTTTTTGAGACAGAGTCTCGCTCTGTCGCCCAGGCTGGAGTGCAGTGGTGTGATCTCGGCTCACTGCAACCTCTGCCTCTCAGGTTTAAGCGATTCTCCTGTCTCATCCTCCCTCGCAGCTAGGACTACAGGCACCGCCACCACACCCAGCTAATTTTTTTTTTTTTTTTTTTTT
>NW_012117966.1:172810-174272 GCF_000951035.1 Colobus angolensis palliatus | reverse complement strand
CCTGCGGGCGAGCGGAAGTGCGTGTCGGCGGGCGCCGGAAGTGACGAGAGCCCGCTCCCTGCGGGGTCTCGGTTGAGCCGTGGATGCGCCGGCTTCGAGCATCCCTAGCCGGGCAGGTGGGAGGCCCTGGGGTTGCGGCTCCCGCTGCCGCGGCTCGGCCCCGCCAGCGACATGGCTAGCTCCGGAGAGGTACTGTCCTCGCCTGTCTCCTCTCTCCTTCTGCTTCGGCGGCCTCGGTCCCCCTGGGTTCTTCCATCCCGACCTGGGTTCCCTTGCATCCTTTCTATCCCGACGCCTACCCCGCCCGTCCTTCCCGTCCCGACCCTGGCCTTGCCCCTGCTCTCATCTTTCCCGCATGCTGTCCCCAGGACTCCTACCCTGCCTCGGAAGGCACAAGCTGTCTCCCCCTTCGCTCGTCCATTCCTGATTGCCAGAGTTGTCCCCGTCTCTCCGTCCCCTGAGGGTCCAGGCTCCTCCGAGGCCCCTTTCTCAGTGCCCCGTTTCCTTGGCTGGGCCCCTGCAGCCCTGGGACATTCCCCCTCCGTGCCCACGTCCCACTCCATCTTCTATCTCTGGATGCTCAGTTTCAGCCCCAACCCACTTCTCTCTGGAGCCTGCTTGCTGAATGACGTGGGGGGCGGGTGATGGAGGAAAAGCCATTTCATCTGGGGGACTTACGACGTACCCTGGAATTCTTTGCCATCACTCCCCAAATCTGGGCCCGATAGAGAAGCCCGCCGCGTCCCTGTAATGTGGTGCAAGGTATTGTCTCTGCAGACAGGGGTGTAGCGGGGACTCTAGACTCTGACTAGTGGCTTCCCGGTGATGCTTCCTGCCTATCTGTATGGACACCTAGGTTGGTATCTGTCACCTTTCAGGACTCAGATCGTTGGGTGCACTTCACAGATTTAGGAGCTTGCCTGGGTTCTAGGGAGCAGGAGTGAGAGGCTCAAGTGTCTTCCTCGGAGTGATGGGGCAGGGAGGGGTCTGTGGAGATGGCTGGGGTTCGCTGTGCTCACCGCCCCTCTTCATTTGAAGTGAATTTGGCCTAGAAATGACCCCAGTGGCTTCTTCATTGACACGGAACGGTATATGGCCCAACTGCAGATTGATAAGATTGAAATGAAGATTCCAGTTAGCTGTGTGTGCTTGGGGTTAGGGAAGGAGGGTCCTGGTACCTTGGCCTTACAGAATTCCAGCTCAAAGGACCCTCTTTTCCTTTTGTTGTTTGTTTGTTTTTTGTTTTTGAGACAGAGTCTCACTCTGTCGCCCAGGCAGGATGGAGTGCAGCGGTGCGATCTGCAACCTCCGCCCCCCCGGCTCAAGCGATTCTCCTGTCTCAGCCTCCCAAGTAGCTGGGACTACAAACGTGCATCACAACACCTGGCTAATTTTTGTATTTTTAGTAGGGACGGGGTTTTGCCATGTTGGCCAGGCTGGTCTCAAACTCCTGACCTCAAGT
>NW_012117966.1:169934-171425 GCF_000951035.1 Colobus angolensis palliatus | reverse complement strand
CAGGATGGTCTCGATCTCCTGACCTTGTGATCCGCCCGTCTTGGCCTCCCAAAGTGCTGGGATTACAGGCTTGAGCCACCGCGCCTGGCCTCAAGATCCCATTTCTACAAAAATTACAAAATTAGCTTGGTGTGGGGGCATGCGCCCGTAGTCCCATCTACTCGGGAGGCTGAGGCAGGAGGATCACTTGAGCCCAGGAGGCCATGGCTGCAATGAGCTATGATTGTGCTACTGTACTCCTGCTTGGGAGGCGGAGTGAAACCCTGTCTCAAAAAAAAAAAAAAAAAAAAGTAAATAAAAAATGCTCTCTGTTCAAAAGGCATTCCTGCAGTGGTGGGGAAATCATTACAGTTTGTCTGATGAAACTGGAAGGGGAGACCTGGTCAGCTGTGGGAGGCAGTGAGTTAGGTGTGCCTGGAGAGTACTGGGAGGGCTTCCCTGAGGAAGGAGCTTTTGAGCTGAAGTTTGAGAGTGTAGCAGTTTCCTTTGCTTGGTGGCATGTCTGGTCAACGGGACAGCTTGTGCATAGACTGGGTGGCAGCAGTGCTGTGTCTCAAGGGACGGCCTAGAAAATGCCAAATAGATAAGCAAAGCCGTAAGAAGAGGGGCACTGGAGAAAGAGTAAAGACTTTAACATCGTTTATCCCTTTAGATCACGCCTGCGATTGAACACTTTTCAAATTTCTTGCTGTATTGCTTAGGCTGGTCTCCAACTCCTGGGCTCAAGCTATCCTCCCACCTTGTCCTTCCAAAGTGCTGGGGTTATAGGTGTGAGCCACTGTACCTGGTCAGTTGGTGGTGGTTGTTGTTGAGACAGGGTCTTGCTCTGTCACCCAGGCTGGAGGGCAATGGCACAATCTTGGCTCATTGCAGCCTCTACCTCCCAGATTCAAGAGATTCTCCTGCCTCAGCCTCCCAAGTACCTGGGACAACAGGTGCCTGCCACCACGCCGGGCTAATTTTTGTATTTTTGTAGAGACGGGGTTTCACCATGTTGGCCAGGATGGTCTTGATCTCTTGATCTTGTCATCTGCCCGCCTTGGCCTCCCAAAGTGCTGGGATTACAGGCGTGAGCCACCGCGCCTGGCCAATGAACTCGTTTCTATACACTTGTCCAGTTTCAGTAGTTGTCAACACATGACCCATCTGGGTTCATCTCTGTCTCCCCTTCTCCCCCGACTCTTCCCCACCTCTCCTGTCCCCCGTGGATTAGTTAAAGCACATCCCAGACATCTTACCAGTTGATTTGTGAATTCTGTGATTTCATTGGGTGCCTGAGTCATAAATAGGTTAGGGCCCATTCTTTATTTTTTGTTTTTATTTATTTATTTCTTTTAAGACGGAGTTTCACTCTTGTTGCCCAGGCTGGAGTGCAGTGGCACAATCTTGGCTCACCACAACCTTTGCCTCCAGGGTTCAAGCGATTCTCCTGCCTCAGCCTCCCAAGTAGCTGGGACTACAGGCATGCGCCACCACGCCCAGCTAATTTTT
>NW_012117966.1:163446-164429 GCF_000951035.1 Colobus angolensis palliatus | reverse complement strand
CTAGTTTTTTGTATTTTTTTAGTAGAGACGGGGTTTCACTGTGTTCGCCAGGATGGTCTCGATCTCCTGACCTCATGATCCGCCCATCTCGGCCTACCAAAGTGCTGGGATTACAAGCTTGAGCCACCGCGCCCGGCCTAATTTTTGTATTTTTAGTCAAGATGGGGTTTCACTATGTTGGCCAGACTGGTCTCGAACTCCTGACCTCAAGTGATCCGCCTGCCTCAGCCTCCCAAAGTGCTGGAATTACAGGCATGAGCCACCGCGCCCGTCCTGCACCCTGGTTTTTGTTTCCTCTCCAGAGCTTACCACCTTTTTTGGTGCAAGGTGCCTTAACAGAGTTGTCTCCAGAAGCCTAAGTTCCAGGGAAATGACTCAATTCACCCGCCCAGCAGCCACCTCCTAGGGTCCTCTGGCCAGAGATGGAGAGTGGGGGTGGGGGCCCATTTGAGCTACTTCCTGGGCCAGCTTCTCTTGTCTGGGCATCACCCCCCGAATGCCTGCCCCAGCAGGTTGGGTGCTGGCCCCACAATTGCATTAGAGGTCTGGCCTGAGATGAAACTTGTTTTTTTTTAGAAGGAGTCTCGCTCTGTCGCCCAGGCTGGAGTGCAGTGGTGCAATCTTGGCTCAGTGCAAACTCCGACTCCCGGGTTCAAGCGATTCTTCTGCCTCAGTCCCCCGAGTTGCTGGGATAGTTGCTGCAGACAGTAGCCCGCCACCACGCCTGGCTAACTTTTGTATTTTTAGTAGAGATGGGGTTTCTCCATATTGACCAGGCTGGTCTTGAACTCCTGACCTTGTAATCTGCCCACTTAGGCCTCCCAAAGTTCTGGGGATTACAGGCGTTAGCCACCGTGTCCAGCTGAAGCTTCTCTTTTATTTGGGGCACAGCATGTGGAAAAAATGGTGCTGTGGCATTTGCTGGGGCTGGGTGAAGAGACCTGGAACTGAATTCCTGACATGCTGTCTCTCACTCTCTTTTT
>NW_012117966.1:156892-157756 GCF_000951035.1 Colobus angolensis palliatus | reverse complement strand
GTTTTTTTTTTTGAGACGGAGTCTCACTCTGTCCCCCAGGCTGGAGCGCAGTGGCCGGATCTCAGCTCACTGCAAGCTCCGCCTCCTGGGTTTACACCATTCTCCTGCCTCAGACTACAGGTGCCCGCCGCCACGCCCGGCTAGCTTTTTGTATTTTTTTAGTAGAGACGAGGTTTCACCGTGTTAGCCAGGATGGTCTCGATCTCCTGACTTCGTGATCCGCCCGTGTCGGCCTCCCAAAGTGCTGGGATTACAGGCTTGAACCACTGCACCTGGCCTAATGCTGGAGTTTTTAAGAGTATTTTGCCCTAAGTTCTCACTCTTACCATGTGAGCTCTGTGATGGCATTCTTTCATAAATCTGCAAATCGGGAATTGGGAGGGGTACAGTTCATTCCTTGATAAGGATTGTTCCTAGTTCTGATAAGGATTGTCCCTGGTTCTGATAAAGATTGTCCCTGGTTCTGATAAAGATTGTCCCTGGTTCTGATAAAGATTGTCTCTGATTCTGATATTGTCTCTGATTCTGGTTAAGGTTGTCCCTGATTTGGGAGTCTGTCTTTTGGGGATGGGCCCCACAGGTCTGGCGTGGGTTCCAAGAATCTGATTTTTATTTATTTATCTTTTTTTTTTTTTTTTAGACAAAATCTCTCTCTCTGTCATCCAGGCTGGAGTACAGTGGTGCAATCTTGGCTCCCTGCAACCTCTGCCTCCCGGGTTCAAGTGATTCTCCTGCCTCAGCCTCCTGAGTAGCTGGGATTACAGGCGCCTGCCACCATGCCCAGGTAATTTTTGTATTTTTAGTAGAGATGGGGTTTCACCATGTTGGCCAGGCTGGTCTCGATCTCTTGACCTTGTGATTTCC
>NW_012117966.1:154041-156842 GCF_000951035.1 Colobus angolensis palliatus | reverse complement strand
TGCCACCATGCCCAGGTAATTTTTGTATTTTTAGTAGAGATGGGGTTTCACCATGTTGGCCAGGCTGGTCTCGATCTCTTGACCTTGTGATTTCCCCACCTCGGCCTCCCAAAGTGCTGGGATTGCAGGTGTGAGTCACCGCGCCCGGCCTTGTCCTGCTAATTATTAAAATATTAGGAGGCAAGGCAGAAGTAAGTTTCGAACCTCTGACCCTCATGACCCTCATGGGTCCTTACGGGCCAAGTCCTTTGGTTTCCGTGTGGCTTTCTCTTTTGGAGGATGGAGGGTACTTCTTTGTTCCCAGGGAAGAACAGGTGGGACACATTTCAGGACACCCATCTAGGGCCTGGCGAGGGCTTAGCTGGATGGGAAGCCTGTCTGGAGAGGGTGAGAGGACGGTCGCGGTCAGAGTTCCCAGGAAACCTCCGACACCTGTGTGGGGTGTGCAGCCAGGCTCTTCCTCCACAGCCTTCATGGTTGCCATGGCAGCAGCCAGGCTTTGCAAAACTCAGAGCTTCCATCCAGGCAAATATGTACAGGAAGCAGGAGCAGGCTGGAGCCAGAGGGTCGTGTAGACACATTCCCTGGAAAAATGATACAGTCGAGATGATCCCGGGCACTCTCTCCTCGGTGTGGTCTTTACAGAGAGCAGCTGCTCTGAGAGGCTCCCCTTGGTAAAGCCTTCTGCCTTCCTTTGTCCCTGATTTGGGGACTTCATGTCTCATTAGGTCCAGCTCTTCTCCCTCTTCATCGTATAAACCAAAAAGGCATCAGGCATTTTGACTGAGGCCCACATTAGGGAAGAACACCTTGTAATTTGCCAGATATTAACTACAGCAATGCAAAAGGAAGTGTGCATGGCCAGGTGCAGGGCTCATGCCTGAAAGGCCAGCGTTTTGGAGGGCAGATCATTTGAGGCCAGGAGTTCAAGACCAGCCTGACCAACATGGTGAAACCCTGTCTTTACTAAAAACACAAAAATTAGCTGGGCATGGTGGCACATGCCTTTAATCCCAGCTACTCAGGAGGCTGAGGCACAGAAATCTCTTGAACCTTCGGGTGGAGTTTGCAGTGAACCAAGATCGCACCACTGCACTCCGGCCTGGGCCACAGAGTGAGACTCTTTTTCCCCAAAAAAAAAAAAAAAGGCCGGGCATGGTGGTTCACACCTGTAATTCCAACACTTTGGGAGACTGAGGTGGACGAATCACTTGAGGTCAGAAGTTCGTGACCTGGTTGGCCAACATGGTGAAACCCTGTCTCTACTAAAAAGACAAAAATTAGCTGTGTGGTGGCAGTTGCCTGTAATCCCACTTGGGAGGCTGAATTGCTTCAACCCGGGAGGCGGAGGTTGCAGTGAACCAAGATGGCGTCACTGCACTCCACCCTGGGCTACAAAGCAAGACCTTGTCTCAAAAAAAAAAAAAAAGAAAAGAGGCCGGGCATGGTGGCTCACACCTGCGATCCCAGCACTTTGGGAGGCCCAGGAGTTCAAGACCAGCCTGGGCAGCATAGCAAGACCCTGTATCTGTTATAACAGAACACCCTTTGGGAGGCCAAGGCAGGAGGATCACTTGCCCAGGAGTTTGAGATCAGCCTGAGCAACATAGGGAAACCCTGTCTCTTCAAAAAAACAAAAACATTAGCTGGACAAAGTGGCATGTGCCTGTAGTCTCAGCTACTTGGGAAGCTGAGGCAGGAGAATCGCTGAAGCCTGGGAGGTGGAGGTTGCATTGAGCTGAGATCATGCCATTGCACTCCAGCCTGGGCAATAAGAGTGAAACTTCCGTCTCACACAAAATAAATAAAGACATAATGATCTTTTTTCTAATCTTTCATTTTTGAAGAGAGACCCTGGCTTACAGCTCTGTAGTGGGGTTTTGAAGGATTTTGAATTCTTTGTTGTGCAGTTGAGATTTTTACTAAAAGCACTTTCTTTCCCATGGATAAGAGCTTATCTTTGCTCCTCTCCCTAGCTGCAGGCTGGGCTGACAGCCATCCTTGGGGATCCTGTGGGAATTTGGTGTCCCCCTTATTTTCAGGACATATCCACTGATGATGATGACATGCACCCTGCAGCAGCCGGGATGGCGGACGGGGTCCACCTCCTGGGGTTCTCTGATGAGATTCTCCTTCATATCCTGAGTCACGTCCCCAGCACAGACCTGATTCTGAACGTCCGGTGTACCTGTCGGAAGCTCGCGGCCCTGTGCCTTGATAAGAGCCTCATTCACACCGTGTTGCTGCAAAAGGACTATCAGGTGAGTAGGCATGGGGGCAGGAGATGAGAAACAAGCTAGATCTCAGTCTTTGAGGACTGGGCACAGCCCTGCAGTGGAACCCTGTGTGCTGATGGAAAGGTGGCAGTCACTCCAAGTCCTGATTGGTGCTGTCTGCAGGATGCATTGAGGGACAGAAGTAAGGGGCAGAAAAGTGTGGGTGGTGTGCCGCCTGGGGAAGAGGGCGCAGATGTATGTGTACCTCGTTCTGGGAGGGAACCTAGGGCCTTGGGAGTCGGGGAGAGGGGTTGGAGACTTGCTTTCTGGTGGATCCCTAGGAGTGGAATTGCTGGGTCACAGGAGAGGTGTTGGATGTTTCTTGTAAAGTTAAATATGCAGCTCTCCAGTGGTGCAGTGGGAGGGCACCATTTTACACCCCCCACCAGGATGCGGGAGTTCCAGTTGCTCTGCAGCCTTGTCAACACTTGATACTGTCAGTTTTTTAAGTTTTGGCCATTCTTTTTCTTTTTTTTTTCCTTGAGACGGAGTCTCCTTCTGTCGCCCAGGCTGGAGTGCAGTGGC
>NW_012117966.1:141041-152945 GCF_000951035.1 Colobus angolensis palliatus | reverse complement strand
ATGTTGGCCAGAGTGGTCTCGATCTCCTGACCTCGTGATCCGCCCGTCTCGGCCTCCCAAAGTGCTGGGATTACAGGCTTGAGCCACCGCGCCCGGCCAGGAGCTTTTTTTTAATTTAATTTTTTGGCCGGGTCTGGTGGCTCATGCCTCAGCATTTTGGGAGGCCAAGGCAGGTGGATCAGATGAGCTCAGGATTTCAAGACTAGTCTGGACAACTTGGTAAAACTCTGTCTGAACAAAAAAAAAAAAAAAGAAAAATCAACCTGGCATGTTGGCACATGTCTGTAGTTCCAGCTACTCAGGAGGCTGAGGTGGGAGGATCTCTTGAACCCTGGGACGTCAACGTCAAGGCTGCAGTCAGCTATTGTCATACCACTGTGCTCCAGGCTGGACAACAGAATGAGACCTTGTCTCAAAAAACAGTAACGGGCCGGGCATGGTGGCTCGATCATAGCTCACTGCAAACTCCACCTCCTAGGCTCAAGCCATCCTCCTGCCTCAGCCTTCCAGGTAGCTGGGACCACTGGTGTGCGCCACTACGCCTGGCTAATATATATATATTTTTTGGTAGATATGGGGTCTTGCTATGTTGCCCAAGCTGGTCTCCATCCCTTGAGATTAACTGATCTCTCTGCCTTGGCCTTCCAAAGTGCTGGGATTACAGGCATGCGCTGAAGCGCCCGGCCTTCCTTCCTGTTTGTGGCTGGATCACATTTCCCCGTGTGGACAGTTGGCATTTACTTTGTCCATCCACCTGTTGATGGACACTGGGGCTGTTTGTACCTGTGGCTTCTTGTGAATCTGCCACAGTGAACAGGCACAGAGTAGGGAGGCTGAGTCTCAAGGTTCACTTCCTTTGGGTCTGTCCCTAGGAGTGAAATTGCTGGGTCATGTGGTAGCCCTGTGTTTAGCTTTTTGAGGAACCACCAGACTGTTTTTTTTTTTTTCTATTTTGAGATGGAGTCTTGCTCTGTCGCCAGGCTGGAGTGAAATGGTGCTATCTTGGCTCACTGCAACCTCCGCCTCCCGGGTTCAAGCGATTCTCCTGCCTCCTCCCCAGTAGCTTGACTTACAGGCACATGCCACCACACCCAGCTAATTTTTGTATTTTTAGTAGAGATGAGGTTTCCCTATGTTGGCCAGAGTGGTCTCGATCTCCTGACCTCAGGTGATACACCTTCCTTGGCCTCCCAAAGGGCTGGGATTACAGGCGTGAGCCACCGTGCCTGGCCTTTTGTTTTTTCCATTTTGAGACAGAGTCTCTTTCTGTTGCCCAGGCTGGAGTGTAGTGGTGACATCTTGGCTCATTGCAACCTCCACCTCCCAGGTTCAAGTGATTCTCCTGCCTTCGCCTCTGGAGTAGCTGTGATTAAAGGCGACCACCACAACGCCTGGCTAGTTTTTGTATTTTCAGTAGAGATGGGGCTTCACCACGTTGGCCAGGCTGGTCTCGAACTCCTTACCTCAGGTGATCCATCTGCCTTGGCTTCCCAAAGTGCTGGGATGACAGGCATGAGCCACTGTGCCCGCCTACCAAACCGTTTTCTACCATGGCTGCACCCCTCTACCAGTCCCACTTAGCTGGGGACTCTGGACTCTTGGCTCCAGGTCAGTGTGCGGGCAGGTAGACAGGGAGAGGTGGGGAGCTTCCCTCCCGGTGGAGCCGCTGCCGCAGGGGGAGTGTGCGCACTGAGGGTTGGAAACCCCTAGGTGCCTTCAGCCCTTTCCTTCCTCTCCCCGCCCCGCCCCTGTCCCGCAGGCGAGCGAGGACAAGGTGAGGCAGCTGGTGAAGGAGATCGGCCGGGAGATCCAGCAGCTGAGCATGGCTGGCTGCTACTGGCTGCCTGGCTCCACTGTGGAACACGTGGCCCGCTGCCGCAGCCTGGTGAAGGTGAACCTCTCGGGCTGCCACCTCACCTCCCTGCGCCTCTCCAAGATGCTCTCGGCCCTGCAGCACCTGCGCTCGCTGGCCATCGACGTGAGCCCCGGCTTCGACGCCAGCCAGCTGAGCAGTGAGTGCAAGGCCACGCTGAGCCGCGTGCGGGAGCTCAAGCAGACGCTGTTCACGCCCTCCTACGGCGTGGTGCCCTGCTGCACCAGCCTGGAGAAGCTACTGCTCTACTTCGAGATTCTGGACCGCACACGCGAGGGCGCCATCCTCTCGGGCCAGCTCATGGTGGGCCAGAGCAACGTGCCGCACTACCAGAACCTACGGGTCTTCTATGCGCGCCTGGCCCCCGGCTACATCAACCAGGAGGTGGTGCGGCTCTACCTGGCTGTGCTTAGCGACCGCACGCCTCAGAACCTCCACGCCTTCCTCATCTCCGTCCCCGGCAGCTTCGCGGAGAGCGGAGCCACCAAGAACCTCCTGGACTCCATGGCGCGCAACGTCGCGCTGGATGCCCTGCAGCTGCCCAAGTCCTGGCTGAACGGCTCTTCCCTCCTGCAGCACATGAAATTCAACAACCCGTTCTACTTCAGCTTCAGCCGCTGCACCCTGTCGGGCGGCCATCTGATCCAGCAGGTCATCAACGGCGGGAAGGACCTGCGGAGCCTGGCCAGCCTGAACCTCAGTGGCTGCGTCCACTGCCTGTCCCCAGACTCGCTGCTCCGCAAGGCGGAGGACGACATCGATAGCAGCATCCTGGAGACGCTGGTGGCGTCCTGCTGCAACCTGCGCCACCTGAACCTCTCGGCCGCCCACCACCACAGCTCGGAGGGCCTGGGCCGCCACCTCTGCCAGCTCTTGGCCCGGCTGCGTCACCTGCGCTCCCTCTCCCTGCCTGTCTGCTCCGTCGCCGACTCTGCGCCGCGCGCCGACCGTGCGCCCGCCCAGCCGGCCATGCACGCAGTGCCGCGAGGCTTTGGCAAGAAAGTGCGCGTGGGCGTGCAGTCCTGTCCCAGCCCCTTCTCCGGCCAGGCGGGCCCCCAGCCTTCCTCCGTGTTCTGGTCTCTGCTGAAGAACCTGCCCTTCCTGGAACACCTCGAACTGATCGGGTCCAACTTCTCCTCTGCCATGCCGCGCAACGAGCCCGCCATCCGCAACTCGCTCCCACCCTGCAACCGCGCGCAGAGCGTCGGGGACTCGGAGGTGGCCGCCATTGGCCAGCTGGCCTTCCTGCGGCACCTGACGCTCGCACAGCTGCCTAGCGTTCTTACGGGCTCCGGGCTGGTCAGTATCGGCCTGCAGTGCCAGCAGTTGCGGTCCCTGTCGCTGGCCAACCTGGGCATGATGGGGAAGGTGGTGTACATGCCCGCGCTCTCAGACATGTTGAAGCATTGCAAGCGGCTGAGGGACCTCAGGTGAGGGGGCCGCGGGGACCTCCCGGGCCTCTGTTGGAGGCTGGCGGAGGGAAGTGGGGCGTTCACGTGGAGTTTGCGGGCAGCGCTGCCGCAGGCCTGCCCTCCAGGAGCCCAGAGACTAGGGCGGGGCCTCGCCGCGTGCCACGTCGGTCTCAGGGGTCTCGGGGGGAGAGCGGCATCTAGAGGAGCCGGAGGTGCAGGAGGCGGATGTCTGAGCTTAGCGTCCTTATTCCTGGTCGTGTTTGAGTGATTGCCCGGCCCTACTGTGAGTCATCCTGTGTAATCTTCTCACGAGCCTGCCAGGTGCGTCATTGTTGCCACTCGCCAGAGCTATGGTGGGAGAGTCAGAATTCGAACCCAGGTCTTTCTGACCTGACTTTGCAATACAATTCCTTTTTTTTTTTTAAATTTAAATTTTATTTATTTATTTATTTTTGAGACACGGTCTCGCTCTGTCATCCAAGCTGGAGTGTAGTGGCGCCATCATAGCTCACTACAGCCTCAACCTCCTGGGCTCAATTAATCCTGCTGTCTCAGCCTCCCAAGTAGCTGGGACTACAGGCATATGCCATCATGCCTGGCTATATATATATATTTAAAATTTTGTAGAGACAAGGTCTCACTATGTTGCCCAGACTGGTCTCGAATTCCTGAGCTCAAGCAATCCTCACCTCGGCCTCCCAAAGTGCTGGTGCTGGGATTGCAGGTGTGAGGCACTGCACTTGGCCTCTATCTTTGCTTTTTTTTTTGAGACAGAGTCTCACTCTACACACCCAGGCTGGAGTGCAGTAGCGTGATCTTGGTTCACTGCAACCCCTACCCCCTGGGTTCAAGCGATTCTCCCACCTCAGCCTCCCGAGCAGCTGGGACTACAGGTGTGCACCACCACACCTGGCTAATTTTTTTGTATTTTTAGTAGAGATGGGGCTTCGCCGGGTTGGCCAGGCTGGTCTTGAACTCCTGACCTCAGGTGATCCGCCTGCCTTGGCCTCCCAAAGTTCTGGGATTACAAGGCATAAGTCACCACACCTTGCAAGGCAGATGCTTTCTGGGTCAGTAAGCACCATGTGAAGAAATCCCAGAGACTTGGAAATTGTGCCTTGGACCCTCTGAACCGACTGCCAGAGAGCAGTCGGTTCAGAGGGTCCAAGGCACAATGGGAAGTGGGAGGGAGTAGGGAAGACGGGGCAGACAAGGCAGGTGGGCACCAGTGCCGTGGATTTTCACCTGGGAGAGGGAGCGGCCTCCCTGGGCATCCCACATGGACTGCAGGGGTTGGGATGGAGGAGACAGGAGAGGTTGGCTCAGAAGGGGGACCACAGACTCCTGGGAGGTGATGGTCCCTGGGACTAGGAGCAGGACCTGCCCCAGAGCAGGGAGGACGTGGAACCCTGGGCTTGGGAGAGCTCCATGCCAGACAGTGTCGGGGGCCCATGGCGTTTCCAGAGCCAAGCAAGAAATGAATTTATGCTGAATTATGCTGTGGAGTGAATGGTGTTCTTGTCAGTTCCTAGAATTTAAGGAATAAGAATTCGTTAACTTGAGATGAATTTGAAAATCTTGGCTGATAAATCTGACCTTGAAAAATTACCCAAAATGAGGTCAGACATCGTGGCTTACTCCTATAATCCAAGCACTTTGGGAGGCCGTGGTGGGCGGATCATCTCAGGTCAGGAGTTGGGAGACCAGCCTGGCCAACATGGTACAACCCTGTCTCTACCAGAAACATGCAAAAATTAGTCGGGCGTGGCAGCAGGCACCTGTGGTCCCAGCTACTCAGGAGGCTGAGGCAGGAGAATTGCACTTCACCTGGGAGGCAGAGGTTGCAGTGAGTCAGATCACACCACTACACTCCAGCCTGGGTGACAAAGCGAGACTCTCGAAAAGAAAAGAACAAAAAAGAAAAGAAAAATTACCCAAAATGGGCCAGGCACAGTGGCTCACGCCTGTAATCCCAGCACTTTGGGAGGCCAAGGCGGGTGGATCACGAGGTCAGGAGATCGGGACCATCCTGGCTAACATGGTGAAACCCCATCTCTACTTAAAATACAAAAAATTAGCCAGGCGTGGTGGTGGCACCTGTAGTCCCAGCTACTCGGGAGGCTGGGGCAGGAGAATGGCGTGAACCCGGGAGGCGGAGCTTGCAGTGAGCCGAGATTGCGCCACTGTACTCCAGCCTGGGCGACAGAGCGAGACTCCGTCTCAAAAAAGAAAAATTACCCAAATGGGCTGGCTGTAGTGGGTCAAACTTGTAATCTCAGCACTTTGAGAGCCTCAAGTGGAGGATCTTTTGAGCCCAGGAGTTCGAGGCCAGCCTGGGCAACATTGCCAGACCCCAACTCTACAAAAAATAAAAAGAATTTGCAGGGTGTAGTGGTGCGTGCCTGTAGTCCCAGCTACTCAGGCGGCTGAGGTGGGAGATCGCCTGAGCCTGGGAGGTTGGGTTGAGGCTGCAGTGAGCTGTGATTGTGCCACTGCATTCCAGTCTGGGAAACAGAGCAAGACTCTGTCAAAAAAAGAAAAGAAAACAGAATTACCCAAAAGGTAGTGAAGGCCTTGAGCCTCAGTACTACAAGGGACTAGGTTCGGGAGAAAGTGGAGGCAGGATTCAGATGAGTGAGTTGGTGTCTCTGTGATTCCTTAGCTAGTGGGGTGGGTGGCGGGTACATGAAGTCATGCTCCAGCCTAAGGGGCACGTGGGCACGTGTCATTCTCTCCAGAATAGTTAGCGTTCACTTTGTGCCTTTGCTGAGAGCCATGCACTGAGCCCATCTTCCCTGCCATAATCTGCTGAGGTTGCAGCCTTGATCATTCCCATTTCCCAGATGGGGCTGTGGGAGCTCAGGGGGAGTTGACTCTCTCGCAAATACCAGAGCTTGATCTTGGCCCTGGAGCCATGCAGAGTAGAGATAAGGGGCCTCTTGTAAATCTCCACTGTCCCGCAGAAGGCATGACAGGAAGTGGCTGGGTCTACTGGGGAGCAGCAGAGCTGGAGGCTCACACCCTGGAGCCTTCCAGGGCCCTGCAGCCAGCTGGGCGCCGCCCTCCCTCTTGGCCTCCTCCCACTACAGACCTGTTAGGGTTGGGTTGAGAAGCCCAGGATTAAACCCAGGACTCCAAATGGCAGTGCAGATTGCTAGAAGCCTCTGTATTTCCTGTCTGGTGGAGGCACCAGGCCCTGGATCGGCTGCTTTGATTCTCAGCTTGAGCCAATGTGGGGCTCCGTGCTTGGGGAGTAGGGTGGTTATTCATGCTCTGACCCAGGCATCCTGGAGACAGTTGCTTTGAGAATCAGACTGGTGACTTTTCAGAATCTCCCTGCTTTAGAAATTTGACTCAAAATGCATGTAAATTTTGGACTTTCCCCACCTTTTTTTTTTTTTCTTCTTTAAATGGTCTCATTCTGCCTCCCAGGCTGGTGTGCAGTGGCATGATCACAGCTCACTGCAGCCTCGACCTCCTCTGGCTCAGGTGATCCTCCCACCTCAGCCTCCCGAGTAGCTGGGACTACAGGCACACACGACCATACCCGGCTATTTTTTTGTATTTTTTGTAGATATGGGGTCTTGCTATGTTGCCCGGGCTGGTCTTCAATTCCTGGGCTCAAGTGATCCTCCTGCCTGGGCTGGCCAGAGGGCCGGGATCACAGGTGTGAGCCACCATGCCCGGTCCGGAGGGTCTGTTAAGGGCCTCCTAGTTAATGGGTCTGAGCCCAGCCGTGAGTCCAGGCTGAGGTCTGGCCTGGGAGAGTTGCTTTGGCATCCTCAGCTCATTGGTGGCCTTTAGCTGTGGAAACAGGCGAGCCCATGGATTGGGCTGGGGCACACGTGGCAAGGATTGGCCAGGAAGAGGAAGAAGAATGTGGAAGGGAGACCAAGCAGAGGCTGTCAGCAAGGGAGGCACCGGCTGGAGGGAGGGGTGTTCCGGAAGCAAGAGGCAGAGGTGATGGCCGCCGCCGTGCGTGGAGGGGACCTTTGGGCTCATGTGACCTCTGCCAGGTACTTTTCACGGGCGTCCAGGTCTTGACCCCTTTGATATTCTCAACAACCTATGAGTGTCAACACAGTTGTACCCACTTTATGGATGAAGAAAGGAAGGCCCAGAGAGTGCACGAACTTGCCCAGGTCACACGGCTGCTTTCTCTGGCCTCCTGGGGTGAGCAGGATTTCATGGTCCCCGACGGCCTCCAGAGTCTGGGACGGGATCCCCAGGGCCAAGGGCCTTCCCCAGGAGCAGGGCCATGGAGGCAACGTGGAGAGGCCCGCAGGCCCCAGGGTCAGTGGGTTGTGTGGGCTAGCCTAAGAGCCCGACCCTGCTCATAATGCCATCTCTGTGCACAAACTCCATCCTGTGCCCAGCAGCCCCTGAGAACCACGTCTGCTCTGAGCTGGGTACTGCCTGTTCAGAACAGACGCCGGTTTCCAGACGCTGCCAGCTGGCCCCGTTCCTCTGGATTCCTGCCTTCTGCGGCAAGGGAGCCCAGGGACGCTGCAGTGAAAGGAGCAGGTGGCACTCGCTTGCCCGTGGGCAGGAGCTGTGCAGAGGAAACGGCGCTGGGACCCCTGGAGGCTGGCACGGTGCGCCGAGGCTGCATCCTGGGGCGGCTGGAGTCTCTTTGGTGGCAGAGCTTGGAATCCCAGGCCAGCCGGCTGCTGCCACTGGCAGCGCCCACACCGTGACCCCCAGCTTTGTGCCTGCCGGGGCTCCTGGCAGAGAGGAGGTGGTGCAGGAACGGGTCACTCTGGCTGGGACTTGGACACACCTCAGTAGTAAGGGGATTACAAATTGGACAGAAAAGGCACCTTCTTGCCCCAGACCAACTAAGCCCTGCTTGCGGTGGAGGGCAGGGGAGCATGTTACCCTGAGTCACCCGGGCTGCTGTGATCGGGACCAGGGCAGCATGTGGGCAGAAGCGGACCATCCTTTTCAGAGCCAGGCCCTGGAGCCACCCCAGGGACACCTCAGAGGCCTGGGCACTGCTCTCACGGCCCGTGTGGTGGGTGGCCAGCTGGGAGCCCCTGCACTGTGAGCTCATGCCTTTCATGCCCACAGAGTCACCAGGAGACCCAGGTGCCCCCGTGGGGAGCAGGATGGGGAGGCTGGATCCTCACTCAAAGGTGAGGCCTGGCGCAGTGGGAGCCTTTTCCTCATCCCCATCCTCCCTGCAGATGCTGCCGGTCACTCGAGTCAGGTCAGCTCTGCCACAGTCCTGGGTGCCATGCCCTAGGTGGCGTGCCATGGGAGCCTGGGAAGCTTTAGGCGTGCTAGGCCCCTTGCCTGACCAGTCACTCCCATGGGCCTGCCACGTCCTGAACACCTGTGACAGGTGACTTCCTCCTGGGCGGAAGAATGTGGATGTGGTTATCGAGTGGAAAAAAGGTTTTTTTCACGCTCTGCCAACTTGGTTTTTAACTCCAGAGGCTCGAGTCGCCCTGGGGCGGGTAGCGCGGGTCCACATCGCCACCTAGTGACCACACGACGGCAGCTGTCCTTGCCCAACGCCCTGTTTCCATCTCCTGCTGTCTGGAGCCTCCTGCTTTTGCTTTGGAGAGAAATCCAGAGGTGTCTTTGCAGCCCAGCAGATGCGGCGCCTGCACCATCTTTTTTACACCTCCCCGTTTCCCACCTTCAGGTCTGCAAAGGGATGTTTACTTTAGGACTTTTTTAGGGAGAGGTGGTATATAAAATACATTGTAATGAAAACACTTTATTACTATCTTTAAATAAAAACAATTTGAATAGCTTAACCGAACAAATTTAGAAAAATAAAGTCAATTTGGATGTTTTATTATTTATTTAATTTAATTTTTTTTTTTTTTTGAGACGGAGTCTCGCTCTGTCGCCCAGGCTGGAGTGCAGTGGCCGGATCTCAGCTCACTGCAAGCTCCGCCTCCCAGGTTCACGCCATTCTCCTGCCTCAGCCTCCCGAGTGGCTGGGACTACAGGCGCCCGCCACCTCACCCGGCTAGTTTTTTGTATTTTTTAGTAGAGACGGGGTTTCACCGTGTTCGCCAGGATGGTCTCGATCTCCTGACCTCGTGATCCGCCCGTCTCGGCCTCCCAAAGTGCTGGGATTACAGGCTTGAGCCACCGCGCCCGGCCAATTTTTTTATTTTTTGTGTGAGACAGAGTCTCGCTGTGTCACCCAGGCTGAAGTGCAATGGCGCCATCTCAGCTCACTGCAACATCTGCCTCCCGGGTTCAAGCAGTTTTCTTGCCTTAGTCTCCCTAGTAGCTGGGATAACGGGCAAGCCCCACCACGCCCAGCTAATTTTGTTTTTTTGTGTTTTTTTTGAGATGGAGTTTCACTCTTGTTGCCCAGGCTGGAGTGCAATGGTGCTATCTCGGCTCACCGCAACCTCTGCCTCCCGGGTTCAACGATTCTCCTGCCCAACCCTCCCGAGTAGCTGGGATTACAGGTGTGTGCCACCATGACTAGCTAATTTTGTGTTTTTAGTAGAGCTGGGGTTTTTCCATGTTGGTCAGGCTGGTCTCAAACTCCCGACCTCCCTCCTCTGCCTCCCAAAGTGCTGGGATTACAGGCATGAGCCACCGTACCTGGCCCACCTGGCTAATTTTTGTATTTTTAGTAGAGACAGGGTTTTGCCATGTTGGCCGGTCTCGAACTCCTGACCTCAGGTGATCCGCCTGCTTCGGCATCCCAAAGTGCTGGGATTATAGGTGTGAGTCACCGAACCTGGCTGAGAATTTCTACTTAAATCAATTTAAAAAATTAACTGCCAGGCATGGTGGCTCACGCCTATAATTCTAGCACTTTGGGAGGCTGAGGGAGGAGGATTGCTTGAGCTCAGGAGTTTGAGATCAGCCTGGGCAACGCAGTGAGACGCCCATCTGCACCCCACCCACACACAAAGCAGATAACCAGTCTTATGAGCCACACTTCCTTTATTCTTTAAAAAAACAGTTTTTTGGCTGGGCGCGGTGGCTCACGTCTGTAATCCTAGCACTTTGGGAGCCGAGGTGGGCAGATCATGAGGTCAGGAGATCGAGACCATCCTGGCTAACACGGTGAAACCCTGTCTCTATTAAAAATACAAAGAATTAGCCGAGCGTGGTGGCCGGCGCCTGTAGTCCCAGCTGCTCGGGAGGCTGAGGCAGGAGAATGACGTGAACCCGGGAGGCGGAGCTTGCAGTGAGCTGAGATCGCGCCACTGTACTCCAGCCTGGGCGACAGAGCGAAATTGTCGCTCTGTCATCCAGCTTGGAGTGCAGTGTTACGATCCTAGCTCTCACTGCAGCCTCGACGTCCTGGGCTCAAGTGATCCTCCCACCTCAGCTTCCCGAGTAGCTGGGAGTAGAGGTGTGCACCACCATGCCTGGATAATTTTTGTACTTTTTGTAGAGCTAGTCTCTCATTATGCTGCCCAGGCTGTTCTCAAACTCCTGGGCTCAAGTGATCCTCCCGCCTTGGCCTCCTGAAGGGCTGGGATTACAGGTGTGAGCCTCTAGGCCCGGCCCTGCGTTGGTCTTTTTGTGTCACCTACCAGGGACGGGTCTCCGTGCCTGTGGTGCCTTCTGCTGTGGCTGTCTGGCTGTCCTCAGCATCTGTGCTAGGGTCCTGGGGCTGCCAGGACCACTGATCACAAACTGAGTGGCTTAATGCAACAGGTATTTACTGTCTCACGATTCTGGAGCCCAGAGGCCCAAAATCAGGCTGTGGGCAGGGGTGGTTCCTTCTGACGATGGTAAGGAGGAACTCAGGTGCCTGCTGGCCACGCCTGGTGCTGCTTGGCTGGTGGACATGTGGCCCCAGTCTCTGCCTCTGTAGTGACCTGGCCACCTTCTGTCTGTGTCTGGGTATCTCTGTGCCGCCACCTGGCCTTATAAGGAACCCAGTCATTGGATTTAGAGTCCCCCTTAGGCAGGATGTTTCCTCATCTTAACTCCCTTGCATCTGCAACGAACCTGCATCCAAATAAGGCCACACCCTCAGGTCCCACAGTGAGGACTCCTGCGTAGTGTGTGTTTGTGGGGGGGTGTTGTAGCTCAAGCCACACTAGCCCCTCCCCATTCTCCTCAGCCCATCCCTCCAGCGGCTCTCCCTCCACCCCAGGAGCTCCTGGCAGCCCCCGAAGTCACGCGAGTTCCCTTCCAGCCTCTCTGCTCCCTCTTGATTCTTATCTCAGGGGCTCACTGCACCCCACAGCCTGCCACAGTCCAAGTCTTGCCCAGTCCCACAGCCTGGTTCTCCAAGGGCCCCTGGACGTGTCCTCGGCAGCGCTGTATCCCCACATCTGCCACTGCTCCTCGAGACGCGGCCTGTCCTGCTTTGCGTCTGCATGGACGGACTCCCCAGGAAGGATCTAGAATGTCGTCCCCTACTTCCCTTTCCCAAGTCCTCCCCTTCCCCCTGGGTTCTCCCATCTTGGTCTCTGTCACTGTAGCTTTGGTGTGGACTTGTGGGGCCTCCTCCCTGCCCTGTGACCCGACCCTGCCCTGGCTGCCAACCTCCCCTCGGCCTCCTGCTTTGGCCCTGCAGCCGCCCAGCGCTGTCCTCCCATCTGTCGTAGCTGGAGTGGCCCCCACCTGGCTGAGGTTCCTGCCCACCGCCCCCCTGCCTCCCAGATCTCCCGCCCTCTC
>NW_012117966.1:138876-140831 GCF_000951035.1 Colobus angolensis palliatus | reverse complement strand
CCGCCTCCCGGATTACCGCCATCTCTCATGGTGTTCAGTCCCCATCTGCCTCCCTGTCCAGTTGAGCTTCCCAAGGGCAGGGGCCACATACGGGGTCTTTTTGCATCTGCTACCCAACACGCCAGCGTTTGAGGAAGATGGGGTGCCTGGGAGTCAGTGGGGTGCACCAGGCAGGCTGCGGACACAGATGCTGATGCCCTTGGCTGGTGACTCAAAGCTGGGCTCTGTAGACACTGGCTGGCTGCTTGCATCAGGCCCACCGGGTCACCTCCAAATCAGATCTCCAAGGGGGACCCTGGGGGTCCGCGTTGGCACCCAGTACTCCAGGGGATAGTGGTATGGGGGGGGCGTGGGAACAGCCAGGCTGGGCCCCAGGCCAGGAAGCTTCCACTGGCAGCATCTCCAGGTGCCCAGCTGGCCTGGCCTGCCAGCCCCTCCCTCGGGCCTCACAGCTGCCCTCTCTCCCCGCAGGCTGGAGCAGCCCTACTTCAGCGCCAACGCCCAGTTCTTCCAGGCGCTGAGCCAGTGCCCCTCGCTGCAGCGCCTGTGCCTGGTCTCCCGCAGCGGCACCCTCCAGCCTGATGCCGTGCTGGCCTTCATGGCTCGCTGCCTACACGTCGTCATGTGCCACCTGTTCACCGGGGAGTCCCTCGCCACCTGCAAGAGCCTGCAGCAGTCGCTTCTCCGCAGGTGAGTGATGTGGGTTGCATACAGCGTCAGGGGCTGCAGACATCACCGGCATCCCATGACCTGGTCCCCAGCCCTCACCTAGTGCCTACCAGGGATTTCTTGGAATTGACGAGCACCAGGCAGTGACAGGGTGAAAGCAAGGGGTTTGGTCTCCCACGCGTGGCCCAGCCTCTCCTCTTTGAGCGCTCCCTAGCCACATGGTAAATTTTCTAGATAGTTCAAGCTCTCGTCTCCCACAAGTACAAATCTTCTTCTTTCTTCTTCTTCAAGTCTGAGTCTCACTGTGTTGCCCAGGCTGGAGTGTAGTGGCGAAATCTCGGCTCACTGCAACCTTTGCCTCCTGGGTTGAAGCGATTCTCCTGCCTCGGCTTCCCGAGTAGCTGGGATTACAGGCGTGTGCCACCGGCGTGTATTTTGTATTTTAGTAAAGATGGGGTTTCACCATGTTGGTCAGGCCGGTCTTGAACTCCCGACCTCAGGTGATCCGCCTGCCTCGGCCTCCCAAAGTGCTGGGATTACAAGTGTGAGCCACTGTGCCCAGCCTGCAACCATCTTTTAACTCTAGATTTTTCACATCTCTGCACGTTGTTTAGATCTAGAAGCAGTGGTTACTTGGGCAGTTGTGGGTAAAAGCGGTAGATTTAATGGAGAACCCTTCCTTCTCGCTCTCCTCGCCACCCTTTCTGGAAGGCCCACGTGCTCTGGCCCCTCTTCCCTGAGCTAGCTAGCATCTCCGCTTCCCCTCGTGACAGGGCGTCCTGGAGTTTGATGCTCTGCTGCTGAGCAGGAACTCAGGTGAGCACCTAGAATTGAACACAAGTCAGGAGGAGGCGATTCCTGGAGAGAGCTAGAGCTTTGCAGGCGATCTGGGGAGTGACGCATTTAAAGACCTCTCAGGAGGACGGGCTGAGTGCTGAAGTGAGCAGGGCTCCGGAGAGAGGCGTGCGCCCAGCCAAGGGGGCAGCAGGACATGAGTGCCCTGAGTGTTCGTGTCCCTGCAGGTGGGGAGAGGTGACAGGAAGGAGGCCCCAGCTGTTCACAGAGTTGCGAGAAGAGCCATCAGCCAGGAGGTCTGGAGCCATTGGGTCCCGACAGCCCTGCTGGCCAGACTCTGGAGCAGTCTGTTGTCCTTGCGGTTTGCCACTGGCTTTCTCAGGAATAATCCTAGTTGGGGTTTCCCCCTCTCTGGTTGTAAAAACAACTTGTGTTTATAGTACTTTTTAAAAATTTAGACTATGCAGGCCGGGCACAGTGGCTCAAGCCTG
>NW_012117966.1:134640-137521 GCF_000951035.1 Colobus angolensis palliatus | reverse complement strand
CCAGGATGGTCTCGATCTCCTGACCTCGTGATCCACCCGCCTCGGCCTCCCAAAGTGCTGGGATTACAGGCTTGAGCCACCGCGCCCGGCAGTCAACCTATTTTTAAGTAAAGGTTTCCCAACAGTGAAAGCTGCCAATTTTCCCTGGAGAATCAGCTGAAGATAGGGTTCTCATGTTGTTTTGTAATCTGATTTTTAAAAATGTAACACTACACCGTGGAGTCTTCTTGTGTCAGTAAATAAAGCCCTAAGTGATTGTTCTCGGTGCTGGCCTGATGGCCCTCAGTTGGGTGTCTGGGTGGTCAGCCCTGGTTCATGGCTCTTATGGAAAACACGGTCACTGTGTCCTCGACTTTGCTTTGGATCTTGACTTTGCCTGCAGTGGAACCAGCGGGGCAGCCTGGGTGGTGGCCGGAATGTTCCAGTTTAGCCCCTTGGCTCTGCTTCCTCACACCTTAGCATCCTTGTGCTGTGAGCTGGATGTGACGCCTGCTGATGTGTGCCCCATTTTAGGAGGGCTGAGTGGGTCACAGGCTCCAAAGGGCTTAGCCGAGTGGGCTTGGGGACAGGCGGTAGCTGTTGGGGGAAGGGGCACACTGTGCCTTGTGAGGCTGTGGTACCCAGAGGCCAAAGCTGGGTTTTCTCAGGTGTGGCAGATGCAGGCAGCTCCGCCCTAGCTCTGCCCTGTCAGCTTCGGGAAGAGCCTCGGACCTTCTCCCTCAGTGCGCTTGCGGCTGAACTCCACTCACAGGCCCTCCAGCCAGTGGGAGGCTGTGGCTGTGCACCCAGAGCCGCCATCTGCTGCGTGGGTGTGTTTTGTTGAAGGGACTTGGGAGTGGGCGTTGCCTGTCTTCTGTGGCCTGTGAGTCTGGGACCCTAAGACCCAGCCCATGTGGGGCCTTCTCAGCTCTGCAGGGGTGGGTGGCTTTTCCTGCAGCGATGGGGACTGGCTCTGGGAGTTGTCGGTTTCTTTGCTGCAGCGGAGAACGTCCACGATCCCCAAGCAGTTTGGGACGGCTGCGCTCATGACGGGGCGGCCCCCGGCCCCACCCTCGAAGGCCTCCTGCTCCATTGAGCCTGCCTTTCCTTCTGGTCCTCAGAATCCTCTCTGCATGGCGCTGCAGGCGGGTAGCTTGGATGTGGCACCGGATGCCAGCCCCTGCTTTGAGCTGCTCTCTCCTTCATTTACTTACTGCTGCCTGTGGCCGGCTCCATGCCGCCCCTTGCAGGCCGGGAGCTTCTCCTCTGGCCGCCTGGGTTGACCTGCACCTGCGTGTTTTTTAGGCAAGTCTGATGATCTAAGGTGGATGCAGTAAGCTCTTTGCGTTCTCCGGTTGGACGGTCTGTTGTTTGAAGGCTGGTGCTCCATAACTCGTCTTTGGTGTTTTTGTGTCCTCAGGCACAAGCTGAGCCAGGCGCTGAGCTCGCAGGTGGCCCCAGAGGGCGCTGGTTACACGCAGGTGCCTGGGAGAGCCCTTGATCACCCATGCTTGCTGCGTGGTGTTTGAGAGCAGCCCCAGGACTTGCTGGGCGGAAGCCGTACCCATCCCTCTGTGCCAGTCCCTCTGTGACCCCGCTCCCCGTCCCTGTGTCCCGCACCTGGCGCAGCACCCGGGCCTGTGGTGGGACCCACGTTGCACTTGCTGCCAACAGAGTGGGATGAAGGTGTTGAGGCTTCCGTGTTCGCAGTACATTTCGTGTGTGTGCCCCTCCAGGGTGCCTGCCTGGGCCCCCTGGTGCCTCTGTCCTGAGCATTCCGTCTGCTCCAGGCACTGTGTCTTGCCTCTTGCTCAAGCCTCACCTGTGAGGTCAGTGCTATCAGCCCCGGTTTACAGATGGGGAAACAGCCTCCATCTGAGCAATGAGGCAGGGAGTGAGTGCTGGAGGGATGGGAGTTCACGCCTAGAAGAGGAGATGGGCCATGTCGGGGGCTGTGCAGGCTATCCAAGGCCGAGGGGACCTCCGTGGGAACCTCCAGGCTCCGTGCTGGGGAGGCCCTGTCAGGATCTTCTGCAGATGATAGGGTCACAGCATTGCAAGGACCTCTGTGCTCACATAGGCTGGATTCCCCCAGGACTGCTGAAAGCCTTTCTCTCCCCACCCTGCTGGCAGTCAGATACCACCCCAAAGCCAGGTGGGAGAGGCCGCGCCCATAGACGCCTGTGCCACAGCTGGCCCCAATCACAGCAGTGTGGCCCAAGCCGCAGGTCCTAGCTGACCTGCAGACAGGGTCTGACCGGCCTTCCCCAGGCTTTCCAGCCTTATGGACCTAGCAGTCAGTGTCAGCCCTGCTGCTCTGGCCTTTGCAGCTGCGCCCAGGGCCCAGCAGGTGGCGCTGGGGCTCCCGGGAACCGGCCGCAGGCCCCGCCCCCTACTCTGCACCCAGGGCGCGGGAGGAGGAGGAGCAGCGATTTGTTGTCGCTTTTCCTGACGCTTTTCTCTTTCTAATCTTTTTTCCTGCCTGGAGGATTATGGAGCCAGAGGGAGGACCTGGCCCTGGGCTGTTGTGCAGCTCACCTGTCCCGTCCACTGGGTGGCCTGGGGTCTCAACCGTCTCTCTGTGTCTCAGCCTGCAGGGCCGGCCAGTGGGCCAGTGGCGTGGCTGCCGACAGACCTGTCGCTGGTAACCTGTCGCTTGTGATGGCGCTGACTCTTTTTATGGCCAGCACCCTCCTGTCCCTGGCAGACTCATCTTCACACACGGCTGGGTATCGGCCACCGTCTCTTCTTTTTCTTTCTTTTTCTTTTTTTAGAGAAAGGGTCTCTCTCTGTTGCCCAGGCTGGAGTGCAGTGGTGCAATCACAGCTCACTGAAACCTTGACCTCCCAGGCTCAAGTGATCCTCCTGCTTCAGCCTCCTCAGTCCCTGGGACTACAGGTGC
>NW_012117966.1:132332-133535 GCF_000951035.1 Colobus angolensis palliatus | reverse complement strand
GGCCAGTTTTTTTTTTTTTTTTTTGAGACAGAGTCTTGCTGTGTTGGCCGGGCTAGAGTGCAGTGGCACAATCTTGGCGCTCTGCAACCTCTGCTTCTTGGGCTCAAGCAATTCTCCTGCCTCAGCCTCCTGAGTAGCTGGGATTACAGGCGTGTGCCACCATGTCCGGCTAATTTTTTAGTGGAGATGGGGTTTCACTGTGTTGGCCAGGCTTGTCTCAAACTCCTGTGACATCAGGTAATCCACCCACCTCAGCCTCCCAAAGTGCTGGGATTACAGGCGTGAACCACTGCGCCTGGCCATGCCCAGCTAATTTGTATTTTTAGTTGAGATGGGGTTTCTCCATGTTGGTCAGGCTGGTCTCGAACTCCCGACCTCAGGTGATCTGCCCGCCTTGGCCTCCCAGAGTGCTGGGATTATAGGTGTGAGCCACCATGTACCCAGTGTGGTCTTGAACTCCTGGGTCAAGTAAGTGATCCTCCTGCATCAGCCTCCCAGAGTGCTGGGATTACCAGGCGTGAGCCACTGCACCTGGCCTCCTTTTTTTTTTTTTTTTTTTTTACATCTGATGGCTAATGTGTTTATAGCATCTTAACAAGGTTTGAGGGAGGCACATCTCGCCGATGAGTGTGAACACCCAGTCATCACATTGAGGAACTATAGGAGGATCTTAACGTTTCTCAAACTCAGTCTTTTTGAGCCTCGTGACGTATGTAGCAGACTATGAAGACGCACGGGAGTGCCCTCTGACCACCAAGAGGGCTGGCCTTTCTGTCCCGATCCACAGAGACTCCCCCTCTGCCCCAGGTGTCCCCTCCACACACTACTGTAGGGTGGCACCTCCTCATATCACCCAGGGACCTCCAAAGCAGGCTGCTCCTTCCTGGCCACAGAGACAGCTGCAGCCTGTGACACCCCAGGTGTGTGGAAGAGCAGATCCCCCTGCTTCATTCCTTGCTTATGGTGAGAAACGAATCCTGGCTGGGTGCCATGGCTCACACCTGTCACGGCAGTGCTTCGGGCGGCCAAGGAGGGAAGATTGTTTGAGCCTAGGAGTTTGAGACTAGGCTGGGCAACATGGTGAGATCCTGTCTCTACAAAAAATAAAAAATAGTGGCTGGGCATGGTGGCTCACAGCAGTAATCCCAGCACTTTGGGAGGCTGAGGCGGGTGGATCACTTGAGGTCAGGAGTTTGAGACCAG
>NW_012117966.1:119136-130949 GCF_000951035.1 Colobus angolensis palliatus | reverse complement strand
CCAGGATGGTCTCAATCTCCTGACCTCGTGATCCACCCGCCTCGGCCTCCCAAAGTGCTGGGATTACAGGCGTGAGCCACCGCGCCCGGCTGACAGCAGCTCCTTAGCAGCCTCAGGAGCTGGAGCCAGAGGGGGTCGAGTTTGATGTAAGTCAAGTACATGGCATGATGGTTTCACAGGCCAGGATGCATCTGCCACATGACCGGTGGGGTTCACAGTCACGGACATCGCTGCCCACGAGATTACTGTGCAGGGCGAGGGCTGTGATGGTGTCTTTATTGCCAAAACCTCGGCTTTTGTGAGTGCCTTTCTGTCGTTGGCTCTGTGTGTCGTGAGTCCAGCACTGCCTCACGCAGGGTCATAGTGAGAGGCTGGACCCCATTGTCCTCTTCCCTTTAAGTGGCCACTGTGGCCGGGGGGACTTGACTCAGTGTTGGCAAACAGTGAGGTTCTTTGTTGTGGGTGCCTCCCTGCCTTGAGGCCCTCTGGGAAGAAGTTTCTGGATTTTTTTTTTTTTTCTTTTTTGAGATGGAGTCTCGCTCTGTTGTCCAGGCTGGAGTGCAGTGGTGCGATCTCGGCTCGCTGCAAGCTCCGCCTCCCGGGTTCACACCATTCTCCTGCCGCAGCCTCCCGAGTAGCTGGGACTACAGGCTCCCGCCACCACGCCTGGCTAATTTTTTTTTGTATTTTTAGTAGAGACGGGGTTTCACAGTGTTAGCCAGGATGGTCTCGATCTCCTGACCTCGTGATCCACCCGTCTCGGCCTCCCAAAGTGCTGGGATTACAGGCTTGAGCCACCGTGCCCGGCCTAATTTGTGTATTTTTAGTAGAGATGGGGTCTCACCACGTTGGCCAGGCTGGTCTCAAACTCCTGACCTCAGGTGATCCACCTGCCTCTGCCTCCCAAAGTGCTGGGGTTACAGTCGTGAGCCCCTGCGCCCGGCCTGGATGTTTTTATCTTGCTCTCTGGGGCACTGCTGTGTTTTTCCTTCTGCCTGGAGCTCCTGGGCTGGCACTTGGGTCTTCGTTGCATTTTTTTTTTTTTTTTTTTTTAGGGACAGGGTCTTACTGTGTTGCCCAGGCTGGAGTACAGTGGCGTGGTAATAGCTCACTGCCGCCTCTACCTCCGGGGCTCAAGTGATCCTCCTGCCTCAGCCTCCTGAGTAGCTGAGGTGACAGGCATGCGCCACCATGCCTTACTAATTTTTAAATATTTTTTATAGAGACAGAGTCTCCCTATGTTGCCCAGGCTGTTCTGGAACTCCTCTCCTCAAACGATTCTCCCACCTCCGCCTCCCAGGTGTTGGGATTACAGGAGCAAGCCACAGTACCCGGCTTGCATTGCATTTTGGCCAAATAGGGCCGGTAGGACTGTGCTGGTGACCTGCTCTGACTGGGGAGGGATCCTTGCTCTGCTTCATGGCCCACTGGGGGACCGTGGCTCGTTGTAGTGTTGTGGGGAAGGCAAAATGAGGTCATGTCTGTCGAGCTCAGAGCCGTGCCTGGCACTCGGTGGGTTACCCCATGGCAATTGTGCATGAGTTTTCATGCATGCAGGCTGGTCGCCTGGGGGTGGGGGCTTTGGGAGCGTCGCCCACCTGCCATTTGTCATGCGGTCAAATGTGTGCTTTTCCCGAGTAGCCGCTTTGGTATCTGCTCCTCCTAGTGACTGCTGCTGCCTCACTGACTTGGGAGTTGCACCCCCTTGAGGTGGCCCACATGCGGCTGTGGGGTGTGGACACGTGTCCCTTTTCTCTGTCCTGGCCGTGGGACGTTCATGGGCCAGGTGCCTTGAATCTGCCACTCCTGCAGTGGGGTCCCTCTGCTGCCATGGGGCACGGCAGCCTGTCCTGGCAGCTCTCCCACATCTGCAGAGCAGGGTTGGCCTCTGGGGCCTCTGATACTCGTGGCTGGCATGGAGCGGGTGCCCCCTGAACCTGGAGAGAAGCGTGTTGCCTGTTCCCGGCTGCCCTGCTCCTCCTCAGCTCTGGCTGCCACGTACGGGGCCCTCGAGGCACATAGAGGGTGACTCTCGCAGCAGGCCTGGTCTCTCCGGGAGCCCCAGGTGAGCCCGGGTGGCGGGGCAGGTGAGAGTGCCTCTTGGGCTCCCCCTGCAGGCTCTACCCCCTCCCCGTGGCCACCCACGTAATCCGCTGACCGCCTGTTTCTGGTTCAGCTTCCAGGCCGAGCGGCCCGCATTGAACGTCGTCATCTTCCCTCTGCTCCACGAGGGCCTGACCGACGTCATCCGGGACGTCCCCCTGGTGCACCTGGATGAGATCACCTTATTTAAGAGCAGAGTGGCCGAGGAACCGCCGAACCTGTGGTGGTGAGAGGCCAAGCCGCCGCCCATCGGTCTGAGTCACCTCGAGACGCTGTGGGAGCCTGGGACACCAGGGACCCTTGGTTTGTTACCAGAGGAAGAGGGCCTCTCTCCCGGCCGGCCACACCCCACCTGGCTCCTGGGGTTCCCGGCGTCTCTGCGGCTGTCTCGTGGGAACTGTTGCTCTGTGAAGTTTGGGCTGAGGGGATGTGCTCTGCTTGACATGAGGGGGGTCGGGGGACCGTCGATGTGGGGGCTGGCTGAACCAGGCTGACCCTTGGGGCCTGGCCTGGGGGTTTGTGCACTGAACCTCAATCCCTGGGGGCCCTGTCGACGGGCCTGGAGGGCCGGAACCCCGTGCCGCTTCTGACTGGGAAGCGTGTCCCTTGGCTGTTGTGTTTGTGGTCACCTGCCACCGGGGCCCCGCGGATGGGCGGCCACATGCTGTCCCCCTGAAGTCCAGTCGGCCAGGCTGGTCACCGTGTGTCTGAGTGTCCCCTTGCGTGGCCGAGTGTGACATGGGGAAGGGCCTGCCGGTTTAGTCTCTGGGGCTTTTCTAGCCCGATGATGCCTGTGGCCTCAGAGAGGTCCCCTGGGGTTGGGACTGCTGGCTGGAGCCTCTCCTATGGCTTTTCAGCCCAATGAGCAGGGCCCATTCCTCATGAGAGAGGCCTCCTCCCGCTCCCACCCACCCCACAGCCTTCAGCTTCCCTGGGAAGGTCCATGTGCGTTCCTGGGGAAATAGATACACATTCGGCTTTGTTAGAATAACGTGAAACATTAAAACCCAGAAAGGATTCATAAGGCTGGAGTAGCAATCACAGGACCCCATTTCAGATGACTTTATTTAAGACTTCAAAAATATTCAGCTGGGCACGGTGGCTCACGCCTGTAATCTCAGCACTTTGGGAGGTCGAGGCAGGTGGATCACTTGAGGTCAGGAGTTTGAGACCAGCCTGGCCAACATGGTGAAACCCCATCTCTACTAAAAATACAAAAAATTAGCTGGGCGTGGTGGTGGGTGCCTGTCATCCCAGCTACTCGGGAGGCTGAGGCAGGAGAATCATTTGAACCTGGGAGGGGGAGGTTGCGGTGAGCTGAGATCACGCCATTGCACTCCAGCCTGGGCGACAGGGTGAGACTCCATGTCAAAAACACACACACACACACACACACACACATATATATATATATTTTCAGTACATTTTGGGAGGATCACTTGAGCCCAGGAGTTTGAGACCAGCCTGGACAACACAGGGATACCCCATCTCTTAAAAAATAAAGAGAAAAAAATTAAAGCTATTCCAAAAATGAGGACACCCTCCCAGCGTCCGAGGCCCAACCCCACGTGCCACGCTGGTCGCCTCTGCCGTCTTCCACCTCCAGGCGCTCCTAGAGCTGTCCCTGGGCTGGTGGCTTCCGAGGGGGGCAGTAATTGGGTCCTGCTTGCCTGGACCGCCGCCTTGGCCGCTCTTGGTGAAGGGCCCCTTGCCCAGCCCGCCGTCATCCTCCTGGGTTTCCATGTGACAGGTCCACCGTCCTGTGGGGCGGTGTCTCACATTTGCCTTGCTGTTAAAAAATGGGGGACACTATCCCCAGGCCTCCGATCACCGGCCCTGCCCTTGGGCAGGGATGGTTCTCAGCAGCTCCTTGCTCCGGGGGCCCAGCTCCTTGTCCAAGAGGCCTTTGGAGAAGTGGGTTCAGAGCTGCGGGAAGGGACAGCCCCCTGTGCAGGCTGCCTCCCAGCTCTCCACATGGCAGTCTTGGCACTGGCCTGGCGTCTCTGCTCACTGGCAGAGGCGGATCTGCGGTTCGAGGTCTCCTCCCACTTCACCCTGACTTTCTTGTATGTATGGGATCCTCTCCCAGCCCCAGGCCGCACCCAGTGCAGAACCTTTGCCTCCTGGCTGGAGAGGCTCTTCTGCAGGCTGATTTCAGCGGAGCCTGATGGTGGGACCAGCACCAGCCCACGCCTTCGCCTCCCAGAGGCCTCCTGGCCCTCCTATCACGGCCTCTGAGAGCTATACCCCTCGGCCCCGTCTCCTGACCTGCAGGCCGCAGGACCAGCTGCCCACGGCCCACACACTTCCTGGGCATTTCTTTAGAGCTTTAAAATGGTACCTGGAGACCACCAGGCGCAGTGATCAGATCCGGTGGTGTGGTACCTCCCAGTACTGACCACTTCTTGGTCTCAGACTGAGGTGCGGCAGGCAGGGGATGTGGCCCAGGAGGGAGGCAGGTGGCCTGGGAGGCTCCCAGACCCTCAGTGAGCCTGTGTCTCTGGGTGCTGCAGCTCTGCGCCCTGCTCCTTTCTTCCAGAACATTCCCCACTGGGGCCAGAGAATCGTGTTCGCACCAGGAGTGCATCTTAGCGTGTGTGCGATCACGCCTGGGTGTCCTGTTCTCATGAGCAAGCGGTTTTAACCAGCAGCATAATTTATACTCATAGACAGGACTGGGGGAAGGGCCGTTCCCAAGGCTGGGGTGCAGTGCCTTGGAAAGCACCCCCGGAACAGTAGACCTTGTATTTTTAGTGTCCCCTGCAACCATCCTTTGACTTAGAGCAAGAATTTCCGCTGCTACTACCCCCAAGATGGGCTTCACCAGATGTTAATAACGTGCTTATTTTCGCTAAGTGCTATTTTGGCACCAGTGTTAGTTGCAATTTATATTCTGCAGCATTTGATGCTGGGAAAAGAACCCACCCTAATGGTCCCCAATTGGCAGAGCTCGGCTGTTAAGCGGCAGACCATATGCAGCCTGCCGGAGGAGCGTGGTCAGCACTTGTCCCGGTGACCACGTGCTTGTGCCTGCGTGTGTGTGCCTGCATGCACGTGTGCCCTGTGTGTGCACGTGTGCCTGCGAGCATGTGCCTGTGTGCACGTGTGCCTGCGTGTACGTGTGCCTGTGTGTGTGTGCCTGTGTAAACCTGTGCCCTGTGTGTGCATGCGTGTGTGAGTCACGTCTTCCCTGTGTGTGTGTGTGAGGGAGAGACTGAGGGCTTGGAGGGAGGGTGGAGGGGAAAGGGTATGTATCCCTTTGTTCTTTAAAAGGGAGCGCTCCTACTTCTCTGGCTGCCCCGTCCTGCCTGTGCTTCCAGCTCACCCCAGACCTAGCTGCTATTTATTCTCCTGACTTCCTCCTGGCCCCGCGGCCCCAGGGCCCTGTGGCCTGTGACCCTGCAGCCCCTTGTCCCGCAGCCTCCGCCCCGCCGCCTGCTCCATGTCACCAGGCAACACTGGGCCCCACCAGGTTTCTGAAGGTGGCCCAGGGCAGGCACTTGAGCCTGAGGACCCAGAGCAAAGGTGCCTTTCTGGGCCTTGGGTGCTCCTCTCTGCTGTGTGAGGCTTTTCTCGTTTTCACGGGCCCGTCCAGCCCAGGGGAGCTGGGTGAGGGCTGCTTCCTTCTACAGCGGAGGAGGCGGGCTCTATCCCTGCCATCCGCTGCCCCCAGACGCCCTGCCAGGACACAGGCCTGACAGGTTTCTTCTCCAAGAGGCCGTCCCGGGACCTGTGTGTGCACAGGGCGGGAAGACACTCGCTGCTTCGACCCAGGACTGCAGCCAGGATGGGCTGAGCTCCTGTGGCACTAAAAACACACAAAGCGTACCTGCCAGCTCAGCAGCGCCCTCCCTCAACCACTCCCTGTGCCCAGACCCAGAGCCACAGGCTTTTGGGGCCAGGGGACTGGGGCTGAGCTCAGGCTTGGGCCTGGGGGGCTCATGGAGGGGCCAGGCCTAGAGCAGTAGGGCTGTGACAGCTGAGGGCTGGGCCCCTGCCAGCCGATGAAGCTCCAGACCAGTGTCCCGGCCTTGGAGGTGCCAGCAGTGCTCCTGCAGGGATGGAGGGTGCCGGAGGCCTGGATGTGGAGACCCTGAACCCCAGCAGGCAGTGCTGTGGCAGCCTCCCACCTCCTCTTCCCTTATTATCTGCTCCTTTTAGGATCTGAAAATTACAGATTTTTTTTTTTTTGAGAAGGAGTCTTGCTTTGTCCCCTAGGCTGGAGTGCAGTGGCACGATCTCGGCTCACTCACTACAACCTCTGCCTCACAGGTTCAAACGACTCTCCCACCTCAGCCTCCCGAGTAGCTGGGATTACAGGCGCCCGCCATCATGAGCGGCTAATTTTTGTATTTTAGTAGAGACGGGGTTTCACCATGTTGGCCAGGCTGGTCTTGAACTCCTGACCTCAAGTGATCGTCCTGCCTCGGGCTCCCAAAGTGCTGGGATAACGGGCGTGAGCCACCGTGCCTGGCCCAGCTTGCGAAGTTCATGGACAAGGTGTGGTGATAAAGCATGGGGCCACTAAACCGGAGGCAGAGGAGACGTCGACCGCCTCCTGGGGACGTGGGCAGAGCGCTGCTGCCAGTTCCTGGTAGCCTTGACCACAACGCTGGGGGGCTCTTCCCGATGGCCATGGGTCTCGTTTGCACTTGGGGGTGCGGGTTCAGTTAGAAGTTTCTAGATCTACCGGGCATGATGAACACAAACCCCACAGACGCCGAGGAACCCCGTGGTGGCAGTGACTCGGGCCATCTGTCATCAGGGCTCCTCTACTCTCTCAAGCTCTGTCAAGAAACACGGAAGGGGCCGGGCGCGGTGGCTCAAGCCTGTCATCCTAGCACTTTGGGAGGCTGGGGCGGGAGGATTGCTTGAGCCCAGGAGCTCGAGACCAGCCTGGGCAACATAGTGAGAGTCTATCTCTACGTAAAATTTAAAAACAAGTTAGCTGGGCATTGTGCGTGTGCCTGTGGTCCCAGCTACTCAGGAGGCTGAGACAGGAGGATTGCTTAAGGCCAGGAGTCGGAGGTTGCAGTGAGCCAAGATCACACCATTGCCCTCGACCCTGGGCCACAGAGAAATACCCTGTCTCAAAAAAACAAAAAATAAAGCAGAAAAGCTAAAGGGATCAGTTTACGGGAAAACCCCAGATCAGAACACCTGGCTACTCCCGCCCCAGACCAGCGGACCTGGGAACGAGGGTTGGTCCTGGGAGGTTTTTCTCCAGGCTGTTGCCACCAGACCCGCCAGGGGAACCCTGGCCACAGCAGCCTCCCAGGGAGCTAGCCAGAGCCTGGACCGCCGTGTTGTTGGTGTGTCTGGGGCAGAGGGTGGGGAGCGTGCAAGGGTGTGTATGTGCCGGGGGGTGTTCACGGGCGAGCATGTGCGTGCCTGTGTGTGTGCGTGCCTCTCCCCTGCAGCCGTTGGTGGTACCTCCCTCCCGCCCCTTCGCCACCCTCTGAGCATTGCCCATCCACGTGAGACTGCCCAGACACAGCAGAGCTCCACGTGTTTTTAAGGTGAGACCTTTCCCTGGCCCCGGGGGGGTCTTGCCATATCTCATGACCAGGTGCTAAATGACCCTACATGCGTTACCTGCCTTTCGATGACCAACCTCCCTGTCCCCGTCCCGCTGACTTGCCCCCATGGCGTCTCACGGTGATGCCTGCTCCTGACTTTGGTGTTCACTGTAGCAAACTACATTCTGGATGGGAATTTTCGTGTACATGTGTGGCATGTGGAAAATTTCAAATAAAATGGACTTGATTTAGAAAGCCAGGCAGCCGTGTGGTCCTTCCAGCAGGGACACTTTGACCTCTTACCTACAACCCCTTTCTTGGGCCCGAGGCTGGTGGCTTTGTTCACTTCAGATGGTGGCGGGCGGGTCTGTGCTTGGGTGGGGTGCGGGTTGTCTGAAACAGGTGTGTGGATGGAGACACAAGACCCAAAGCGGGGAGCAGAGGGGCACACACTCCCCAGGGGGCATCAGGAGGTGACACCTGAGACAGCCTGGGGCTGGGGAGGCCAAAGGTGAGAGAGGAGGCCGCGTAGGTCAGGATGGGCCTGGCCGGGAGCAGTGCAGGTGCACTGGCATGGTTGTGCAGGCTGCACGCTGCAAAAACCTCCCTGTGGTCTGGTGGCAGCTCAGACAGCAAAAATGGTGACTGGCTGAAGGCAGGCAGGGCCGAGTCAGCTTAGGCGTTTCCCCAAGGCTGTGGAAACAGTCTCAGCCTTGTTCATTTTATTTTATTATTGTTTTTTGAGATAGAATCTTGCTCTGTTGCCCAGGCTGGAGGGCAGTGGTGTGATGGCTCCCTACAACCTCCGCCTCCTGAGTTAAGGCGTTTCTCCTGCCTCAGTCTCCTGAGTAGCTGGGATTACAGGCACCCACCACCATGCCTGGCTAATTTTTAAAATATTTTCAGTAGAGACAGGGTTTCGCTGTGTTGACCAGGCTGGTCTCGAAGTCCTGACCTCAAGTGATCCACCTGCCTCGGCCTCCCAAAGTGCTGGGATGACAGGCATGAGCTGCCAGGCCTGGCCCATCTTAACCATTTTAAAGTGCATAATTTGCCAGCAGAGGGTTTTTTTGAAGAAAAAAAAAAATAAAGTGCATAGTTCAAGTGGGAGGCGGTGGCTCTGCTCGTAATCCCGGCACTTTGGGAGATCAAGGCAGAAACATCACTTGTGCCTAGGAGTTTGAGAGCAGCCTGGGCAACGTAGTCAGACCTTGTCTCTATAAAAAGTATAAAAATTAGCTGGGCATGGAGGCGCATGCCTGTCTGTGGTCCCAGCTATTTAGGGGGAGGCTGAGGCAGAAGCACTGCTTGAGCCTGGGAAGTCAATGTTGCAGTGAGCCATGATTGCCCCACTGCACTCCAGTCTGGGCGACAGAGCGAGACCCTGTCTCAGAAAAAAATGAACTGGCTGGGCACGATGGCTCACGCCTGTAATCCCAGCACTTCGGGAGGCCGAGGCAGGCGGATCACGAGGTCGGGAGATCAAGACCATCCTGGCTAACACGGTGAAACCCCGTCTCTACTAAAAGTACAAAAAATTAGCTGGGCATGGTGGCGGGTGCCTGTAGTCCCAGCTACTCAGGGGGCTGAGGCAAAAGGATTGCTTGAGCCTGGGAAGTCAATGTTGCAGTGAGCCATGATTGCCCCACTGCACTCCAGTCTGGGCGACAGAGCGAGACCCTGTCTCAGAAAAAAATGAACTGGCTGGGCACGATGGCTCACGCCTGTAATCCCAGCACTTGGAGAGGCCGAGGCTGGTGGATCACCTGAGGTCAGGAGTTCGAGACCAGCGCGACCAACATGGTGAAACCCTGTCTCTACAAAAAGTACAAAAATTAGCTGGGCGTGGTGTGGTGTGTGCCTATAGTCCCAGCTACTTAGGAGGCTGAGGGAGGAGAATCGCTTGAACCTGGGAAGTGGAGACTGCAGTAAGCCACTGCCCTCAAGCAGCCTGGATAACACCGAGACTCCACCTAAAAAAAGAGTGGAATCTGCAGTACATGTGCTTCTTTTTTTTTTTCTTTTGAGATGGAGTCCCATTCTGTCACCCAGGCTGGAGTGCAGTGGCGCAATCTCGGCTCACTGCAACCTCTGCCTCCTGACTTCAAGGGATTCTCCTGCCTCAGCCTCCTGAGTAGCTGGGATAATAGGCATGTGCCACCATGCCCAGCTATTTTTTGTGTTTCTAGTAGAGATAGTGTTTCACCATGTTGATCAGGCTGGTCTTGAACTCCTGACCTCAGGTGATCCACCCACCTCAGTCTCCCAAAGCGCTGGGATTACAGGCATGAGCCACCGCACCTGGCACGTGTGCTCTTGAGGCTGGTTTATTTGCTGTGTCAGTCTGGGGGCAGAGACCTCCTTTACCTGTCCTGGGCTCTGGGAAGAGGCTCGGTCCTGAGTGTGGCAGGAGGTGGGAGGAGGTACCAGAGTCCGGATGGGGACAGGGCTGCTGCAGAACATAGTGACCAGGATGGGACCCCTCACATGAGCTGGGGACTCAGCAATGCCTCCTTCTGGCTTGGTCCTTGAAGTAATGGTGTTTCCCTGGCAGAAATGGCGACACAGGGCCGGGAGCTGCCCATCCTGCCCAGCATTGTCTGAGCCGTCGCCTGCGGTTCACATGTACCCACTGCCCCCTGGTGATGTCTCGTGTGTGGCTGGGTCGGTGCTGGGGAATTGGGCAGTGGGTGGGGGCGGATCCTCTGTGCCGCTGACGTCAGTGGCTGCAGCAGGGGAGAGAGGATGGGAATGCGTGCAGCAAGGAAGCCCAGGAGCCCTTCCTTCAGAGGCACACTTGAGACTGTCATTACAGCGACAGGCAAGCAGGGAGAGGAGGCGGCAAGGCTGAGCAATAGCCAACAACATTCCATCTTGTACATAACAAGGCACTCCCAAGTTCGGGGTCCAGAACGGCCACTGTGAGGTGCTCACGGCTTCTCCAGGGCAGGTGTTTGCACAGGGGACGGCACCACGACTTGTCTGTTGCACGGTGTCTGGAGCCTCTGCTGCAGTCTGGAGCAGTTGGGGACTGAAGTCTCCTGGAAGCATCTTCACTCACAGGTCTAGTGGTCAATGCTGGTGTTGACCTGGACCTCAGTAGGGCCCGTGGCTGGCTGGAACACTTCCATGTGGCCTTGTGTGGCCTGTCCATGAGACCTCTCCCATGTGGTCTCTCTGTGTGGCCTCTCCATGTGGCTTCTCCATGTGGTCTCTCCATGTGGTCTAAGTGGCCTCTCCATGTGGTCTCTCTACCTAGGCTAGTTGGGCTTCCTCACAGCATGGCAGTTGGGTCCCAAGAGCAAGCATCTCCAGAAAACCAGAAGGATGGGCCCTGGCTTTGGCTGCTACATGGTATCACTTCCACACCCTGTCGACCAAGGCAGTCCCAGAAGCTGCCACATTCAAGAGATGGGGCACAGATCCCCCACTTGCCAGGATGAGTGTTGAGCTGTCATTGCAGAAGACCTCTTGGGGTGGGAGGTCATGTTGTGGCCAGTTTTAGAAAGTGCGTCATAGTGCACTGGGCCCGTTGGTGTTGGCCTTGGCGTTGCCGAGGGGTGTGCTGGGGGTGTGGTGGGGGCAGCAGCTTCAGTCCAGGTCTAGGGGATCTTGTGTTTTCCCACACGCCTCCTGAGCTGATGCTCCTGCTTTCATTTTTGTTTTGAGACAGGGTCTTGCTCGGTCACCCAGGCTGGAGTGCAGTGGCGTCATCCTAGTTCACTGCAGCCTTGGCTGCCTGAGCTTGAGTGGTCTTCCTGCCCCAGCCTCCCGAGGAGCTGAGACTGTAGGTGCGCCCCACCACACCACACAGGGTCTTACTGTGTTGCCCAGGCTGGTCTCAAACTCGTGAGCTCAAGAAATCCTCCCGCCTCAGCCTCCCAAAGTGCTGGAATTACAGGCGTGAACCACTGCACCTAGCCATGATGCCCTTGTTTTGTGAGGGGCACTGTGCCAGGGAGGCCAGAACATGTGAAGAGCCCTGAAAAGATCAGGGGTCTGTACCTGGAGTCGACTGAGTGTGTGAAGCCCCCTGGCCTTTGTCCATGTGGCAAGACTTTAAAATAAAATCAAAATGGCCTCAGCTGGGCGCAGTGGCTCATGCCTGTAATCCCAGCACTTTGGGAGGCTGAGGTGGGTGGATCACGAGGTCAGGAGATGGAGACCATCCTGGCTAACACGGTGAAAACC
>NW_012117966.1:113091-118531 GCF_000951035.1 Colobus angolensis palliatus | reverse complement strand
AAAAAAAAAAAAAAAGAAAAAGAAAAAAGAAAAAGCCCAGGCCTGTGTGTTCCAAGGGTTTGCACTGGAAGCCTCGGGAGTCGTGGCTGGAGGAGGGTGTTCGGAACAGCTAGCTTGAGAGGCTTTGGCTGCCCCCAGGAGCCCTGCACAGCTGATTGATTTATTGTGGGCGTTGAACTTGCAGGATAGTGGAGGTGGTGTGACGGAATCCTAGCTTCAGAGTCACGGTTTGCCGTGACCCTTGCTTTGCAGATGAAGTGGGGGCGCCCGGGGGTCAGCTGCCTGCTCAAGGCCATGCAGCTAGTGGTGGTTAGTGTGTCGCATGGTCATAGAGCCCGGGCGAGATGCTGCACGCTGGGCCTCTGCTCTGCACAGATGAGGGAGGGGAGGCCCTGCTCAGACACCACTGGCAAGGACACAGGGATGTCTCTGTGTGGCTAGAGCAGCCTGGGAACCCGGCGAGCCTTTCTCAGCCACTGCCGTCTGCAGGCCTTGGGTGAAGGAGGAGAGCTCCCAGCCAACTGTGCTGGGAGAGCAAAGGAGGTCACCTTTTCCCCTTCACAGGTGTCGGGGGCCACTCTGCTGTGTTCCAAGCCTGGGAAGTGGATGTGCCCCCCCTGGGAAGGGGAGGGGGCAGCCTCTCGGCTGGGGGTCAGAGAGGCCTCTCTGGAAGGGGCCTGGGGTCTCCCCTTCCTCTTGTGTGGTGTGTCTTGTGTCTGCCTGCCCTGTGGAAGGCTGGCCGTGGTGACACTCAGGAGCCAGGAATGGTGACTTGCTGCTGGCCAGGCCCTTCCTGCGGTTTCTTTGGGCAGCTCGGAACTGCAGGTTTCCCAGGGTTCCTGGTTCTCGGGTTTTGTGGCACCCCACACTCTGACATTCACACATGGACGTTTATTCACACACACACCACACCCACACACATGCCCTCACACACCTGCACACTCATACTCAGGCTCACAAATCTTCTCCCATGTCACACCCATATCACACACACACAGTTCCACCAGTGCTCACACTTCCACAACTCTCCCAAACTCCGCCTGAGTCCACACCTCCACCCCAGCCACACAGACACACCTCTGCTCACCCCACACGCACGCCACTTACACAGACACCCCACGCTTTCCATGGCATGCTCCCACGTTCACATGCACACATGGAGCTTCCTATATGCACACCCTTGCACGCTTGCACTCACACCCACACCTGTGTGGATTTGCACGTACACCCATGTTCACTCACCCACACACGGATAGCTCACACATTCACACGCATGTGCACATGTACCGATGTGCTCATTTACACACACACACGCCCATGTTCACTCACGTAGCACACACATGCTCACATAACTCACATTCTTGTTTTTTTTTTTTTTGAGACAGGGTCTTGCTCTGTCGCCCAGGTTGGAGTGCAGTGGTGCGATACCAGCTCACTGCAAACTCCGCCTCCTGGGTTCACGCCATTCTCCTGCCTCAGCCTCCCGAGTAGCTGGGACCACAGGCGCCCGCCACCTCGCCCGGCTTATTTTTTGTATTTGTAGTAGAGATGAGGTTTCACCGTGTTAGCCAGGATGGTCTCGATCTCCTGACCTCGTGATCCACCAGCCTCGGCCTCCCAAAGTGCTGGGATTACAGGCGTGAGCCACAGAGTCCACCCATAACTCAGTCTTACACACATTCTGCATACATAGTCACTCAGACACGTCCACACAGATGCAGACACACACACACAACCCCCACTGCTCACACACAGTCTCTATGTCTCATCACATCCAAACACCACACACTCTTACTAAATTCACACACATGTTCACACACCAAAACAAAGGGACTGGATTAATTTTATACACCTAGCAGTGAACACAACCAGTTCGATTAAAGGTGAACTTAGGCCCTGGCATGGTGGCTCATGCCTGTAATCCCAGCACTTTGGGAGGCTGAGATGGGAGGATCACATGAGGCCAGGAATTTGAGATCAGCCTGGGCAACACAGTGAGACCCTTGTCTCTACAAAAACTAAAAAGTTAGCCTATCATGGTGGTGTGCATCTGTAGTCTCAGCTACTTAGGAGGCTGAGGTGGGAGGATCGCTTGAGCCTAGGAGTTTGTGTCTGCAGTGAGCCGAGATCACCACTGCACTTCAACCTGGGCAACAGAGCAAGACGCTGTCTCAATAATTCACTAACTAAATAAATATAAGAAGAGGTAAACTTAGTTTTATTATGTTCCTTTTCCAGAACATGTGAAAATTTCAGAAAAGTAGAACAGAGGGAAAAGATAGTCCACACCCACGTTCTCACCCGCCCTGCAGTGCATCCATTAATATTTCAGTAAACGTCTTTCCAGTCTTTGTTCTAGGGTCTTAAAAAATGTCTGAGGTGGCCGGGTGTGGTGGCTCATGCCTGTAATCCCAGCACTTTGGGAGGCCAAGGTGGGTGGATCACAAGGTCAGGAGATGGAGACCATCCTGGCTAACATGGTGAAACCCCGTCTTTACTAAAAATACAAAAAAATTAGCCGGGTGTGGTGGTGCATGCCTGTAGTCCCAGCTATTCGGGAGGCTGAGGCAGGAGAATTGCTTGAAACCGGGAGGTGGAGCTTGCAGTGAGCCGAGATCGCACCACTGCACTCCAACCTGGGCGACAGAGCGAGACTCCGTCTCAAAAAAAAAAAAAAATAAAATAAAATAAAAAACAACAAAAATTAGACGGGCATGGTGGTGGGCGCCTGTAGTCCCAGCTACTCGGGAGGCTGAGGCAGAAGAATGGCGTGAACCCAGGAGGCGGAGCTTGCAGTGAGCCAGGATGGCGCCACTGCACTCCTGCCTGGGCGACAGAGCAAGATTCCGTCTCAAAAAAAAAAAAAAAAAAAGTTCGAGACTGCAATCATTGGATTTCACGTCCTGCTTTTCTGCTCACACAGAGTGCGGCCTCTTGGGTTCCTCCATCATTTTAACGACAGGGCTTTGCTGTCACAAGCTCTTTCTGCTGTCGGACAATTAGGTTGTCTCCAATGAGTCAGTCTCCTAAGGAAAGAAGCTCCCATCTCCTTAGACCGGTGTTTTTCTATCTTTAGGATTGTTTCTTTGGAAGAGACTTTCGTTAGTTGAAATGACTAGAGCAGAGGATTAATATTTTTACGACGGGTAGGAGCTTTGAGGACCCCAGAGGCGGAGTTGTATATCAGGTGTGACCTTAGCGTCTGTCCCCGGCGTGATCTGGCCCTCGAAACGGGCAGGACAGCTCTCAGCTGCTGCCTAAAAGGGTATTTTTATTTGCAAAGTTCCCTGATTTATTTTATTTTATTTTTTGGAGACTCTGCCTCCCAGGCTGGGGTGCAGTGGCGTGATCTTGGCTCACTGCAACCTCTGCCTCCCAGATTCAAGTGTTTCTCCTGCCTGAGCCTCCTGAGTTGCTGGAATTACAGGCACCTGCCACCACACCCGGCTAATTTTTTTAGTTTTAATCGAGACAGGGTTTTGCCATGATGGCCAGGCTGGTCTCGAACTCCTGACCTCAGGTGATCCGCCCGCCTCGGCCTCCCGAAGTGCTGGGATTACAGGAGTGAGCCACTGCCTGTACATTTAAATTGATGTAAATTATGTTGAGCAGTCGTTCCCCACAAGCCCCCTGAGTTTGCTTTGGTGTCCAGAGATGGGGCGGCCTCCAGCTGGCTGCATCCAGGATTGAGGATCAGGGTCATAGCTGCAACCTTTGTTACCCCAGGGAGTCCCAGACTCCTGCCTGTCTCCTGCCTCCTGCACAGGCCTTGGCTGGGTCCTGGCACAGCAGTGCTGTGACCGGCTGTGGAGGCAGAATAATGACCCCCAGAGATGTCCATGTTCTGGTCCCCAGATCCCATGTTTGTGGGTTCTGTGGCAGAGGGGAATGGAAGTTGCTAATCGCCGACCTTGAGATGTGGAGAGGCTGTGAGATTATCCTGGTGGGCCAATCGAATCACCAGGGCCCTGGAGGCAGGAGGGGAAGAGCTGAGGGCTGGCGGGGGAGAAACATGGGCGGTTGCTGGAGGGAGGACTTCCAGCCAAGGAGCACAGGCGGATTCTAGAAGCTGGTAAAGGCCAAGAAAGGGGATCTTCCCCCAGCACCTCCAGGAGGAGCATGGCCTGCACTTGACCTGAGCCCAGGGAGACCTGTCTCGGACTTCTGATCTCCAGGACTATGAGAGATTTAACCTACATTTCTTTAAGGCACTGTGTGGTAATTAACACCATTTCTTCCAGATGGGAGGGTTTCTGGTGACCTCTTTTTTGTTTTCTTTCTTTTTTTTTTTTTATCTGATGTCTTTTCCCAGACTTGTTTTTTAAAAATAGATTCAGGAGGGCCAGGTGCAGTAGCTCATGCCTATAATCCCAGCATTTTGGGAGGCCAAGGCGGGCAGATCACCTGAGGTCAGGAGTTCGAGACCAGCCTGCCTAACATGGTGAAACCTCATCTCTACTAAAAATACAAAAATTAGCTGGGCATGGTGATGGGTGCCTGTAATCCCAGCTACTCGGGAGGCTGAGGCAGGAGAATTGCTTGAACCCGGGAGGCAGAGGTTGCAGTGAGCTGAGATCGTGCCACTGCACTCCCGACTGGGCGACAGATTAAGACTCCATCTCAAAAAAAAAAAAAAAAGGAGGTACCTGTGCAACTTTTGTGCATAGGTGTATTGTGTAATCTGGGGGGTTTGGACTTCCAGTGAACTCATCACCCAAATAGTGAACATAGTACCCAATAGGTAGTTTTTCCAGCATTGCTCCCCTCCCTCCCTCTCTCCCCCTTTTCCCAGATTTTACTTTTATTTATTTATTTTATTTATTTTATGTTTTTTGAGACACAGTCTTGCTCTGTCGCCTGGGCTGGAGTGCAGTGATGTGAGGTGGGAGGACTGTTTGAGTCCAGGAGTTCAAAACTGCCATGAGGTATGATCGCGCCTCTGCCCTCCAGTCTGGGCAACAGAGTGAAACTCTGTCTCAATCAATCGATCAGTCAATCAGTCAATCAGTCAGTCCACTTCAGGAGGCTGAGGTGGGTGGATCACTTGAGGTCAGGCGTTCCGGAAGAGCCTGGCCAACGTGGTGAAACCCCGTCTCGAGTAAACATACAAAAATTAGCTGTGTGTGGTGGCGTGCGCCTGTAGTCCCAGTTACTCGGGAGGCTGGGGCAGGAGAATCACTCGAACCCGGGAGGCAGAGGTCATAGGGAGCTGCGATCGCACCACTGCACTCCAGCCTGGGCAACAAGAGCACAACCGTCTCAAAAAAATGATCAATAAAATCATACCTATCATAGATCTGGTAAAACAAAAAAATAGTTCACGGTCTATTCATCCCAAAGAGAAGCTGCAGAAAACTAGATAGGATGTGATCTTTTATTTTGATTGTAAGAAAGTTGTTTATTTTATTATTATTATTATTATTATTATTATTTTTTTTTT
>NW_012117966.1:102218-105986 GCF_000951035.1 Colobus angolensis palliatus | reverse complement strand
AACCCCGTCTCTACTGAAAATACAAAAATTAGCTGGATGTGGTGGCACGTGCCTGTAATCCCAGCTACTTGGGAGGCTGAGGCAGGAGAATCACTTGAGCTTGGGAGGTGGAGGTTGCAGTCAGCCAAGATCGTGCCACTGCACTCAAGCCTGGGCAACAGAGCAAGACACTGTCTCAAAAAAAAAAAAAAAGTATGTGTGTGTATATATATACACACATATATATACACACGCACACATATATACACATATATACACACACACATACACACATATATATAGTTCAGGGGCATGATGCAGATTTATATTGTTGTGCAATCATCACCACCATCCATTCCAAAACTTTTTTTTTCTGTTTTGAGACAGGGTCTTGCCCTGTCACCCAGGATGGAATACAGTGGCACAATCGTGGTTCACTATAGCCTCGACCTCCTGGGGTCAAGCAATCCTCCTGCCTCAGCCTCCTAAGTAGCTGGGACTACAAGCACGCACCACCACACCCATCTAATTTTAAATATTTTGTGGAGATGAGGTCTTGCTATGTTGCCCAGGCTGATGTGGAGTTCCTGGTCTCAAGTGATCCTCCTGCCTTGACCTCCCAAAGCGCTGGAATTATAGGCCTGAGCCACTGCCCCTGGCCCTCATGTACAAATTCTTAGGTGCACATGTTTTCAATTCTCTTGGATATATACTGGAAGTAAAATTGCTAAGTCATACGGCAACATTTTCAGGAAATGCCAACCTGTTCTTCTCAGCAGCTGCACCATTTTACATTCCCACCAGCAATATTTGAGGGTTCCAGTATCTTCATGTTCTTGCCAACACTTGCTGTTTTCTGTCTGTTTGATTACAGGCATCCTAGTAGGTGTGAGATGGTATCTCATGATACTTCTGATTTGCATTTCCCTGATGGTTAATAAGATTGGGCTTCTTTGTGTGTGCTTACTAGTCATTTGTTTGTTTATTTGTTTGTTTGTTTGTTTATTTTTTTGAGACCAAGTCTCGCTCTGTCACCCAGGCTGGAGTGCAGTGGCGCAATCTTGGCTCACTGCGAGCTCCGCCTCCCGAGTTCACGCCATTCTCCTGCCTCAGCCTTCTGGGTAGTTGGGACAACAGGCGCCCGCCACCACACCCGGCTAATTTTTTGTATTTTTAGTAGAGACGGGGTTTCACCGTGTTAACCAGGATGGTCTTGATCTCCTGACCCCGTGATCCACCCGCCTCGGCCTCCCAAAGTGCTGGGATTACAGGCGTGAGCCACCGCGCCCGGCCTTCACTTTGTTTTTTAATGTTGTATCATTGGTGTCTAATGTTTTTTAACTTTTTTCAATTTTAATTTTTAATTTTTTTTTTTTTTGATACAGAGTCTCGCTCTGTCACCCAGGGTGGAGTCCAGTGGCGCAGTCTCGGCTCCCTGCAACCTCTGCCTCCCAGGTCGCAGTGCCTCAGCCTCCCGAGTCGCTGGGATTATAGGTGCGCCACCACGCCCGGCTAATTTTCTGTTTTTAGTAGAGATGGCGTTTCACCAAGTTGGCCAGGCTGGTCTTGAACTCCTAACCTCAAGTGATCCATCCATTTAGGCCTCCAAAAGTGCTGGCATTACAGGCATGAGCCACTGTGCCCGGCCAAAGATGATTGTTTTAGAGTTACGGTTCTCCGGCCAGGAAGGGTGTCCCTGAGATCCTCTCAGTGAGTCTGTAAAGTCAAAATTATTTTCATATTGCTATTAAGACGTCATTTGCGGCTGGGTCCTCAGTAAGAGAGGGGAGATTCCTGAGAGCAAGCATTTGAGAACTGCAGGTGAAAATATCATTTCTCAACCTTTTGGCTGCAATCCACGGCGAGCTGGGTACTGCCTGCAACGCCTGACCCAGCCTGGGGCCTCCCTCTGCCATGGCTTGTGACATAGTGACGGATTCTGTTTTATGTAAAAAGGAAATGCATGCCAACAGGAGATGAATTCATCTCCCAATGTGCCAGTGGGTACCCATGGTGGGGTGGGTGATGCCTGGCTTCCTGTCCTGGCCTCGGGCAAGTGAATACTTTCGTTTTTTTCCCTGTAAAATGAGATAATGATGGATAGACCCACCTCACAGTGTCCCGTGAGGATTTTGTTTCTTTTCTTTTATCTTTTTTGGAGACCGAGTCTCACTCTGTTGCCCAGGCTGGAGTGCAGTGGTATGATCTTGGCTCACTGCAACCTCCACCTCCTGGGTTCAAGCCATTCTCCCGCCTTAGCCTCCTGAGTAGCTGGGATTACAGGTGTGTGCTACCATGCTGGCTAATTTTAGTAGAGACGGGGCTTCACCGTGTTGGCCAGGATAGTCTCGAACTCGACCTCAGGTGATCTGCCTGCTTCAGCCCCCCAAAGTGCTGGGATTACTGAAGTGAACCACTGTGCCCAGCTAATTTTGTTTCTTAATTTTGTTTCTTTTTTTTTTCTTTTGAGACGGAGTCTTGCACTGTCGCCCAGGTTAGAGTGTAGTGGCATGATCTTGGCTCACTGCAACCTCTGCCTCTCAGGTTCAAGTGATTCTCCTGCCTCAGCCTCTCGAGTAGCTGGGACTACAAGCACCCACTACCACACCTGGCCAATGTTTGTATTTTTAGTAGAAACGGGGTTTCACCATATTGGCCAGGCTGGTCTCGAATGCGTGACCTCAGGTGATCTGCCCACCTTGGCCTCCCAAAGTGCTGGGATTACAGGCATGAGCCATTGCGCCCGGTGAATTTCGTTTCTTTTAGAGACAGAGTCTTGCTCTGTTGCCCAGGCCAGAGTGTAGTGGCACAATCATAGCTCACTGCAGCCTTGACCTCCTGGGTGTAATTAATCCTCCCGCTTCAGCCTCCCGAGTAGCTTGGACTACAGGCACTCACCACCACACCTGGTAATTTAAATTTTTTTGTAGGGATGGTGTCTTGCAATTAGGTTGGTGCAAAAGTAAAGGTGGTTCTTGCCATTACTTTTAATGGCAAAAATCACAATTACTTTTGCATCAATCGAGTATGTTGCCCAGGCTGGTCTGGAACTCCCGGGCTCAAGCACTCCTCTGGCCTCAGCCTGCCAAAGGGCTGGGATTACAGGTATAAGCCACCGTGCCTGGCTGGAAGGAAGAAAATGCAGCCGATTAAGGAAGTGCCCAGCACAGTGCCCAGCACATAGTAGGTGCACAATAAATGTGAGCTCCTGCCCTTGTTATTCCCTGACCTGTCCCTGAGCTGCTGAGCTGGGCTCAGGTCCGGCTGTGTTTGCAGCCACCCGCCACCCCGGGAATGCAGGACTGGAGCCCTTCCTGGGAGGGTTGGGTACCAGGAGAAAGGCTGGCGGGGACCTAATGCAGAAGGCGATTTATGGCGCAAACACAGCACTTGTGTGTGGAAGGAAAAGATTTTCTTTGAACAAACGAGACTCTCAGCCCTGTTTCCCAGTGGCACGATTACTTCAGAACTGTGCAGCTTCCACAAAACAAAAAATATGGTGAGGGATGAAGGGAGATGAGAACACCCTTGCAGCTGGTGGAACAAATGTTTCGGGATTGCAGAGGGGCGGCAGTTTGCAGATAGTGAGGCAGGGCTTGGGATGGAGGCCTGGGTGTAAGTCCCAAGCCTCTGCCGTCAGATTAGGGTTTAGGCCGGGTGTGGTGGCTCACTCCTGTAATCTCAGGGCTTTGGGAGGCTGAGGTGGGCAGATCACTTGGGGTCAGGAGTTCAAGACCAGCCTGGCCAACATGGTGAAACCCCGTCTCTACTAAAAATACAAAAATTAGC
>NW_012117966.1:93530-94803 GCF_000951035.1 Colobus angolensis palliatus | reverse complement strand
TCCCAGGCTCAAGTGATTCCCCTGCCTCAGCCTCCTGAGTAGCTGGGATTACAGGTGCACGCCACCATGCCTGGCTAAGTTTTTTTTTTTTTTTTCTTTTTTTTGAGATGGAGTCTTGCTCAGTCGCCCAGGCTGGAGTGCAGTGGTGTGATCTCGGCTCACTACAAGCTCCACCTCCTGGGTTCACGCCATTCTCCTGCCTCAGCCTCCCAAGTAGCTGGGACTACAGGCGCCTGCCACCACGCCTGGCTAATTTTTGTGTTTTTTTTTAGTAGAAACGGGGTTTCACCTTGTTAGCCAGGATGGTCTCGATCTCCTGACCTCGTGATCTGCCCTCCGCGGGCCTCCCAAAGTACTGGGATTACAGACGTGAGCCACCATACCTGGCTAAGTTCTTGTATTTTTAATAGAGATGGGTTTTCACCATGTTGATCAGGCTGATCTCAAACTCCTGACCTCAGGTGATCCACCCGCCTTGGCCTCCCAAAGTGCTGGGACTGCAGGCATGAGCCACCATGCCTGTCCCCCTTGTGCTATTTATTGATTACTGACTGTACTGGGGCTGAGCCAAGGCCAGAGCCCTGTGGTCCATCTCTGCAGACCTGTGTCTGATAAAATCCTACTCCCGGCCTGAGTTCTGTAGTAGGTCACACATTTGTTTTCTTTTCTTCTCTTTATGTTTTTTTTCTTTCTTTCTTTCTTGAGACAGTGTCTTGCTCCGTCATCCAGACTGGAGTGCAATGGCATGATCATGTCTCACTGCAACCTCGAATTCTTGGCCTCAGACAGTCCTCCCCCCTCAGCCTCCTCAGTAGCTGTGACTGTAGGTAGATACCACCATGCCCGGCTAATTTTTTGTAGAGATGGGTTGGGGGTGGAGGAGTCTCAAAATGTTGCCCAGGCTCATCTCAAACTCCCGGGCTCAACCGGTCCTCCCAACTTGGCTTCCCAAAGTGCTGGGGTTACAGCTGTCAGCCACCACAAGCAACCCACACTTGCTTTCAAAATGCCCTGCCATGGGCCAGGTGTAGTGGCTCACGCCTGTAATCCCAGCACTTTGGGAGGCCGAGGTGGGCGGATCACGAGGTCATGAGATCGAGACCATCCTGGCTAACACGGTGAAACCCCGTTTCTACTAAAAATGCAAAAAAAAATTAGCCGGGCGTGGTGGCGGGTGCCTGTAGTTCCAGCTACTTGGGAGGCTGAGGCAGGAGAATGGTGTGAACCTGGGAGGCGGAGCTTGCAGTGAGCCGAGATGGCGCCACTGTACTCC
>NW_012117966.1:88653-92590 GCF_000951035.1 Colobus angolensis palliatus | reverse complement strand
AGCAAGGCCTTGGGGAGTCATTTTATTGGGGGATAGTGTGGACCCCCGTCTTGCTGCCAGTTCACTGCTGTGTTGCCCAGAAACAACTGACTGTCCCTTATCAGCTCTGAGACAAACTTCAGCCAAATCCTGAAACGGTTCCACCTGCTTTTCAGTTTGTGGTTTAAGGTTTTGGGGTTTTTTTTTTTTTAGGAAGTGAAATGAACAACTAACTCTCCTCTGGAAGAGAAAGATAAGGCTTGAATCCGCAGGAGCGATGTCTGCTGGAAAGAAGTATTTTTTAACTTGTGGGCAGTTCTCCAGCTGGGCTGTGTGAGTGAGGAAGCTGGCAGCACTCTCGCTGAGAGAATTGGACGGAGGCTCTTTCGAGGCAGGGGTTCCTTTCCCCGGTGAAGCAGGCTGTGGGCCCAGGCCAGCCAGGCGCAGCGACAGGGATGGCTTGTGCTACAGTGTGGCCTGGAGATCTGGTGAACTCGGAGGCCTGGACCCATTCCCCAGGCCAGCCACCTCCTCCCTCCGAAACACCCACTCCTGGCTGATGGGGGCCACTTGGGGCACCACAGGCCTTCGCTATCTAAAAGCTGCATTTCCTGGGCCTTCTGTTGCTTTTTAAAATACAGCTTGACCCTCCCTGACACTGCAGAGTCATTCTCTAGCTTGCTGCCGTCTGGAGACTGCTGTGTATGGCTTCCAAGGTGGCCTCAATGATCCACTGAGTTTCTGCAGGAACTCACTCCCACCGCCTGTTGCGGGATGTGTTTGGTAGCAAATAATAAAAAACCTAGCTCGAAACAGCTTCACAATGAAGGGAATTTGGTGTAATGGAAAATGTGCGGTGGTAGGGTGGGCTTCAGGTGAAGATTGATCCAGCAGCTTACTCACATCTCTAAGGACTCAGTTTAGAATAGCTACCAGCAAACTGGGCTGTGGGATTCCTTGTTTATTCCTGCTACTGAACCAATTGCTCTGACCAGGGGAATGAGAACACCTTGATTTGCTTAGAGTAGTTACCCATTCTGTGGCACCCACACCACACAGCTGCCATGGAATGGGACAGATCGAATTTTATGGTGCCCACAGAGTCCCCCCAGTCCCTTTGTAAAATGTAGTATAGTGACTCCTGTGGAACTGACCTGAGCTGAGCTCATCTGAGCTGTCCTCTGACCATCACCCACAAGGCTGTGTGTTCTTAGAGGGGACAGCCCTAGGCCAGGTGCAGTGGCTCACATCTATAATCCCAGCACTTTGGGAGGCCAAGACAGGTGGATCACTTGAGGTCAGGAGTTCAAGACAAGCCTGGCCAACAAGGTGAATCTCCATCTCTAGTAAAAACACAAAAATTAGCTAGGCATGGTGGCATGCACCTGTAATCCCAGCTACTGGGGAGGCTGAGGTGGGAGAATCATTTGAACCAGGGAGATGGAGGTTGCAGTGAGCCGAGATTGCACCACTGCACTCCAACCTGGATGACAGAGTGAGACTCTGTCTCAGACAAACAAAAAAAGGGGACTGCCCTGTTCTGTTCTGAGTCTCAGCACCCGGGGCCATCCCTTCCCACCTCCCTGCCTCCTTCCACTGTCCTTTGCTCCCAGCCATGCTGGCCTCCTTTCCGTGCCTTAAGTGTTCTGTCCTTTGCCTGCCCCAGGGCCTTTGCACAAGCTGTTCCCGCTGCCTGGAGCCCCCACCTTGCCGAGTCTGTTGCTTCTGCTCATTCTTCAGGATTCAGAGAATCTGCCGCCAGGCTTGGCCTCCCTGTTCTCGGGGCCTCCTGGGCCTCGCCTGCCCCCACTTCCCAGGGCTTGTAATTGACGGCGTGAGATGAGGGTTTATGTGCGAGTGCATCGTGATGAATCTGAGATCCCCCTTGGTTTGTCGTCCCACTGATTGGAGCTGCCCCCAAGCTTACTGCCTTGGAAAGGGGCGAAGTGGAAACTAAGGGATGGCTGGCTTTGCCTCCTGAGAGCCCAGGGCGGGCCGACTGGTGCAGGGGGAGCACGGTCCCGAGAGAGCAGATGCCATGGGCCTAAGGGACCAGGGATGGGAGCAGGCAGCGGGTTCCTGGGCAGAGCCGAGCCTTGGGGAGGACAGCAGTGGGGGCTGGGCTGCTTCTAGGTCCCATGATGAAGTTGGCTGGGAGCAGGAGTTGCCAGTTTCAGTGGGGTGACTGGGCCGGTGCAGAACGGAGGTTGGGTTGTTCAGGAAGCAGATGCTGAGAAGGACTGCGGAAGGCAAAGGGGTTCTTGGGGGGTTGAGGGAGGAGTGACACTGGGGAAGGAGCACAGAGGGAACGAAATGTGGCAGGGAGCTGTTAGACTTTGATGCTGGAGCCAGCACGGCCCATGAGAGAGTCCCTCGTGGGGCAGAGGTGGCCAGGTCTCGCCTGGGCATTGGCTGGGGCCACGTGGAGAAGAGTGTGACCTTGCTGAAGGACCAGACTCTCTCCTGATGCCATGGAAGTGGTGGTTTTGTGTGTGTGTGTGTGTGTGAGTGTGTGTGCGTGTGTGTGTGTGTGTAGTGGGTGGGGGGAAGGCACCATCTAGGGACACCCAGAAAGTTCTGCTTCCCACTTCCCTGAATTCACAGCCTGGGTTCGAGGCCCACCCTGTGGGGACGTGGATGGTCAGCAATCCCTGAGGATCTTCTCAGGACGGACTTGGCACCATGGGAATGCAAACCCCAGAGTAGGAGCCCATGCCCACCGAGGGGATGGCCGTGTCCTGTGGGGAACCAGGGAGGACAGGAGCGGCTGGGCTTGTGGAATTGCTTCTGACGCCAGTGAAGCCAGTGGCTAGCAAGGAGACTAAGGCAGTGCTCCTACGAGAGTGCTCCCTGATGCTCCTCCTCACATACGCTCCCCTAGAGTACTCCCCAGAGGGTGCTCCCCAAGTATGTGCCCTGAGAATGTTCACGTATGTGCCCTGAGTGCTCCTTGAGGGTGCTCCCCAAGCATGTGCCCAAGAGTACTCCCTGAAAGTGCTCTTGATGCTGCTCCCCAGATGTTCCCCCCGAGAGTGCTCCCCAGATATGCTCCCAAAGAGTACTCCTTGGAGTGCTGCCCCGAGAGTGCTCCCCAGATAGTCTCCCTGAGAGTGCTCGCAAGATAATCCCCCAGAGTCCTCCCCAGTAGTGCCCAGGGTTGCTCCCTGAGCAAGAGGACAGGAAGCCAGCCTCGAGTTCGCTGACGAGGCTAACCTCACAGCAAACTCCTAAAGTGACGGTGTGGAAGGTGGCCCTTGGACTGCCGGTGTGACTAGGATCACTCTTACAGCACCACCCTCCAGGCTCTGGTTTCCCCGACTGTAGGGGCGAGGGAGGCATTGATAAGCAGACTCTACCCTTTAGGATTCAAGAGACAGAAAATCCCAAACAACAGCAGCTTAGCCAAGCAGAGTGTCCTCTCTCACTGACAGCTCAGGTGGCCATCTAGGCTGATGGGCAGTGGGGGAGGCGTCTTATGCCCTGGGGGCACCTCCTCCTCCGTGAGTCCCCACTCTGCAACCTGGGTGCTGATGGGGCCCTGCAGGCCCTGCAGGGTGGCCCTGCCCTCGGCCCCCAGGCTCTGTTGCTCCCTCGCTGTGTGCCCTGGGGCAACTTCCTAAACCTCTCTGAGTCTCACTCAGGGCCCTATCTGGAAAATGAGGTTCTTTCTTTTCACTCGTTGAGGAATTCATTTCTTTCCTCCTGCTTCTCAGAAATCAGTCTGGATCGGAAACAGACATCAAACATACTAATCCAGTGGCCTCTGGAGTGGACGCACAAGATCATTTACTTATGTGAGAAAAAAAATGAATAACACTTTCATTTTAAGTTATTCTTTTCTATTTTATTTATTTATTTTTTGAGACGGAGTCTCTCTCTATCGCCCAGGCTGGAGTGCAGTGGCCGGATCTCAGCTCACTGCAAGCTCCGCCTCCCGGGTTTACGCCATTCTTCTGCC
>NW_012117966.1:81872-87742 GCF_000951035.1 Colobus angolensis palliatus | reverse complement strand
AAACAAACAAACTTACTTTGCTAACATTGAATGTACAGATTTGCCTGACTTGTGCTGGTGGGGGTCTGGAGCAATTGCATTTATCTGAGGTCCTGGATGTATGGCTCTGTGCAAGCTGCCCCTGTCCTGAGGCCTCAGTTTCCCCCTCCTCCTCTGGGAGGAGACATAGAACAGACCATGAGGTGCTTGGAACTGTGCCCTGCAGGCAGCCGCCGAGTCGTAGCTGTCTCTGTCCCATGGGAGAGGTGGATCCTCCCAGGGGAGGAGGGCAGCCTGAGGTGCTCTGCTCACCCTTTGATTTCGTGTTTGGGACACTTGGAGGCTGGCGTGCGGCCGAATAAGTGGATCTATAGATTAACAAAACTAATCCTACTGAGATGGGTGTATGGCTTAAGCAGATTCTTGCTAAAAAAAAAAAACCCTCCCCCCAGGCAAACCCACAAAATCCATCTCAGATTAGAGAGGAACGGTGCAAGCCTCTTGCTCCTTGGGACCTGAGGAGACAGCGGGGGCGATGGTGACGTCATCACAGTGCCGGCCTGTTGCTATTGGCCGGATGGCCAAGAAGTACCACCCAGTGACCTCCAGCAAGAGGGGGCCCAAATCCATGACATCATCCAGAAGATCCTTTCACAAAGGGATTTGTCCCCAGAGCCCTTCACAGTCACTGCTGGGAGGAAAAGAGGGGGTTAGAGATGTTTCTTCGCTGGGCACGGTGGTTCACGCCTGTAATCCCAGCACTTAGAGAGCCCAATGCTGGAGGATCACTGGAGCCCAGGAGTTCAAGACCAGCCTGGGCAACACGGCAAGACTGTCTCTATATAAAAGAAAATTTTAAAAATAAAGAGAGAGAGATGGAGAGACAGAGACAGACAAATAGGCAGAGACAGAGAGAGAGGCAGATGGAGACAGAGATCGAGCAGACTGAGACAGATGGAAGTGGCAGATAACCAGGGGGGAGAGGAAGCAGGAGGGCTGGGAAGCTGAGCCTGGCGGGCAGGACCTGGTGGTTGACCAGGCCTGGGGCCTCCCCGGGCCGATACATGGCCACTATTTCCACGGCATGGCCAGACTGGCCCGAGCTCCCAATGTTCCGGCCTCTCTGGGCAGAGCGGGGTGGGGCCGGGCACTCAGTATGCCCACTGCGTGGGGACAGGGTGGATCTGCACCTTGGAGGGGATGAGAAGGGGGCCGGTTCCAGGCCTCTTTCCCCCATGGGGTCAGCTGAGGTTTGGGTTTCCGGGACATTCCAGGTGCGAGTGTAGCAGCTGCCACCAGACTGCAGCGTGTGGGGCCAGGGACAGGCACGGACCAGGCCCCCAGGAGCGGCTGGGCTCTGAGCCGTCCCCAGGGTGTGGTGGGCATCAGAGGAAGGGCCGGTCACCCCCTCAGCCCCTGCAGTGTGGCCAGGCATTGCCAAGCTGCGGGGTCAAGTGTGCCCACCCGCTCCAGTGCAGACGGGGAGACTGAGGCCCTGAGAGGTGGCGGCCAGCTCAGGACCACAGGCCACCCTGGGGCAGGTGGGAGGACCAAGGCTCTGTCTCCTGAGCTCGGCCCCTCCACACAGTCCCCCTCCAGGTGACTCAACATCCATGACCAGCCCCCGTTACTCAGAGGAGCCACTTGGGGGTCTCCAGGGAGGTCCCTTAAGCCCTCTCCTTCTGTGCATTGTGTCCCTGGCCATGCCGCGCTGGGTACATGGGCTCAGGTCGTGCCCCAGGATGGCCTCTGGGCGAAGTGGTGGCCCAGCCGCTCCCTGCAGATCCTGGGAGGAGGGGAGAGTGGGGACGGGGAGGATCCTCCTGGGGTGGGACTGGGGCCTGGAGTGGGAGGGCCAAGAGGATCAGGTCAGAAGACACCTCCCAGGTCGGCCCTAGGCTCAGCCCTGGACACACGGGGATCCTGAAATCATGGCAGCACTACGGAGGAGCCCTGGCTGGGATGGGACAGTCCCCAGGCCATGACAGTGTGAGGAACACAGAGCAGGGTTTGGGGAGGTCACAGCCAGCAGAATGTTCTGGACGGCTTGGCTGAATCAGTGTTAGCAAGACTGAGGAAGCTGCGAACAGCATTCTGGGGAGGGGGCTGCAGGTGCAGAGCCCCTAGGGTGGGAACCGCAGGGCTGTTTATGGGGCCTGTGCCACTCCCTGAGGCACAGTGCGGGCAGGACAGGTGTGTGTGTGTCTGTGAAAGCCTGCCAAGTTTGTGGGGACCACAGAGGAGCTGGGGACGGGGCTGGGCTGTGACAGCACCTAGGTGACAGGTGATAGCATCTTGGTGATGGGAGATGGGCTCCGTTCAGGGCATAGCCAAGGACTTGGGGTGAAGTGGACACAGGCCAGGGGGACTGAGCAGAGGGACGCAGAGGAGCTGAAAGGGAGCGGTGGGAGGTGTGGCCCCTTTGAGCTGAGGCCTGGGACCCCACACAGTGTTGTGTCCGAGTCGTTGTGTCCGAGATGGGAAGCTTGAAGGCCTGTGGGGAGGTGATGTCTCGGCTGGAGTCACTGAGTGGGGGCTGGGTGAGAACCCAGAGCTCTCGGAGCCATTGGACAGGGGAGGGGGACAGAGTAGGAGGGGACCTAAGCGGGGCACAGGAGCGTCCTGGGGTTGAAAGTTTCCCATGAGGAAAGAAGATGGGTCAGGCAGGTGTGCCCCGCCCCCAGTGCCTCCACACCCCCCACCCTCCAGCCTGGGTGACCCCACCCATCCCAGCCTGGGTTGCTATGGTGATGGGACGCGTGGCCAGCAGGTGTCACCAGAGCCTGCAGAATCTGGAAGGAGCAGGCGCGGACAGGTGGGGGCGCCTGTGGGACCCTCTCCTGGGGTCCCCTCCAGCCAGACCAGGCCCAGAGAGATGCTCTCAGAGCCACCTCGGCCAGGAGCCAGAGACACAGCCCGGCCACTGGGGACACAGCCCAGGACAGCAAGGAGCCCTGGGTGGGACCACGGGAGGGGGATGTTAGCTCAGGGGGAACCCTGGGAGGAGTTTGCAGTCGGCAGGTCTGTGAGAAGTGGGCTTCACCATGGTGGGATCCTGGGCCTCATTTTCCCCATCTGTAAAATCATGCCCAGGCCTTGCCCAGAGCAGGGAACCAATAGGACTTGGAAGTGGCCAGGTGCAGTGGCTCACGCCTATAAACCCAACTTTTTATTTTATTTTATTTTTTTGAGATGGAGTCTCGCTCTGTCGCCCAGGCTAGAATGCAGTGGTGCGATCTTGGCTCACTGCAACCTCCGCCTCCCGGGTTCAAGCGATTCTTCTACCTCAGCCTCCCAAGTAGCTGGGACTACAGGCATGCACCACCACGCCTGGCTATTTTTTGTATTTTTAGTAGAGACGGGGTTTCACCATGTTGGCCAGGCTGGCCCCAAACTCCTGACTTCAAGTGATCTGCGTGCCTTGGCCTCCCAAAGTGCTGGGATTACAGGTGTGAGCCACCGTGCCTCGCCTAAACCCAGCTTTTTGGGAGGCCAAGGTGGGAGGATTGCTTGAGGCCAGGAGTTCAGGACTAGCCTGTGCAACATGGCCAGACTCTATCTCTAGAAAAAATTTAAAAATTAACTAGGGAGGGTGGTACACATCTGCAGTCCCAGATACCTGGGAGGCTGAGGCAGAAGGGTCGCTTGAGGCCAGGAGTTCAAGACCAGCCTGGGCAACATAGCCAGACTCTGTCTCTAGAAAAAATTTAAAAATTAGCCAGGTGCAGTGATGCACGCTTTCGATCCCAGCTACTTGGGAGGCTGAGGCAGGAGGATTGCTTAGGAGTTTGAGGCTACAGTGAGCTGTGATCACGTCACTGCACTCCAGCCTGGGTGGCAGGGCAACACCCTCTCTCTAAAATTTAAAAAGAAAAAAAAAAAAAAAAAAGAAACCTCAAAGTATCTCTGGATCAGAAGCCACTTTGACCCAGGAATTAAGGCGCACGCACATGCACACGCCTTTGCACACGCATATCCACGGCCAGTACAGAGGCACAAGTCTGAATTTCACTGCATTTCACTTCTTGGTTTGAACCTCCCGACAGGGCCTCTGAGGTCAGAGCCCCTGGGCCTAGAACACGAACCCCACTGTCTAGAACCATCTACTGAGGCCCCAGGGAGGAAGCTTGAGGGACCAGGCAGGTCCTGGCTTTCAAAAATTTTTATATATACATATACTTTTTTTTTTTTTTGGCAGAGACAGAGGTCTCACCATGTTGGTCTTGAACTCTTGGCTTCAAGTGATCTTCCCGCCTCAGTCTAAGTGCTGGGATCACAGGCGTGAGCCGCTGTGCCCAGTCCTGGCTTTACCACTCCTGCTGTGCACCCCTCTCTGAGCCTCAGAGGGGTCCCTGGCCTTGACATCTCCCGTCGCTGGGCCATAGGACGAAGGCCTGGTGACTGATGAATGCGGAAACTAGGTGGGGCCTCTGGAGAATGATGGAGGACATGGTGGCCGGGGAGCAATTCCACCCTGGAATTAGGTGAATCCGCGGGCTTCCTCTAGTCCCGTCTCCCTCCCCTCCCCGGCCTTCCCCTCCTCTCCTCCCAGGAATGTTGCCAATGCCAGGGATATGCTGAGGCCTGCTCTTCTCCTAAATGAAGTCTCCGCTGCCGGCGGCGTTAGCTTATTTTCTGCAGAAAGCAAATTAAAGGGGTTGCTGAGGAAGGTATTTGGATCTTTGGGGCCGCTCCCAGAGTCCTTGCACCTGGCCAGGGGTGGATCTGGCCTGGGGGGCCACCATGGTCCCAGTCCCAGGCCCCTTCCTGGAATTCCCCTTCCCAGCCCCTGCTACTGCACGTCTGGATTTCTTTTCAAAGCCTCCCCGGCCAAAGTGGGGAGGGGGGACCTGCCTGCATCGTGCCTGGGGCCCCAGCATCAGAATGGCCAGTTGCCTGTCCCTCTGCGGGCTGTTTTGGCCTCTCAAGGTCACAGACCATGTCTTTTAAGTCTCACTATATTTTTTTCTGATTATAAAAACAATCGATTTCACCGTAGAAATGTCAGGAAATAAGGCTGGGGGTGGCGGCTCATGCCTGTAATCCCTAAGATTTGGGAGGCTGAGGAGGGAGGATCACTTGAGGCCAGGAGTTCAAGATCAGCCTGGGCAACATAGTGGACCCCATCTGTACAAAAAATACAAAAATTAGCCAAGCGTGGTAGTGCGTGCCTGTCATGCCAGCTACTTTGGAGGCTGAGGCAGGATCACTTGAGTCTGGTAGTTGGAGGCCGTGGTGAGCTGTGATGGCGCCACTGCACTCCAGCCTGAACAAGAGTGAGACCCTGTCTGTAAAAAGAAAAAGGAAAAAAAAAAAGGCAGTGCCTGCGTCTACTCCCTGCCTCTCTTCGGTGCATTTTTCTCCCTTTGTCTTATGGAGTCTGAGGCTCTGGCCCACCCCTCCCCACCTTTAGTATGTGTTTCCTTCCACGGGGCAAGGTACAAAGAAGGACTGTCCGAGGGAGGGCTGGGTTCAGGGCTGGGCACAGGGCGGGATGAAGTGGGTGAGGGTACCCATGAGCTTCTTGCCAGGTCTCCTGCCATACCCGCAACTCCCCCAGCCACTGAGGAACCCCCTGCAGAGCTGAGTGGAAGAGACAGCTTGTCCCCTGACCTTCAGCAATGGGAACCTGTAGCAACTGGAACAAGGCCCCACCATAAAGTTCTGTGTGTCCCCGGTAAGGCTGAGAGACAGAAAAAAGACCCCGACAGCTTTCATCTGTTTCCTGGCAGGGATGGGGCTCTAAGGCAGGTTTCCTGGAACCCTACAGCTCTCTTTGTCTAGCTGGGGAAGTGGCTTATAGACTAGGTCAAGGGAAGAAAGCACTGATTCATCCATCCATTAGTCTGTCTATCTATCTATCTATCTATCTATCTATCTATCTATCTATC
>NW_012117966.1:79812-81622 GCF_000951035.1 Colobus angolensis palliatus | reverse complement strand
ACCCACCCATCCAACCATCTACTCATCCATCCATCCACTCAATGTGGTAGCGTGCGCCTGTGATCCCAGCTACTCAAGAGGCTGAGGTGGGAGGATCACTTGAGCCCAGGAGTTTGAGGCTGCAGTGAGCTGTGATTGTGCCACTGGACTCCAGCCTCAGTGACACAGCAAAAGCCTGTCACTTAAAAACTAAAAGAAAGCGGCAGTTTTGGAGAGCAGATGCAGCCGGACCAGTGGCTGGAGAGGCCCCAAGTGGTACTAGAGCAGGGTGGCTGTGGGATTGGGTGTTCTGGGTGGGCCTCCCTTGGCCATTCCTGATCAGCAGTGGTTGGTGAGTTCTCGGCCACCAACCCTCCCTGTGTTCTCTTTAGCAAAGTGGAGGGGCCTACAGGGTCACCAGCCCCCTGGGATATGCTGAGGGGACAACTCTGGGCCAGCAACCCCTCACTGGGTGGGCACACAGGGCAGGTGCCCTGAAAACCTGTCCCCCAGAATAGCCGCCTGATATGCCCCTTTCTGGCCAGGTCCCGTTGGGTAAAGGGAGGCATGGCAGAGGAGGTGGGAGGGAATCAGGGAGGACCCTGCTTGGGAGCACCAAGTCCTTTCCACCTGGCCCCACCCCACTGCGATTTCAGAGCCCCTGGGGGTGGGGAAGGAACCCATTTTCAGAATCCATTTCCTCCATGTCAGTTACAGGGAAATCAGGAGAGATGATGCCAGAAAAAATAAATAAATAAATAAATCCTCCACAAACCACAAAAATATCCTCTCTCCCCAGCGCTCCACCCTGGCCTGGGCATTGCTTTCCAGATATTTCTTGGGTGAGAAGAATTAAATTCAGTTCAAAGAAGTGTTTACGGAAAACAGTGTCCAGTGTCCAGTGCTGGCGGGGCAGTGGGGCCCTCTCCTGGGAGGCGCCTCGGCCTGTCGGGGGGACGGCTCTGAGAGTCTCCTCTGGTGTCCCCCATGGGGTTGGGCGCTACGGGGAACAATGCAAGTTGAGGGAGCAACCCTCAAGGTCAGTGCCCAGCAAGCTGAGGCGGGGGGCTCCGGGTATCTGAGAGCAGCCAGATCTCCTGAGGAGACGGGCGGGTGGCCACAGACTGGGTGGCTTCCAATGACAGGAGTTTGCCCTTGCACAGTGCTGGAGGCCAGCAGTCCAAACGCAAGGTGTGGGCAGGGCTGGCTCCTTCGGGAGGCCTTTGGGGAGGCTGTTCCAGGCCTCCCTGCAGCTGTCTGGGGCTCCAGAAATCCTCGGTGTTCCTGGGCCTGTAGCTGCATTGCTCCTCTCTCTGTCTCCGTCGTCACGTGCCCTTCTCTGTGCCTGTGTCCTCTCCTTTCCTTTTCTTTTTTCTTTCTTTTTTTTCTTTTGAGATGGAGTTTCTCTGTCACCTAGGCTGGAGTGCAATGGAACGATCTTGGCTCACTGCAACCTCTGCCTCCCTGGCTCAAGTGATTCTTCTGCCTCAGCCTCCCGAGTGGCTGGGACTATAGGTGCCCGCCACCATGCCTGGCTAATTTTTTGTGTTTTTAGTAGAGACAAGGTTTCACCGTGTTAGCCAGGCTGGTCTCGATCTCCTGAACTCATGATCCGCCCGCCTTGGCCTCCCAAAGTGGTGGGATTACAGGTGTGAGCCAACCCGCCGGGTCCCCCTCCTTTACTTGGCAGGACACCAGTCACTGGATTTAGGAACTGTCCTAAGCCCAGGATGATGTCATCTTGAGATGCTTAACCAGTGACACCTGCAAATATCCTGTTTCCAAATCAGGTCACATTCTGAGGTTACAGGTGGACAGGAAGTTTTGGGAG
>NW_012117966.1:76634-78522 GCF_000951035.1 Colobus angolensis palliatus | reverse complement strand
GGTCTCACTCTGTCTCCCAGGCTGGAGTACAGTAGCACAATCAAGGCTCACTGCAGCCTTGAACTCCCAGGCTCAAGAGATCCTCCTGCCTGAGCCTCCTCAGTAGCTGGGATTACAGGTGCATGCCACCACACCCAGCTGATTTTTAACTTTTTGTAGAGAAAGGGTCTTGCTATGTTGCTCAGGCTGGTCTCCAACTCCTGAACTCAAGTGCTCCTCCCACCTCATCCTCCAGAATAGCTGGGACTACTACAGGTGCGCACCACCACACCTGGCTAATTTTTAAATATTTTGTAGAAATGGGGTCTCGCCGTGTTGCCTAGGCTGGTCTTGAACTCCTGACTTCAAGTGATCCTCCTGTCTCCGCCTCCCAAAGTGCTGGGGTTACAGGTGTGAGTCACTGTGCCTGGCCCACCCACTGTGTTCATTCCCTAGTGCCACTGTTACAAATGCCCACACACGGGGTGACTTCAAAGCAGAAACTTATTGTCTTACAGCTCTGGAGGCCAGAAGTCCCAGATCAAGGTGCAGGCAGAGTTGGCTCCTTCTGGAGACTCTCAGCGAGAATCCTTTCCAGGCCTCTCTCCAGCCTCTGGTGGCTGCGGGCCATGCTTGGCGCTCCTGGGCCCGTCCCTGCCTTGCTGCAGTCTCTGTCCTGGCCGTCAGGCACTCCTTACGTGGGAGTGCGCTTTGTGTCTCTTAAGGACGGGAGTCATTGGATTTAGGGCTCATTCTAATCAGGCGCGCTTATCTCGAGAGCCTTACCTTAATTCCATCTGCAGAGTCCGTTATTCCAAGTGAGAGCCTATCTGAGGTTCCAGGTGGACATGTCTTTTGTGGGGACACCCTCCAACCCCCTAGCCTGCTTGTCTGTGGGTGGCTGGCTGACCCGCCGTCCTGGGGATGAGGGGGTGCCTGGACGGAAGGAGTTCAGTGAGAAAACTGGGGCATTCCCGGGCACACCGGGTCAGTCGGTCCCAGGGGCATTCGGTAGGGACTGGGATGTGGGTTTTATAGCCTCGGTGGTGGGCAACACTTCAGGATGGAAGGGTGGGCTCTGGGTGGGAGGAGGGGGACCTGCTGCCCACCTCAGGGCCCCTCAGGGACACAGGCTCTGAGCTCAGGTCTGCCTTGGGCAACTCCCTTTTACTTCTGGAGCTGCAAAGCCCCACCCATAGCGCAGCTGCTGTGGGCGCTGGGGGCTCCGAGATGAGGGTAGGGAGCTCCTGGCATAGGGTGGGCACACGTCACCCCTGTGGGCCCCGAGGGAGACGCCTGAGGGGCCTTTGGAAGCCTCCCGGTGAGGACTAAAAATGGTCCCAATTAAAATGGGAAGCTGGCAGAGCCTGGGGCCAGAAGCTCGCCTCCTCCTTGGCAAGTTTAATTATTTTAAATCCCCAGACGGGATTAGGTCTCCAGGGAGAGCCTGGTTCCAGGATGAAGGGAACCAAATGAAACCACACAAGGTGCCCTTTCCAGGTGGACGGATCGCTGCAGGGGTGAAGCCTCTCTGGCCTCCACACCCGTGTGGCCCACCCAGGAGTGAAGGTCAAAGGTGCCCTCTCAGGGGGGCATCCTGGGGGGCAGAGGCAGTGGCGCAGCATGACTGGTGGGGGGGTGGTGATGAGGAGGGGTGTCAGTTCTGGAAAGTGTCCCTGGAACAACAGATGCAGCTCAGGTACAAGGCTGTGGTTTTCAGTGACACTTTGCATGGGACAAGTTGGACTGCAGGGCAGTGGGGACATCACTGCGGCCATGGAGCGAAGTATCCACCCCAGACCCCAAAGATCCCCCTCCCTTTTCTTTTTCTTTCTTTTTTTTTTTTGAGACGGAGTCTCGCTCTGTCGCCCAGGCTGGAGTGCAGTGGCTGGATCTCAGCTCACTGCAA
>NW_012117966.1:68046-75399 GCF_000951035.1 Colobus angolensis palliatus | reverse complement strand
CAGGAGTTTGAGACCAGTTTGGTCAACATGGTGAAAATCCATCTCTACTAAAAATATAAAAATTAGCCCAGTGTGGTAGTGTGTGTCTGTAGTCCCACCTACTTGGGAGGCTTGAGCCGGGTGATTGTTTGAGGCTAGGAGTATCGAGACCTTGTCTCTATAAAAAAATCAAAAATTAGTTGGGCGTGGTGGTGCATGCCTGTAGTCCTAGCTACTCAGGAGGTTGAGACAGGAGGATCGCTTGAGCCCGGGAGGCTGAGGCTGCGGTGAGCTATGATTGCACCACTATACTTCAGCCTGGGTGACAGAGGGAGACCCTGTCTCTAAAAACAATACTAAAAAGGAAGAAAAGAAAGAAAAAAAGGAAGCAAGCCTTTAGCATCAGCCGAGTCATGGTGGCAACTGTTTTCCAAGCCAGACCCTGTACTGAACATGTTTTCCTTGTCTTCCCAAATTTCCCTGGCAGGCTGGGAAGTGCTGTCTGTGGGGACGAAATGGGGTTCAGAGGAGCTGGGGGTCCACTCTGGGTTACACCGCAAGCTGGGGGGCTGAGCTGGGATGGGAAACCCTTAGGCAGATGTTGGCCCCAGGCCAGCTGCAGGCAGTCACCTACGACAGCTGCAGACTGACAGATCACACGGCACAGCACAGCTGCCCCGGGCTGCAGCAGGGACTGGGGACCCAGAGCCTGCGGGAGAGGGTCTTACCTGCTCAACCCAGGGAGGGCTTCTCTGGGGAGGTGTCCCTCATGCTGGGCCTTTCCGGATGACAAAAGTCAGGGTGGGCGACAGGAAGGGTTTTCCGGGAAGTGGGCACGGCAGGAAGGGAGTTCCAGGAGGCTGGGACGTGGGATGTGCTGGGGACCAGTACTGCCCAAGCTTTGGCTGTGGGGGCGGGGAGGGGGGTGGCAGAGGAAGGGGACGCCAGGATGGGGTGGGGAGACCTGGTGGAGAGTCGGACAGCCTTGGCAGCAACCCTGGGGGGAAGAGGCGCCGCTGGGGACTTTTGGGGACCACCACGCACTCTGGGAGGGTCTGGAAGACAGGGCAGGTGTGTGTGAGGAAGGCCTCTGAGACCCTCTTAGCCCCATTTCCAGCAGCCAGGCCTTGGTTTCCTGTTCCCAACAGTGAGGGCTCCCCACTGCTGACGGCTGTGCCTTTTTTTTTGTTTGTTTGTTTTTGGTAACTGATGTAAGATTCCCATGACATACAATTCACAGAAAATAAATAAATAAATAAATAAAATAAAATAAAATAAAATTCACAGGCTGGGCCGCGCGCGGTGGCTCAAGCCTGTAATCCCAGCACTTTGGGAGGCCGAGACAGGCGGATCACGAGGTCAGGAGATCGAGACCATCCTGGCTAACACGGTGAAACCCCGTCTCTACTAAAAAATAGAAAAATCTAGCCGGGCGAGATGGTGGGCGCCTGTAGTCCCAGCTACTCGGGAGGCTGAGTCAGGAGAATGGCGTAAACCCGGGAGGCGGAGCTTGCAGTGAGCTGAGATCCGGCCACTGCACTCCAGCCCGGGCAACAGAGCGAGACTCCGTCTCAAAAAACAAACAAACAAAAAAAATTCACAGGCTGGTGAGGTGGCTCAGGCCTGTGATCCAAGCACTTTGGGAGGCCAAGGAGGGAAAATCGCTTGAGCCCAGGAGTTCGAGACCAGCCTGGGTAACACGGCAAAACCCTGTCTCTACAAAAAAATACACCAAATAAGCCAGGCATGGTGGCACACGCCTGTAGTCCCAGCTACGCGGGAGGCTGAGGTGGGAGGATCTCTTGAGCCCAGGAGTTCGAGGTTGCAGTGAGCCAAGATCACACCATGACTGCACTCCAGTCTGAGTGACAGAGCAAGACCTCAAAAAATACAATTCCCCATTTCAAAGTGAAAAAGCAGTGGCAGTTAGCACATTCACAGTGCTGCAGTGCTGTGCATGCACCACGTCTATCTAGTTCTAAGACGTTTCCATTGCCCCCAAACAAACCCCGTATCTGTAAAACACTCACTCCCCCAGGCCCCTGGCAACTCCCAGTCAGCTTCTGTTATTGCCTATTCTGGACGTTTCATATAAACGCGATCATTTAACAGGTGACCTTTTGTGTCTGGCTGGAATGTTTGAGGCGCACCCATAGCGCAGCACAGATCAGGACTTTGCTCCTTTTAAAGGCTGAATCATATTCCTAAGTATGAAAATACCACAACTGGGCTGGGCGCAGTGGCTCACACCTGTAATCCCAGCACTTTGGGAGGCCAAGGCAGATAAATCACCTGAGGTCAGGAGTTTGAGACCAGCCTGGCCAACATGGTGAAACCCCGACACTACTAAAAATACAAAAATTAGCTGGGTGGCACACCTGTAATCCCAGCTACTTGGGAGGCTGAGGCAGGAGAATTGCTTGAACCCAGGAGGTGGAGGTTGCAGTGAGCCAAGGTGGAGCCACGGCACAGAGAAATTCCATCTCAAAAAAACAAAAAATTAATACATAAACCACAATTAGTCCATCCCTCTGTGCTGGACATTGGACTGCCCCATAGGCCACTAGTGAGCAGTTCTTATTGCCAGGGCGTTCTTCTGTCGCAGGGGGCAGCCCGGCCTCCCTCCGACACCTCCCTGTCTGTTCCTGGGCGCTGAGAAAGCCTGGGTGGGGTCGTGTCTAGGGCTTTGGAGAGGTGAATGGCGGTCTCTCCCGATCAGATCTTGGCCTTTAAGCCTAACGCCGCTTCTGCCACCATGTTGGGGTGCCCCTGCTGGGCACAGCACCCACTGTGTGCGAGTCGGGGGTGGAATTCGTGCAGGGTGGGGGTGGCCGTGCCCCCCCAAGCGGGTGAGCGGGGCTTCTCGTGAAGCAAGCGTGATGCTGCCACCTTCTCAGGACCATGCACCCACAGCTCACACTTCTTTCAGGGCCATGGGTGGGGCACGCTGCTGGGCGCCTGTCACGTCCTCACTCTGGCCCTTCAGGTGCTGTTGACTCCTTGGGCCCCTCTGTTCCTCACCCCCGAGCCATCATCCCCTGCACCTGTGGGAATTCCAGGGCCCCAGCCCTCCCTTGAGCCCTAGGGCCCCGATGGCTCTGATGAGCGCGGGGTCACAAGTGGGTCAGTGAAGGCCTGCCTGCCCCCGGCTCTGCACCAACCCAGCTCACCCAGCACCCAGGTCCTACCCCAAAGGGGTCTCAGTCTTGAGGGAGGAAGCCAGCTGAGGAAGTGGACCCCAGGAGCCCCAGGAGGGGCTGAGGGGCTGGGATAGAGTGAAGACTTCCCAAGCAGGGGAAGCCATGCTCCCAGCACAGGGGGGTTAGACAGGCAAACACCTGCCGGATCCATGGCGGGGGGGTGGTCGGGGGACTCAGGCTCAGGGAGGGCAGTTCCCGGCAGAACACGCCTGGTCCAGCTAGACTTCCCGGCAGCCAGGCGGGGGCGGGGCAGGGGGCTGTTTGTAACCTGGGGTGTAGGTGCAGAGCCCAGGGCGCTATTGGGGATGAGGGCAGAAGCAGCAATGCCCACCCCAGTCTCTGCTGGCTGCTGCCTCTTGTGCCAGACTTGCCTTGTCACCCCGAGACACTAAGGGCTGGGGCTCCGGGGGTCAGAGGTGGCCACATCCTATTCCTGACCTCTCACCCTCTTACTCTGCCAGATGCAGTTGTTTGTGTGTGTGTGGGTGTGGGTTTTTTTTTTCCTAGAACAAGGTCTCAAGAGGCCAGGCATGATGGCTCATGCCTGTAATCCCAGCACTTTGGGAGGCTGAGGCGGGAGGATCGCTTGAAGCCTGGAGTTTGAGACCAGCCTGGAGTTTGAGACCAACATAGTGAGACCCCATCTCTACAAAAAATTTTAAAACAAAATTAGCTGGGCATGGTCATGGGTGCCTGCAGTCCCAGATACTTGGGAGACTGAAGTGGGAGGATGGCTTGAGACTGGGAAGTTGAGGCTGCAGTGAGCTATGACTGCACCACTGCAATCATAGCTTTTATTTTTATGTTTTGGGATAGGGTCTTAGAAACTCTGTCACCCAGGCTGGAGTATAGTGGTGCAAACGTAGCTCACTGCAGCCTTCACCACCCGGGCTCCAGTGATCCTCCTGCCTCAGGTCCCCGGGTAGCTGGGACTACAGACATACACCACCACACCCGACTAATTTTTAAATTTTTTATAGAGATGGGGTCTCGCTTTGTAGCCCAGGTTGGTCTTGGACTCCTGGACTCAAGTGATCCTCCCACCTCGGCCTCCCAAAGTGCTAGGATTACAGGCATGAGCCACAGTGCCTGGCCCACCCTCTTAAATTCTTACCGCCCTCCAATTCCCGAATAAGCCGAATAAGCCGAGAGGGAAAGAGGGAGGGATGAAAGAAGGGAAGAGAGAGCCAGGCAGCAGAGTCGTCTAAAGTGAGCATTTAAGAGGCTAAAAAAACCAGGGTGTCGGCTGGGCGCGGTGGCTCAAGCCTGTAATCCCAGCACTTTGGGAGGCCGAGACGGGCGGATCACGAGGTCAGGAGATCGAGACCATCCTGGCTAACACGGTGAAACCCCGTCTCTACTAAAAAATACAAAAAACTAGCCGGGCGACGTGGCGGATGCCTGTAGTCCCAGCTACTCGGGAGGCTGAGGCAGGAGAATGGCGTAAACCCGGGAGGCGGAGCTTGCAGTGAGCTGAGATCTGACCACTGCACTCCAGCCTGGGCGGCAGAGCGAGAGATTCCGTCTCAAAAAAAAAAAAAAAAAAAAACCAGGGTGAGCTGATATAGCAAGCCTCAGCCGACATGTGGGGAGCACTTGGGGAAGCAAAGAGGGAAGGAAGGAAGGGCAGATGAGTGGCAGGGACCTGGGTGCAAGGCCACTGTCTCCCCACAACCTGAGCCGTCTTGTTTTGGCAGCCTGGCCCGTATGCCTACAAAGAATGTCACATCTGAGACATGGTATCTTCAGCCCCATTTCACAGATGAGGAAGCCAAGTCCCAGGGGCCTTGTTGATCCTTCATGGGAGCTTGGGCCACCTGGCTCGATGCCCTGGCCCCTTTCTATAGCCCTTTCACAGGGACACTGTGGACCACTGGCTTGGCCAAAGATGGCTACAGGAAGGTCCTCAAGGCTGGACACGGTGGCTCACACCTGTAATCCCAGCACTTTAGGAGGCCAAGGCAGGAGGCTCACTTGAGGACAGGAGTTCAAGACCAGCCTGGGCAACACAGTGAGCACACATGGCTATTTTTTTTTGATTTTTAGTAGAGACAAGGTCTTGCTATGTTGCCCAGGCTGGTCTCTAACTCCTGCGCTCAAGGAGTCCTCCTGCCTCAGCCTCCCAAAGTGCTGGGATTACAGGTGTGAGCTACTATGTCTGGCCTCTATTTTATTTTATTTTATTTTTTTGAGACAGAGTTTTGCTCTTGTTGCCCAGGCTGGAGTGCAGTGGCACGATCTCAGCTCACCGCAACCTCTGTCTCCCGGGTTCAAGCAATTCTCCTGCCTCAGCCTCCTGAGTAGCTGGGATTATAGGCAAGTGCCACCACGCCCGGCTAATTTTGTATTTTTAGTAGAGACAGGGTTTCTCCATGTTGGTCAGGCTGGTCTCAAACTCCCGATCTCGGATGATCTGCCTGCCTTGGCCTCCCAAAGTGCTGGGATTACAGGTGTGAGCCACCGCGCCCGGCCCTCTATTTTTATTTATTTATTTATTTTTCTGAGATGGAGTTTTGTTCTGTAGCCTAGGCTAGAGTGCAGTGGCGTAATCTGGGCTCGCTGCAACCACCACCTCCTGGTTCAAGCAATTCTCCTGCCTCAGCTTCCTGAGTAGCTGGGATTACAGATGCCTGCCACCATGCCCGGCTAGTTTTTATTTTTGGTAGAGACAGGGTTTTGCCACATTGGCCAGGCTGGTCTCGAACTCCTGTCCTCAAGTGATCCGCCCGCCTCGGCCTCCCAAAGTCCTGGGATTCCAGGTGTGAGCCACTAGCCCTGGCCTCTAGTTTTACAAAAGAAGAAAAACAACAGAGGAATGCTAAGGATGACGGGCACCACAAGAAGCCAGGAAGAGACAAGGAGAGTCCACCCACCCAGAGACTTGGGAGGGCCATGGCCCTGCCAACACCCTGATCTGAGACTTCTGACCTCCAGGAGACAGTACATTTCTGATTTTCTTTCTGTTTTTTTTTTTGAGATAGGGTCTTCCTGTCATCCAGGCTGGAGTACACTAGCGTGATCACAGCTCACTGCAGTCTTGACCTCCCGGGCTCAAGACATCCTCCTGCCTCAGCCTCCTGAGTAGCTGGGACTGCAGTTGTAAGCCACTGTGTCCAGCCTAATTTCTGTTGTTTGAAGGCCCTAGTGAGTGGAGCTTTGTTACCGCAGCCACAGGACACTAACAGATCTGGAGGGGGACCTGGGGAGAGGTGGAGATAGCTCTGGAGCCTGAGGCTACCTCTTCTGGCTTCTCAGGGGAGTAGGCGAGCATGTGTGTGTGTGCGTGCATGTATGTATGTGCCTGAGTGTGGGTTTCTGATGTGCTTGGGGAAGGTTCAGGTTCCCAGAAGAGGCTTAAATACCAACATCAAAGCAGGAGCTAGACTGGCAGGGCTGCATTGCAGACAAAACAAAGGACTGGTGGCTGCTATTTTAAACCAGCGCCCCTGGCCAACCCTGTCCTGGCCTCTTCACCCTGTGTCTGAGGCAGTGTGGGGTTGGGCGGGTATTTAGTGTGGCAGGAGTCAGCATAGCACGGAGGTGGGCAACTTGCCCACACATCCCCCTGGCTCCTGCTAAAGCCCTGTGGAGGCTTTCTGTCCTAGGAGTAGCAGCCATTGAGCCCACGAGAGACCCTTCCAGAGGGCTCTCAGCCTTGTCACTGGCTTTTTCTCAGGATGTTGGCAGGGCTGGAGCACATCAGACTGGCATGGATTCTCCCAGCCAGGTGAAGGTGAAAGGTGCTTTGGCCTGGCTCAGCCCCTCCACCCCATAAAGCGTTATCCCACACTGGACTCAGTGGCCCCATTAGTGACTACTGCAGTGCTTCAAATTGCTACAAAATGTAGCAGTTTAGAACCATCCCCTTATTTTGCTCACAATTTTGCGCGTCAGAAAGTCAGGGTGGGCTCAGCTGGGTGGTTTTCTCCTGGAGTTACTCATGCAGTGAAAGCAAGCGCAGCCTGGTGCTACAGTTATCTGTGGTGGAAATGCTACATAAGTGAGCGACTACACATCTCTTCCCAAGTCTGAGTTCAGTGACATCACGTTGGTAGCTTGAAGCTGGGAGAATTTACACCACAGATACTGGCAGAGGTTACACATCAGGTTCCCTCCTTGTTCCCCAGCCCCACCTCAGGCTCCAGCCACCTGAGAACTTATTAACATTGACCAG
>NW_012117966.1:51684-67216 GCF_000951035.1 Colobus angolensis palliatus | reverse complement strand
TCATTGTGTTAGCCAGGATGGTCTCGATCTCCTGACCTCATAATCTGCCTGCCTCGGCCTCCCAAAGTGCTGGGATTACAGGCATGAGCCACCGCGCCTGGCCTTTTTGTTTTTGACAGAGTCTCACTCTGTGGCCCAGGCTGGAGTGCAGTGGCATGATCTTGGCTCACTGCACTGCAACCTCCAACTCTTGGGTTCAAGCAATTCTCCTGTCTCAGCCTACCGAGTAGCTGGGACTACAGGCACATGCCACCAGGCCTGGCTGACTTGTATTTTTAGTAGAGACAGGGTTTTACCGTGGTGGTCAAGCTGGTCTCGAACTCCTGACCTCAGGTGATCTACCCGCCTCAGCCTCCCAAAGTGCTGGGATTATAGGCGTGAGCCACTGCACCTGGCCTGCACCTGTTGAAGTTTTATGAAGCATAGCCTCAGATATCTTTTTCTGCCAAGCCCTGTGTTTTAGCTATTTTTTTATTTTTTACAGAATCTCACTCTGTTGCCCAGGCCAGAGTATAGTGGTGCAATCATAGCTTGCTGCAGCCTCCAATGCCTGGGCTCAAGTGGTCCTCCTGCCTTAGCCTCACGAGTAGCTGCACTACAGATGTGAGTTGCCACACCCAGCTAATTCTTTTTGTTTGTTTTTGTGGAGACAAGGTCTTGCTATGTTGTCCTGGCTGGTCTCAAACTCCTAGCCTCAAGCTATCCTCCTGCCTTGGCCTCAAAGACTACTGGGGTTACAGGTGTGAACCACTGTACCCCGCTGATCACACCTTTTTCTTTCTTTCTTTTTTTTTTTTGAGATAGTGTCTTGCTGTGTCACCTAGGTTGGAGTGCAGTGGCACGATCATGGCTCACTGCAGCCTCGAACTCTGGGCTCAAGAGATCCTCCTACTTCAGCCTCCTGAGTAGCTAGGACTATAGACATGCACCACCATACCTAGCTCGTTTTTTATTTTTTGTAGAGATGGGATCTTACTATGTTGCCCAGGCTGATCTCAAATTCCTGAGCTGACGGGATCTCTCTGCTTTGGCCTGGCAAAGTGCTTGGATTACAGGCATGAACCACTGTGCCTAGATGACCCCATCTTTCAATAGGGGGAATTTCAAATAATTTTAGGGCTGTGTTCTCATGCCACCACAACCCAGGGGGCCAGATTAGCTGAGGATGTGTCCTCTAAGCCCTTCTGTGTCCCTTCTGTTTTCAGTTTCTCTTCTGTCTCCTTTCCTTGGAGATGACAGAGGGCACCCATGTGCCCAGGCTCACCCAGGCAGTAGGTGACACCAGTGGGTGACAATGTGGATGGCTTGCCACGCCAGACACTCACTCCAATGCCCATTTTACAGATGAGAAGACTGAGTACGGAGTGGCCAGGCAGCCTGAGCAGGATCGCAGAGGGAGGATTTGTTCCCGGGCCAATCCCCTTGTTTCCCATCCATGTTCCCTATTCCTGGCAACTTGGGGGAACAAAGACCTATTCAGGCCCCGCCACCTCCAGCCAGACCCATCTTCCAGAGCAGCTGAGCCTTGGTGGCTTGGGGCTGGGTCACAGCCCATGACTGATGGTGAACTGGCCTGACAGGTAATTTGTACCTTGCATAGGAAGATGCGGTTATTGCCAGAAGAGAACCAAAACCGGCCATGAATAATTCCTGCGCTTTCAACAAAAACACCAGTACAATGAAAGTTAAATAAATACCGCTCAAGCCATCCAGGCGTGAAGGGGAAAAGAGATACCGAAAATCATCTGAGCTAGCCCTTGTGAGCAGAGGTGCTGGGGCCCTGGTCCCTGCGGAGGTTGGCTGGATTCTGGCTCATGCGGAGCAGGTTGGCCTGCGCCGACTGAGGGGGCTACAGCTCTCTTCCCTGCCCCAGGTCTGGCATGTGACCTGCGAGACAGGCAGGCCTGCTCGGAGGCTTCCAGGCCTTGGCCTAGGCTGTTCTTTAGGCCTGGAATGCCCTCTGTGCCTTCTCTGCGTAGCAAACTCCTATTCATCCTTGAAAACCCTACTGAGATGATATCACTTCATTCATTCATTGAATAGACACTCACTGAGGTCTGCTGGGCCAGCCATGGGGCAGAGAGTGATACAAAAAAGGGAGGGTCACGCCTGTCATCATAGCACTTTTGAAGGCCAAGGCAGGAAGATCGCTTGAGGCCAGGAGTTTGAGACCAGCCTGGGCAACACAGTAAGACCCTGTCTCTCCAAAAAAATAAAAAATTAGGTGGGTGTGGTAGCACACACCTGTCGTCCCAGCTACCCAGGAGGCTGAGGTGGGAGGATCGCTTGAGCCCAGGAGGTCGGAGCTACAGTGAGCTGTGATTGTACCACTGCACCCCAGCCTGGGTAACAAATGAGATCCTGTCTCAAAAAGTAAAATAAAACAATAAAGTGAAGAGCCTCTGATGTGGGCTGAATTATGTCCCTCACAAATTCATATGTTGAAGTCCCAACCCCTAATTCCTCTGAGTGTGACTGTATTTGGAAATATGGTCTTTAAAAGAGGTGATTAAATTAAAATGAAGTTATTAGGTTGGGCCCTAATCCAATATGCCTGATGTCCTTATAAGAAGAGGAGATTAGGACAGACACGCACAGAGGGACGACCATGTGAGGACGCAGGGAGAAGACGGCGTCTACAAGCTAAGGAGAGGCCTCAGGAGGAACCAGCCCTGCCCACTCCTTGATCTCGAACTCCAGCCTCCAGAACTGTGAGGCAATTAAGTTTCTGTGGTGTAAACCAGCCAGTTTTTATTCTAGGGACCCTGGGAAGCTCACACAGCCTCACAGGCTTGTAGAGGTGACAAGCATGTTGGGAACAGTGACAACAGGGGTTGTCACTGGGAGTATATAGCACAGTCAGGATCTGAGTTCAGGCTGAGTGTGGTGGCTCATGCCTGTAATCCCAATGCTTTGGAAAGCTGAGGCCAGATAATTGCTTGAGGCCAGGAGTTCAAGACCAGCCTGGGCAGCACAGCAAGACCCCATGTCTACCAAAAATAAAAAATGAGCCGGGCATGGTGGTGCATGCCTGTAGTCCCAGTTACTCAGGAGGTGGGAGGGTGGCCTGAACCCAGGCGTCAGGGGCTGCAGTGAGCTGTGATGCCACCATAGCACTCCAGCATGGGCAACAGAGCAAGACTCTTGTCTCTACAAAGAAACTTAAAACATGAAGAAAAAAAAAAAAGAAGACGAGGAGGTCATGAAGACACAGTCATAGAGGGAAGGTGGCTTTGTGACAGCAGAGATGGTGACATTGCAGCGGTGCAGCTGGGAGCCACCAGAAAGCACAGAGGCCCAGAACAGTGTCACCATCAGAGTCCCCAAGAAGGACCCAAGCCTGCTGACACCTTCATTATGGACTTCCGGCCTCCTAAACTGCGAGAGAAAAACATTTCTCTTGCTTAAAGCCACGCAGTTTGTGGTCCTCAGTCATAGCAGCCACCAGAAACCAATACAGTTGGCTTGGTCCTGTCCTGGTCAGGAAACGTTGGGTCAAATCAGGCATGGTGGCACACACCTGTGGTCCCAAGGCTGGTGGATCACATTGACCAGCCTGGACAATATAGTCAGACCCCTTCTCTACAAAGTTTTAAAAAAATGAGCGGCCGGGCGCGGTGGCTCAAGCCTGTAATCCCAGCACTTTGGGAGGCCGAGACGGGTGGATCACGAGGTCAGGAGATCGAGACCATCCTGGTCTACACGGTGAAACCCCGTCTCTACTAAAAAAGTACAAAAAACTAGCCGGGCGAGATGGCGGGCGCCTGTAGTCCCAGCTACTCGGGAGGCTGAGGCAGGAGAATGGCGTAAACCCGGGAGGCGGAGCTTGCAGTGAGCTGAGATCCGGCCACTGCACTCCAGCCTGGGCGACAGAGCGAGACTCCGTCTCAAAAAAAAAAAAATGAGCTACTCGGGAGTCAGAGGTGAGACGATGCTTGAGGTCGGGAGTTCAAGCAGCCTGGGCAACATAATGAGAACCCATCTCTACAAAATAAAAAAAAAAAATATATAACACAACCCACCCTTTTTTTTATCCCTCAAAAAAAAAAACAAAAAAAAAAAAAAAAAAAAAAAAAAAAAAAAAAAAAAAAAAAAAAAAAAAAAAAAAAAAAAATGAGCTACTCGGGAGTCAGAGGTGAGACGATGCTTGAGGTCGGGAGTTCAAGCAGCCTGGGCAACATAATGAGAACCCATCTCTACAAAATAAAAAAAAAAATATATATATATATATATTGCCAGGTGTGGTGGTGTGCACCTGTGGTCCCAGTTACTTGGGAGGCTGAGGCTGGAGGATTGCTTGAGCCCAAGAAGTTAAGGCTGCAGTGAGCTGAGATCACACCACTGCACTCCAGCCTGGGTGACAGAGCAAGACCCTGTCTCTTAATAGAAAAAGACAGACTGGATGGGGTGGCTCACATTTGTAATCCCAGCACTTTGTGGGGGCTGAGATGGGAGGATTGCTTGAGGCCAAGAGTTCAAGACCAGCCTGGGCAACATAGCAAAGCCCCATCTCTTTAAAGTAAATACATAAAAATAAAAGAGACTGGACATGGTGGCTCATTCTAATCCCAGGACTTTGAGAGGGCAAGGGAGGAGGACTGCTTGAGCCCAGGAGTTTGAGACCAGCCTGGGCAACACAGTGAGAAGTTAGGGCTACAAAACAGGGTCTATAAAAATAAAAATAAAAAATTAGCCAGGTGTGGTGGCATGTGCCTGTAGTCCTAGCTACTTGGGAGGCTGAGGCCAGCCCGGGCTACATAGCGAGATCCTGTCTCTAAAATCATAATAATGGTAATAAAATTAAACCAGAGCATCACTAGCATTGGTGAGGATGTGGAGAAGCTGGAACCCTGCTGCACTGCTGCCGGGAGTATAAAATGGTGCGGCCGCTTTGAAAAAAGTCTGGTAGTTTCTCAAAAAACTAAACACAGAATGAAAGCAAGGTCTTGAACAGATACTGGCACACCCATGTTCACAGCAGCACTCTTCACAACAGCCAAAAGGTGGAAATGACCCAAATGTCCATGGAGAATGGATAAACAAAATGTGGTCTGTCCATAAGATGGAATATTATTCAGCCCTGAAGAGGAAGGAAATTCTGCCACCCGCTATGACGTGGATAAACCCTGAAGACATTATGCTGAGTGAGTAAGTCAGACTAAAGGACAGATATTGTATGATTCTACTTATATGAGCTTCTTAGGGTCATTAAATTCATAGAGACAGAAAGTACAATAAACCAGGGGCTGGGAGCGGGGAAGCGGGAGTGTTTAAAGGGGACAGGGTTTCAGTTTGGGAAGATAGTAAACAGGTCTGGAGATGGATGGTGGTGATGGCTGCACAATAGTGTGAATGTGCTTGATGCCACTGAACTGTGCACTTAAAAAGGGTTAAGATGGTGGCCGGGCGCAGTGGCACACACCTGTAATCCCAGCACTTTTGGGAGGCCGAGGTGGGTGGGTCACCTGAGGTCAGGAGTTTTAGACCAGCCTGGCCAACATGGCAAAATCCCGTCTCTACTGAAAATACAAAAAATTAGCCGGGCATGGTGGCGGGTGCCTGTAATCCCAGCTACTCAGGAGGCTGAGGCAGGAGAATCGCTTGAACCTGGGAGGTGGAGGTTGCAGTGAACTGAGATCATACCACTGAAGACTCCATCTAATAAAAAAGTGGGGGGGCCGGGCACGGTGGCTTATGCCTGTAATCCCAGCACTTTGGGAGGCCGAGGCGGGTGGATCACGAGGTCAGGAGATTGAGACCATCCTGGCTAACACAGTGAAACCCCGTCTCTAGTAAAAATACAAAAAAATTAGCCAGGCCTGGTGGCGGATGCCTGTAGTCCCAGCTACTCAGGAGGCTGAGGCAGGAGAATGGCGTGAACCCGGGAGGCGGAGGTTGCAGTGAGTGGACATTGTGCTACTGCACTCCAGCCTGGGTGACAGAGCAAGACTCCACCTCAAAAAAAAAAAAAGAAAAAAAGGTGGAGGTGGATTAAGATGGGTAAATGTGATGTGTATTTTACCACAATTTTAAAAGAAGTGCCAAAGTTAGCAACTCAGGAGATGTGGCTTTGCAAGTATGGCCAGCATTGTCTAAACTCACCAATACCTGGTTTTTCTCCCCTTTCTGGGCACAGCAAAACTCTCCTCTCTAGCACCCCTCAGCTAAGTGTGATTGTGTGGGCTGTGAGCACTAGGGACATGGGAGTCTGTGCATGCCCCGTGGTGACCTCACATGGAGGTGGACAACTCGTGAACTCTAAGTGGCTCAGGCTGTCCAGACACCACAAGGAGGTCAGTGGCCTGGGAGCAGCGCCCGGACTGTGTTGACAATGTGAAGAGGAGAATACGTTTTTCTGTGTTGCATCAAGCCATTGAGATGTAGGGGATGTTTGTCACTGCAGCATAACCTGACCTATTCTGACTGATAGACCAGCTTCCCTGGAACAACAGCAGATCTGGCACCCTGGAGACAGCTGGTTGGAACTGCCAGGAGCTACAAGGGTCGATGGTTCTCACTTGACCTTTGTAGGCTCTTAGATTTGGGATGGTGTCTGAGTCTCTTTGAGCTGCCATAGTGAGGTGTCACTAACTGGTGGTTTAAACAACAGAAATGTATTCTCTTACCGTTCTAGAGGCTTGAGGTCCAAGATCAAGTCTCTAGTCCAAGGTGGCAGGTGTTGGCAGGGCTTGAGGGGTCTGTCCCAGGCCTCTGTGGTGTGTCCACCCCCCTCCACATCTTTCTACACTGTCTTCCCTCCATAGCTGTTTGACTCCAAATATCTTCCTTTTATTGGTGACAGGATCTTGCTCTATTGCTCAGGCTGAAGTGCAGTGGCATGATGACAGCTCACTGCAGCCTCGACTTCCTGGGCTCAAGCCATCTTCCCACCTCAGCCTCCCAAGCTGCTGGGACTACAGACATGTGCCACCATGCCTGGCTAATTGAAAAAAAAAAAAAAAAAAATTTTTGTAGAGGCAGGGTCTTGCCCAGTCTGGCCTCAAACTCCTGGGCTTAAGTGATTCTCCTGCCTCAGACTCCCAAATTACCGGGATTACAGGCATGAGCCACTGCACCCAAATGTCCTCTTTTTATAAGGACATCAGTCATGTTGAATTAGGGCCCACTGGACTCCAGTATGACCTGATCTTAATTACATCTGCAATGACCCTCTCTCCAAATAAGGTCACATTTCAAGGTATTAGGGGTTAGGAATCAAATATATGAATTTGGGGGGGACTCTCTTCAATCTACAACAGATAGCCCCACAGACGAGGATCTGTGGCAATGGGGCCAGGAGAAGAGGGCAGGGGCAGGGGCAGGTAGGGGATGACCGGACACCTCCAGCAGATGGAACTAAGTGAGCAGATCTTTCTGGCAGGAGCGGCTCTAGAAGATTCTTGTTTTATTTTTTTTGGAATGGAGTCTTGCTCTGTTGCCCAGGCTGTAGTGCAATGACATGATCTCAGCTCACTGCAGCCTCCGCCTCTTGAGTTCAAGCAATTATCCCGCCTCAGCCTCCTGAGTAGCTGGGACTACAGGCACCCGCTACCAAGCCCAGTTAATTCTTGTATTTTTAGTAGAGATGTGGTTTCACCATGTTGGCCAGGCTGGTCTCAAACTCCCAACCTCAGGTGATCCACCTGCCTTGGCCTCTTAAGTGCTGGGATTACTGGCGTGAGCCACCACGCCCGGCTTAGAAGGTTCTTTAGAGAGTCTCCATGGCCATAGAAACTGTGTGTGTGTGTGTGTGTGTGTGTGTGTGTGTGTGATAGGATTCCTACCTCCTGCCCCTCTCTGGGGTGAAGGCAGACCAATACATGAAGAGAGAGAGTGTAGGGCAGCTGGGAGGGGCCTGTCAGGCTTGATCTCTGTGGGTTTGTTTTTGACTCAACGCTGGCTCTAGAAATGGATTGACATTGGGGTGGGTGTGGGATGGAGGCTGAAAGGAGAAGGAAGCTTTCAAAGCTGTAGCCATGGGAAATGTTTTTATTTTCTGCTTGAAAGAAAATGCCAAAGAAGGATAAAAAGGAAAAAAAAAGGGGGGGGAGGGGAGAGGTGATGAGAGAGACTGTGAGAGAGAGAGAGAGAAAGAGAGAAAGCCGGGATGCCTTTTTGTATGAGAGACTTCTAGATTGGGAAATGAAGCTCGGCCAGGCATGGTGGCTCACACCTGTGAGTGGCTGCCAGCACTTTGAGAGGCTAAGGAGGGAGGATTGCTTGAACCCAGGAGTTCAAGACCAGCTTGCGCAACATCATGAGACCGCCCCCCTGCATCTCTATAAAACATAAAAAAAAAAAAGCTAGCTGGCATGGTGGCACACATCTGTAGTCCCAGCTACTTGGGAGGCTAAGGCAGGAGAATTGTTTGAGCTCGAAAGGCGGAGGCTGCAGCGAGCTGTGGTTGCACTGCTGCACTCCAGCCTGGGCGACAGAGCAAGTACCTGTCTCAAAAAGAAAAAAAAAAGAGACTCCAAGGGAGGCCAAGCTTGGTGGTTTGGGTCTGTAATCCCTGCACTTTGGGAGGCTGAGGTGGGAGGATTGCTTGAAGCCAGGAGTTCAAGACCAGCTGGGGTAAGATAGCGAGACCCCATCTCTCCAGAAAAAAAGATGATCCCAAGGGAGAGGGGATATGGATTCTCCAGGTTTGCCCTGAACCTCAGTCTGCACTAGGTTCTGTGGAATTCCACAGGAGCTCCTGCTCTCCAGCCAGGGCTCTCCTGATCTCCAAGATGACCCCTGGGTTACCTTGACCTCATCCCCCTACTGTGTCCCAGGCCAAACCGGGGTCTCATACTACTCCTCTGACCTTCACTGCCCCCCTTCTTCCCCATGCCAGGCCAGGGAAGGAGACAGCCTCTACCAAGTGGCAGGGAGGACTGATGGTTAGCATAGTACATGGGTGGCGGGATGTGTCACGTGTCATGGGGGTGGCCTTGCCTCTACCTTCTCTAAGTGAGTCTCAGCCAGGCTGGGGGCTCACAGGGGCACAGGGCCTCCACACTGGGGTCCCCAGCAAGCTGCCTGGTTTAGTTCAGGGTGCCTGCTACTTCCTGGCTTCATGGGCTTGTCACGTCTCCTTTCTGCCCTCAACTTTCTCATCTGTTAAATGGGTATGCCGGTGCCCAAATCATAGGGTTGTCAAAGCCTGCCTGAATCAGGGCTCAGAGCGCACCAGGAGGAATTCAGACAGGAAAAGAGGAAACTGGGAAGGCTCTGCCTGGGAAGGGGGTGGGACAGCCCCTGGATTTGGGACGCTTGGCGTGTGCTAAGGAGGTGGAGCTGGGAGAGGTGGGGCGTGCAGAGGTGCCTCTGAGGGCCAGGCTGGCAGTGGAATTTGCTGCAGAACTCTCAGCGTGCACAGGCCTGCCTGGGAGGGGTTCAGAGTCCTAAACAAAGCAGGGAGCCGGCAGGGAGGGGGCAGGGGAAGGAACCTCTAAGAGAAGGAACAGTCCTCTCCCGGGGCACCCACTCCCCACCTGGGTGCAGCGCCTCTCCCCAAACACACGTGCTGCCAAGCCCTTCATCAGTCACCCTGGCACTGACATCCATAAATCCCATTAGTCACACCGCCACAAACACATCCAGTCCCAGGCAGACAAAGACACGGGGCCCCACAGCGGCTGTGTCTGTCCCCAGTGGCGCTTTCCCCATGCCTAGAACTGTGCGGACACCGCAGGCGCTCCATGCAATTGTTGAACCGACAGCAAGCAGCACTCCTCGCAATCACAAACGCCTCCTGATCGCGTAACTACAGGCCCCCGGATAACCACAGTTGCTCCTTTCCCCCATTCCAAGTCTCTCCCATCCCCTCTGGGTACACACGTACTGCTGTAATCACCCACGAATGCCCTTGGCCATTCCCTCTTCCGCGTCTCTCTGGAGCGGGTAGGGCTGACACTGCGCCCCCCTCCCCCAAGCCTGTGCTCGGACGGGTCAGGCAGAAAAACCATCCCCCAAGGTCACCAGAGCTCTTCAGCAGGCGCCCCCGGGAGCTGATTTATTGGCGGCTTATTTGGAGAAATGCTATCGCTCTTAGATTCCGGAGCGGGGGAAAAAACACGCTCGCGGTGGACTTTAACCTTGGGCTGAAACCACAGCGCTTTGTTTTCGGAGGTGCTTCCTAGGGCGCCGCGGCGGGGCTGGGGCCTAGCGGGGGAAGCTCGGCGGGAATGTGGCCCAGCAGCCTCTCCACTCCCAGGCTGCGCTCCTGCCTGCCCTGGCAAGCACTCAAATTCCTCTGGGCCCCGCCGGAAGCCCTTGGTCCCTCCAAAAGTGCTTCCAGAAATTCTAGGAAGGAGCCGAAGCTCCTTGGATGAGGGCGTCCTTGGAGCGAGGTTTCCAAACCCTCCCATCCCAAGCCCCTGGCATGTGCCACCCGCCGTTCGCAGTCGTGTCACTGGCATGATGAGGTTTTCGGGAGGCACCCAGGAAGGGCTGAATGCTCCGGTTTCCGCGCACCTTAAGTCCGGAGCAAAACCCCGCTGGAGGTGGTTGGCTCCGATCGCGTGCATGGTTTGCTTGGCTGATGTAAGACACCAGCGCGAAGGCCTGTTCCCGCCCCTCTGGCAGAGATAAATTAAGCGTTATTATTGCAAATGCACCCTCTCTGGATCTGCTCCCCATGACTGTTCCGTGTGTCAAAACCGCCGCTTCCACCAGGCAGCCACAAGGGCGAGACCAATTACCGCTTTCCCCATGGTTGCGCCAAAGCACGCAGCCAACGAGGGCTCCAAGCCGGGACCCTGGTTGAGAAAAACCTGGGGCATCCGGCGGCACGGAGGGTGGGAACCAGATGAGCCCCCGCCTCCGCGCATGGTGCCCACAGTCACTCCCCCGCCTTGGTCCTCCTGTGCCAAAAAAAAAAAAGCCCATCATGCGCCCGCAGAGGGCTGAGGAGACACGGGATGAAGGCAGGGTCCACGGAGAGGTGGCAAGCTAAATTCTGAGAAGCCGCTTCGACCCTGACCCTGGCGTCGCCCCTCCGTGGTGCAGGTGGCACCGGAGTTGCGCTCAAGCGGACAGCTGCACGCCCATCCCAGTCTCACCGAGCCTTTCTAAGAGGAAATGCCAGGCCCGGGCGCCCCTACCCCAAGGCGGTGATCCTGTGAAGCTCGGGCCACCTCAGGGTCCAGCGCCCTCAGGGATGGATGGTGTTGGCACCGAGGGATGAGGCCGTTCCCTCTCTCTGGTGAATGGAGAAGCTCTTGGCGTAGTTCCCTGCGCAGTCTTGGGGTCCCCAGGCCGTGATGGGGTGAGCAGGGTGTGTGGCGTGGCCTGGGATGCGAGACCAGTCCGGAGCACCCCCGCGTGAGCGGCGGGAAGGAGGGCCCGCCCGGAGATTTATGGCCGCAGCTGGCCCCCTGCGCACCAAGCGCGTCTCCGTCCTTTCCCAGCCAAACAGTGGAGTGGAGGACCCGACCCCGGCTGGAGGAAGAGGCCAGGGCCGGAGGCGGGGCCGAGAGGAGCTGGAATCCATCGGGGCTGGGCCTGGCGCATCAGTCCCAATTCTGCCCGCCTTGCGCCCTGGTCTCGGTGGGGTGTGGGGCGATGGCGCCGCGTGCCTGGTCTTCCAGGCAGGTTCGGGCAGCTCCCGGCTGGGTTGGCCCGGCCGCGACTTGGCGCTGTATCGCGGCTGGGTCTGTCGCAGCGAGGGGACGGCGAACATGGCTTTCCCGGGCACAGCCTCTCCGGGTTTTAGCCGCGCCCGCCAGACACGGGACCTGCGGAAACCGGAGCTTAAGACACCCAGCCACAAGGCCTCTGAGCGGGCAGCAGAAGCCGGCAATCCCTCAGGGGGTGCCCTTCACCGAGATGCCAGCGGCGAGTGGGGGGCTTCGGTCCCTGCCTGGAAAGGCGGTTGGGGCGATGGGTGAAGTGGCTCGGGTGGCTGCGCCAAGGAAACGATACTGGCTTTTTCTTCCCCCGCTGGGGGAAGGATAAGGGGAGAACGTGTCCAAGCGGCCAGCAACACCAGAATTTGGGAAGAACCGGATTCAACGCCGAATTGAGGGAGGCCGTGTGATCTGCACCAGTCGGGCCTGAGCCTGCGCCAACAAAAGCGCGACAGGGGTGACGGCCGGGCTCAAGGTTGGCCTGTCCTTTGCTTTTAAGACAAAGAGGGAGAATTTTGTCGGTCGGACGCGTCCAGGGAGCAGAGGCCGGAGCCGGTAGCCTAGGAACACAGGAAAGGCCTCGGCTCGGGTGGCCCAGGCTGGCTGCCGAGAAGCACGCTGCGCCGGGCCTCGGCTAGCCAGGGCAGATTCTCCTGCAACTGCGGTTTGGGGCTACAAGGAAGACCCACCCCGCTCCCCCGAGTTGATTTTTCACCCAGTCAGTAAAACACACACACAGACACACACTCTCTCAATTGCGTCCACAGAGTTTTTGGCCACCTATCCCGCTGGGTAAACAAAAGTGTGAGGGGGCGGGGAGGGGGAAGGGATGGAATGGGGGTGGGGCGCGTAAGATGGCGGCTGGACCTGGTGGCCTATGGCCTGTGCCCTATGGCCGTGGCACCCAGGCCTGGTTTTTACATTTCAATGTGGCCCACCATACTGGGGAAGGCGTTTCCCTGGACCCTGAACCCTTGTTAGGGATGTCCTAGAGGCTCCCCTTTACGAATGGAGGCACCTGGGCTGCACCCACTACTTCGCTTGGGATCTGTCCTCCGCCCCAAGATGGCTCCCAGTCGCTGTTTACTCAGCTACTGCGGGGACACCAGGGTGCGGGGCTGGGGAGCGGGCGGAGAACAGGGCGCGTATAGATTGGCCTGGGCAGGCGGCCTCTCCCCGTAGCCCGTCCGCGCCCCCACGCATGCGGCATCCCTGGAAAACCAGCGTGGGCAGGATGTGTCCTGGCCGCCCCCACCACCACCGCGTCCCCAGGCCCTGCGCCCTGGCCGGGCTCCGGTGGCTGCAGGGCCGCGCAAATGTGGAGTGGGTGCCGGGGGCGGGTATGGAAGGGGCCCGCGCGAGAGGGCTGGGCGCACAAAGCCCAGGCACCACGGCCCTAATGAAATACCGGCTGGGTTCGTCACGCCGCCGAAGCGCACACTTGAAAAATGCAAACGCCATTGGCAAATCCAGGGCAAACAGGCAGAATTTTTATTAGCAACTAAATGATTTATGGCACACGTACCCCGCCGTCACAATTACGGCGTCTCGGAGCATCCAGGGAGTGAAAACATTAAACATTTATAAAAATGGGCCTTTGTTTTTTTCTACTCCGCAAGCCTTTTGTTTTCCCCACCCCAACTCTCTCAAGATATACATATTTTTTCCTTGAGCTATATTAAAATAAAGAAAAACATTCCCCAAATCCAGGGGGAGGGGTAATGCGGTGGAGAATTAGGGTTTGGGCTTGGAATATTGGGTAAAGAGAGTGGAGAGGAAGCGATGGGGCCTCGGGCGTGGGAGGGCTTAACTAGGAACACACAAGACCTCTGCGTAAGGCTCAAGGGCGCTCTGCGCCCCCACACACGGCCCCCTTCCCCCGCCTGGGCTTCCAGCAGCCCCGCGCAGCTCGACTGCGTTTATTCGATTCCTGCAGTCCCCTCCTCCCCTAAGGCACACAGACAGAATACCTCCTTTCTCTAACCCCCCTCTCCTCTCCGTCTTTGCTCCTGGCCGTCCCGGGGATGCAGCGGGCGCCTCTCGCCGCCCCGAATGCCGAGGCCGCCACTGAGACCCGCACGCCCAGCTCCAAACGCGGACACCGTGGCTTGTTCCCCTCGGCTCCGGCTATTTTCGTTCCTTTCTTTCCTTTTCACTCCTCCCTCCTCCCCAGCGGAGCTACAGCTTCCAAAAGAGGGCAGCCTAGAAACCAACGCAGGAAGCTCCAGGAAGGGCAACTTGAAACTGCCCTCAAGAGGCTGAACTTTTTTCCTCAAATTTATCCTGGAATTAAATTAGACACCCCCCAGTTCGTTCTCGAAGCCTCCCCCCACCTTTTTTTTTTCCTAAAAGTGGAGAAAAGAAAATAGAACGAATGGGCACTAACGCGCTCATTCCCCCCCCCGAAAAGTTGCCTTAAAAATTGATTTAAAAAACAAAACGGGCAATGAGAAAACGCTGAGTCCGCAGCGCGAGGCGAAAGAGCGGGCTTCTCTTGTTTTAATTAAAATCTTATCACCGCAGTTGCTCTTCGAGGCAGGATTGGAAGGATTTCTGCCCCTCCAAGCTTCCTTTCCAGGGTACGTAATGCCTAGCCGGGCTCGGGGGCCTGCAGGGCTGCAGAGAGGGTGCGGGGGCCCCCAGGACAGTTCTGCTGGCGTGGTCCGCACTCCCTGCGCCCCCGGTCAGGTAGGTCGGCCGCGGGCAGCTCACGGCTACTCAACCCAGAAAGGATTTTGCTGAAAGGGCAAAATAAAAGTACAAAGTCTGGGGGATTGGTGCTCCCTTCCCCCTACGGCCGCCGTGGCCAGCCAAGCACTTTTTGGGCTTGGCGGCTACTTCCTCTGAGCTCAACAGATTTTTTTTCCCGGTCTCGCCCTCCCTGGAGGGGGCGCGGCGGATGGAAGGCGAGAGAGGCCCCCAGCCAAGAGGTTTTTAATATTACACTTTAATAGGTTTCAGAAGGCTCCGTGGAGAAATGCTAATAGGCTGAAATGTCAGAATCGAGAGGGATTCAGTTCGCGCTCAGCCGATCTAATCCTTTTTTCTGCTCTGATTTTTTTGTTGGGGGGGGAAGGAGAGGGGAGCGCCCACGCAAAGAGGGACTTTGGGGAGGGGCGCGCTGTGCGAAGCGCCGCAGCCCCGGCCTGGGCCGAGCGGGGGGCGCGCCCCGATCCGCGTTTCTATAGGAACCCCTTTTAGAAGATTAGAGACTCACCCGCTGCCCGCCGCCGCGGCCTCTCCAAAATATTAATCAGTAACCATCTGACACCGCGTTTCAGGGAGGGACCCGCAGGCCAGTGCTAGGAAAACGGCCTTCTCGCCTGCCCATCCCACCCGACCGCGCTGCTGGGGGAGAGGGAATGAATCGCTGCTTTGTTTAAAAAGGAAGAAAAAAAACAAGGGAAAAAGCAGCCCTTGTCTGTTTCGGCGTCTCCACCGCGCGTACTAGAAGCGCACCCCAGGGGAGGTCGGGGGCCGGGGCCCGGGGCGCGGGGTGCAGCCCGCCGGGCCCCAGGCCCTCCCCGGCTCGCTTGGCTTGTCACCTCCTCCTGCGAGCAGGAAGCTGACAGGCGGCCCATTAAACCGCGCCTTGCAAAGCCCTGGATTGCGGCGACAACCATCTTCCTCTATTTTGATCACTCAGCCCAGACGCTGGGGGAGGGGGGAAGGAAAAGGGAGGAGAAGGAGAAAGGAGGGAGGGGGGGTCCGAGCTGGTGGAGGGGGAGGGCTGCCTAGAAACGGCCCGGAAAAATTCTCACCACCAGTTTTGATCATTCAGCCCCGCCGAGGGGAGCCTGGAAACTGCTGGAGCCCCTAGGTCCGTAATTGGTTTTATAGGAATGGCTGTGGGCCAAGGTGTTTACATGCGCGTGATTGGCGGCGCGCGCGGCCAATGCGCGGCGGCCGGGGGCCGG
>NW_012117966.1:49137-50604 GCF_000951035.1 Colobus angolensis palliatus | reverse complement strand
AAAAAAAAAAAAATCACGGGAAGCTCATCGCCTCCTTAAGACATGTATCCTCGGATGTGGCGATCTTAGATTTTTCCAAAGTAAACGCGGATCTGGTAACCAGAGCCTGATGGGAGAGAGCGAGGGAGGGAGGGAGGGGGTGTTTGTAACCAAAACCGGGTTAAAATAGGCACCCTTAGCAAAGTTGGGGAGGGAGGCTGGAGAGGAAGGCCGGCGGGTTTGGCCAGGGGTTTTGCAGCCGAGGGGGTCTCCTGCTCGGGGGGCTGGGCGCAGAGTACAGGGCGCCGGGCGGGCACCCGGGAGCCGGTGGCTTTGGCGTGATCGGCGGCTCTAAGAGCGCCCAGGCCTCCCAGAATCAGGAATGTGAGCTGCTGCAGACAGACAGATCGAGGGAAGGGTGGGCTCCAAGACCCCCTCCCATCCCCAAGAGAATCCGCAAACGACAAAGCTTTTAAACAAACAGCTTTAAACTGGAACTACAGGGGGATTTACCCAACGGTGGGGGAGGCGCCCCTTGGCCGGCCCGCGCTGCAAAGGTTTTCTTTGTAGGTTATTTTTTGGGGGGTGGGTGTGTGGGGGGGAAGCTAGGAGTAGAAGCGAGACCCTTGATCCCTTTCCTTCCCCTCTTGACATCCCCCAAATCCCCCACGCCAGGCCACGTCCTCGGGCTGCAGGATCTCAGGCCAGGGCGTTGGAAAATGAAACCAAAGCTTGTTTTGTAGGATTCTTTCCAGTCCTTAGGCGAGAATGCCACGTCTCGGGTCCTCGGACTTGAGCTCTGGGACTCATAGTGCCCCCGGGGGGAGAAAGGGGGGGGACCACGAGCCTCTTTAAAAATAATAAACCCGTTTTGGACCCTCCCTCCTGCCACCCCCAGAAAAACACCATTCCGTCGGCGGTTCAAGGCGAGCTCAGGAAAAACCAAACTCGGAAAAGGGAGGCGAGGTCTCCAAAAGGTTAAATATTAAACTTTGCGGATCAGATAGTGCCAGAGTGTTTTGGGAGACACTTCGGACCGCTTGTGGCAAGGCTTCACGGTTTTAAACCCCGGAGCATCTGACGCCCAGAAATAAAATACACTTAAGAGGTTTGTATTTACGCTGTCCGGGCGCCGCCGAGGAGCCCTGTCCGGTTTCGGGAGGACCCGGCAGCCGCCGAGCCAGAGTCTGGGCTGGGGCGCAGCGCTCCACCGCCGCCGGTCACTTTTCCGAGCCGGGTCCCGGGAGCCTGAAGCCGCCGGCGGAAGGAGTATGGATTTTACTTTTGACTGAAAAGGGGCTACTCCCGATTTCATTTCTGGCCACTTGGTCGGCACCCCCCGATCCTGAAGGGCGAGGCGACTTTCTGAAACTTATCACTTTATTTTTTTTCCTTTTTCCTTTCCCCCTCTATATTTCTTCCGCGGCCCGTCTCCTCCCCGCCAAGACGCCGTGTGCGCCGCCTCGCGCAGCTCTGCCTGGCCGCCCG
>NW_012117966.1:40672-48807 GCF_000951035.1 Colobus angolensis palliatus | reverse complement strand
GCCCGCCTCGGGCTTGCCCGGCCCGCTGCCGCCCGGGAAGTACATGGCTGGCCTGAATCTCCATCCGCACCCGGGTAAGTGCCCCACGCCCTGCCCGTCCCCTCCTGTCTTCCTGGGGAGATCCACTCGGCGGGGTCCTCCTGTGACTCGTGGCCGAGGCTCGGCGACTCTCCTTCGGCCGGCCACGAGGGTGCGGGCGGACTCAGCCCCCAGGGCGGGGAAACTCCTGGCCGCCGGACTGGCCCCGCCAGTCCGGCGGCCCCGGCAGTGGAGAGGGGCCCGCAGCTCGGTTGCCTTTTCCTCACCGTGCCCGGCACTAGTGAGCCGAAAGTAGGTGCCGCAGCCCGAGCCATCCGGGGCGATTCCAGTCCTCGGGGGCCCCAGCGGCACAAGCCTGGGCTGGAGTTTTTAAAATCTGGGCGAGAAAAGAACAAACCGGCCCCCGCACCCCGCGAGACACCCGCTCCCCGAGATCGATTATTTTTCTTGGCAAACGCTCCTTTTGGCGCCCGTGGGCCCTCCTGGGTTCTGTTCCCAGCTCCACTACCCGCGCCGAGCCGGGGCCCTAGCAGTTACCGAGCGCCGGGGGATGCGGGAGTAAGGTGACCCCAACCCTGGGACCCTGGCCTCTGGGCGGGCGGGATGCCCCTTTCTTCCCGGGGAGAACGGCGGCCTTGGGAACCAGCACCCCGTTAGGAGGGCGGCGACCCGGGCCCTCGGGGACCCCGTGTTCTCCGGCGCTAAAGAGTGCGGAGGCGCGGCAGGGACGCCGAAATGGGGCCACCACCGTCCCGAACCTAGAGGGAAAGAAGAGCGGGTCGGGCAGGGCCCAGGCGGCGGAGGGGAAAACCCTGCTGTGGGAGGCGGTGGCCTAGAAGGTCCCGTGGTCTCCGCCATTTCCCAAGAGGGGCTGCCCAGGCACGGTGGGGACGGTGTCCGTGCGGGCGCTTCGCCGGGGCGGGACATGATCGCTCCGGTCAGTCCGCGGCCGCTGCAGCCAGCGAGGCGGGAAGGATCTCGGGGACCTCCACACCAGCCCGGCCGCCGCCCCAGGACACCCGGTCCCTCCTCCCGGGGCTGCCCTGGCTTTTGTGCTTGGCGTCCCAAGTCTCGACTTAAAAAAAAAATCCACCTCCTCTTCGAATTGCAGTTTCGGATTTTTGCGATTTCCAGAGTAGCCCCCGATGCTCCCCTCTTCCTTGGGGTCTTGCAGGAGACACCCCCGGCCCAGAGCTGCTGCCTCGGCCTTGCCCCGCCCGCTCGGCGGAGCTCGCCGATTTTGACTCTGTCTTTGATTTTTCTCCTGGAACTTTTCAGGAACTGGAGTCCCGGGGCTCGGCGGGACAAAGGGCCTTTGTGAGGCGCCGGGCGGGGGAGGGGCGGGCGCCCGGGGGCCAGGAGTTCGGAGATCCCCGCCAGCCGGGGTGCCAGAACCGGGTCTTGGCCCTCGGACCTGCTGGTGCCCCTCCGGAGCTGGGGGCGCATTCCGCTCGGGGTCTGCGATCCGGGCAAGGGTTTGTTCCCGAGTGGTGTGTTGTGGCGAGGGAGGGGCGTGGGGGACCCCCGAGTAAGAAATTGAGGGGCAGCCCTGGGGTACAGAGGCCACCTGAGCTGTCCCCTTCTGCGCTCCTCACAAGTCCACCGTGATGTGTGTGTGCATGTGTCTTTTGGGTCATTTGGTCCAGCCCGGGGTGGTAGCAGGGGGGGCCCCCCCCAAGCCTGGGAATCGGTGCCCGTGTCTCTCTGACTGGCTAGGCCTGCGCTTGGCTTTTTTGAGGCTGGGAAGGGGCGTCGCGCACTCCCCGCCTGCGATCTGGCTCCGGCCTGGCAAGGCAAAGTGCCCTAATGCGAAGCGGTGAAAACAGCTACTACTCATGCATGAGTGCACCGTGCCAGGGCCGCGCCTAATCTGACGCAGCAGTCAGACGGCCTAGTGCCCATTTGTTGGATGGTGAGGCTGAGGTGGAGGGAAGGCCAAGCCTCGGAAGCCCAGCGGGAGGTAGCCTCGGAGCCCTGTCTCTGCGCACCTTCTGCGCTCACTGGGAGCTGCCTGACTTCTACACGCCGAGGCTGAGGTCGGGGAGGAAACAGCAGGAGGACTGCTGCCGCCCCCTGAATCCCGTGCTCACCCCGGAGGGAAAGGTGGGGGCCGGTGCTGCTTCTGGCTGCCCCCCTCCCCAACTTCGAGTGGCCGCACGGAGACCTCGGACCCCAGGCCAACGCCCAGAGCCAAGCCCGTGCTAATCCCATTAGCCACGAGGTGGGAGCAGCTCCCATTCACTCTCTGCTTGGGGCTGGGCCGGATTACACATTCCTCAGCCCAGCACACCCTCCCCCTCCTGGGTTTTCTTTGTGGGGTGCAGGTGCTAAATTTTCCCTTCTGACGCACCTCCCTCTCTTCCTTGACTGTCGGCACCTTAGGTCTTGCCAGCTTTATCAGTCCCATCTTTATTTGTTTATTTTTGTACCGGGAAGTCCTGAGTGGTTGAGCCACTTGCTTGGGGTCACACAGCTAGGGAGAGGCACATTACCGTTGGGCTCTGCGGACGTGGATGAGCGCTGCCAGGGCTTATAAAGCTCCTCCTAGGCCGAGGGAGGTTCCCCGGAGAGAGCTCAGAGCTGGAGGGGCCCTCGGAGAAAGATTCCCTGGGAGGAACCCCATCCAAGCTAGCACTGACAGCCGTCTGCTGGGGAGGGTCCTCTGGAAGAGCTGGTTTCTGCCTTACGGGTCAAGATGGAGGGGTTTGGCCTCCTCCTCTGCAGAAGAGGAGGTGATTTTAAGAATGAATGGGGTTTGGGATCAGGAAAGGGTGTTTTTTTAAGTTTCCTATTACCTTGAGCCTTGCTACATTGTGAACAAAATAGCCACAGCCTGATCGGGGAGATGGGCATGTAACTGACAAGCACCTGGGGCTTGGCTCTGTGCTCTGGGCTTGGCTCTGTGCTCTGGGCTTGGGAGGCCTGGACTCAGTTGTCCTCACAGGCTGCAATTAAAGAGTTATTAGTAGGATTTTGTACTTGGATGTTTATTCTCCCTGCCCCCGCACCCTAGGCTGGCCCTGGGAGGGTCCATGAATACAGGGTGGGGACTCAGGGATCTGGGTGGGGAGGCCCTGCTGGCCAGCCGTCAACAGGGGGCCATGGACCTTCTCCAGGGTCTGATCAGATCCATCTCTGGAATCCAGTCTGTCAGCCTACTGGGATTGATTTGGAAAGATTCATCAGTGAAGACCGCTGGCAGAGTGATGGAGAGATAAGGACGATTTGCAAGGGGCTTCCTTCTCTGGTTAGAGGCGACAAGGGAGGCCCTGGGAGAGTTCTGGAATCTAGAAGGGCCACTTGGTGGGGAGGAGGCTCGCTCTCTTGGTTCTTCAGCTCCTAACACCGGTGCTTTCCTTCTTTTCTCACTTGCTCATTTACTCAGCAAATAATTTCCAAGTGCTTCCTGCGTGCCAGGCACCGCTCGGGTCCCAGGAATGCGGCAGTGAACCCAACAGACAGAAATCTCTGCCCTCATTGGAGCTCACATTATTCCGGGGAGTCGGAGTGAACACACAAATCCCAGAAGGAAATTTTTTTTTTTTCTTTGAAATAGGGTGTTTGTCTGTTACCCAGGCTGGGTAACCTCTCACTGCAACCTCCACCTCCCAGGCTCGGTCCATCCTCCTACCTCAGCCTCCTGAGTAGCTAGAGCTACAGGCACGTGCTACCACACCCTGCTAACTTTTTGTATTTTTTAGTAGAGGTAGGGTCTTTCTATGTTGCCCAGGTTAGTGTTGAACTCCTGAGCTTAAGTAATCCTCCTGCCTTGGCCTCCCAAAGTGCTGGGATTTCAGGTGTGTACCACTGCACCCAGCTGATGTTGTTACATAAATTTTTTTTTTTGTTTTTAAGAGACAGGGTTTTACTCTGTCACCCAGGCTGGAGTGCAGTGGTGCAATTATAGCTCATTGCAGCCTCAAACTCCTGGCTTCCCTGCCTTGGCCTCTTAAAGTGCTGGGATTTCAGGTGTGCACCACTACACCCAGCTGATTTTGTTACTTTTAAAATTAATTTTTTATTTTTTATTTTTAGAGACAGGGTTTTACTCTGTCACCCAGGGTGGAGTACAGTGGTACAATTATAACTCATTGCAGCCTCAAACTCCTGGGCTCCTCCTGCCTTGGCCTCTTGAGTAGCTAGGACTACAGGTGTGTATCACCATGCCTGGCTAATTTTAAAATTTTCTGTAGAGACAGCGTCTTGCTGTGTTGTCCGGCTGGTCTCGAACTCCTGGGCTCAAGAGATTCTCCTGCCTCAGCCTCCCGAGTAGCTGGTACTAAAGTCCAGCTCCAGGCTGGAGTGCAGTAGTGCAGTCTTGGTTCATTGCAACCTCTGCCCTCCTGGGTTCAAGCGATTCTCCCTCCTCAGCCTCCTGAGTAGCTGGGATTACAGGTGTGTGCTGCGACACCCAGCTAATTTTTTTATTTTCAGTAGTAGAGACAGGGTTTCTCTCTGTTGGCCAGGCTGGTCTCAAACTCCTGGCCTCAAGTGATCTGCCTGCCTTGGCCTCCCAAAGTGCTGGGATTACAGGCATGAACCACTGTGCCTGGCCTAATCTTAAAATTTTCTGTAGAGACAGGGTCTCCCTATGTTGTCCAGCTGGTCTCAAACTCCTGGGCTCTAGAGATCCTCCTGCCTCAGCCTCCTGAGTAGTGGGGACTACAGTCCAACGCCACTATGCTTGGTTAAGCAAATGATTTTTTTTTTTCTGAGAGGGAGTCTCGCTCTGTTGCCCAGGCTGGAGTGCAGTGGCGCGATCTAGGCTTACCACAACCTCCGCCTCCTGGGTTCAAGCGATTCTTCTGCTTCAGCCTCCCCAAGTAGCTGGGATTACAGGCACCCGCCACCACGCCCAGCCAATTTTTTTTGTATTTTTAGTAGAGATGCGGTTTCGCCATGTGGGCCAGGCTAGTCTCAAACTCCTGACCTCAGGTGATCCACCCGCCCAGGCCTCCCAGAGTGCTGGGATTACAGGCGTGAGTGAGCCACCACGCCCAGCTTCAACTTATTTTTAAGTGAAAGTTTCCCAACAGTGAAAGTTGCCAATTTTCCCTGGACAACCAACTGGAGAAAGGATTCTCATATTGTTTTGTAATCTGATGTTTAAAAATGTAACACTACACTGTGGAGTCTTATGCAGGCTGGGCGCAGTGGCTCACTCCTGTGATCCCAGCACTTTGGGAAGCCGAGGCAGGCTGATCACCTGAGGTCAGGAGTTTGAGACCAGCCTGACCAACATGGTGAAACCCCGTCTCTACTGAAAATACCAAAAAAATTGACTGGGCGTGGTGGCGAGTGCCTGTAATCCCAGCGACTTGGGGAGGCTGAAGCAGGATAATTGCTTGAACTCGGGAGGCGGAGGTTGCAGTGAGCCAAGATTATGCCACTGCACTCCAGTCTGGGAGACAGAGACTCCATCTCAAAAAAAAAATAAATAAATAAATAAAAAAGGAACACAGACCATGCGGAAAACAAAATGGTAAAGGTCTGGTCTGGTCCGAGAGGTGAGGGGCTGTATCAGTGCAGCCCACCCCCACCCAACTGATCTGGAGGGGTGACCTTTTTACTGCATGCAAAGGGCAGAAAAGTGTGGTGAAGGTGGACAGAACACAAAAGTCAGAACCCGGCATATCTGAGCTGGCAGAATGGCTGTAGCTGGTGGGAGGGGATGTGGGGAGGTGGGATCCTTCAGGTCCCTGAAGGCCAGTCATGAGGTCTTGGAATTTTAAACTGAGGAATGAGGAGGCAGTGGAGGGTTTAAGTGGAAGGAGTAATTGAAATTGAGGGACGTTTCACAGAACTGGTCTGGACTCTTAAAAAAATGTCAATGGTATGCAAGGCAGAGGAAGGCCGAGAACCGTTCCTGATTTTAAAAGAGACTGGAAAAATGCTACCGCTAAAGGCAATGTGTGGCTCTTGATTGGATCTTGGGATCAGGGAAGAAATTGCTCCAAAGAACATCATGGGGACAATTGAGAAAACTGGAATATGGACTGTACATTAGCGGATAGTATCAGATCACTGTTAGGTTTTATGAAGTGGATAACTGTGTGGTTGTGTAAGAGAATGTCCTTGTTCTTAGGAAATAAGAATACTGAAATGTTTACAGGCAAGGGACATAGAGTCTACGACTTGTCCTCGGAATGGTTCAGGAAAAGAAAAAATACATATATGGGAGACGATGGTACATCAAGTATTACATCAAAAAAGACAGCGAAGTGGGGCACGGGGTTCATGCCTGTAATCCCAGCACTTTGGGAGGCTAAGGTGGGTGGATCACCTGAGGTCAGGAGTTAAAGACCAGCCTGGCCAACGTGGCGAAACCCCATCTCTACTAAAAATACAAAAATTAGCTGGGTGTGGTGGAGGGCACCTGTAATCCCAGCTACTTGGGAGGCTGAGGCAGGAATATTGCTTGAACCCAGGAGGTTGCAGTGAGCCAAGATCGTTCCACTGCACTTTAGCCTGGGAGACAGGATGAGACTCCATCTCAAAGACAATGAAAAAATAAGACAGTGAGAGAGCAGACAGTTGTTGGATCTGGTGAAGGTCATAGGGCAATTCGTTGTACTATTTCTTTTTTTTTTTTGAGACAGTTTCTCGCTCTGTCGCCCAGGCCGGATCTCAGCTCACTGCAGGCTCCGCCTCCCGGGTTTACGCCCTTCTCCTGCCTCAGCCTCCGGAGTAGCTGGGACTACAGGTGCCCGCCACCTCACCCGGCTAGTTTTTTTGTGTGTGTTTTTTAGTAGAGACGGGGTTTCACCGCATTAGCCAGGATGGTCTCGATCTCCTGACCTCGTGATCCGCCCTTCTCGGCCTCCCAAAGTGCTGGGATTACAGGCGTGAGCCGCCGCGCCCAGCCTCCTTGTACTATTTCAAACTTTTTTCTGAATTGGAAATGATTTCAAAATAAGCATTTAAAAACAACACTAGGGGCTGGGCATGGTGGCTCATGGCTGTAATCCCACCACTTTGGGAGGCCTAGGCGGGTGGATTGCTTCAGGCCAGGAGTAGGAAAGAAGTCTGGGCAACATAGCAAGACCTTGTCTTTACAAAATGTTTTAAAAATTAGTCAGGCATGGTGGTGAATGGCTGTAAGTCCCAGCTACTTGGGAGTCTGAGATGGGAGGATTGCTTGAGCTCCAGAGACCGAGGCTGCAGTGAGTTGTGATTGTACCAGTGCACTCCAGCCTGGGCAACAGAGTGAGACCCTGTCTCAAACAAAAGAAATGAGGCTGGGTTGCTAGCCAGAGACAGTCTGGTAGACGAGGAGAGAAGCAGGAGATAATTAGGAGGTATTGGTGACCAGGGAGGGAGGCTGGAGGTGGCCAGCGTTCTGTGCCCTTTGGAGGTTGGGCAAGTAAGACGGATGGGGAGAGGAGGGAAGGAGGAAGGGGAACTCAATGGCTTGGGTCCCAGCCTCTTGTGGAGGGATGGGGAGAGGCAGATTTGAGGAGAGGCTGGGGACTGGGTATTCTTGGTTTGGATGTGGCCGGCGGGGGCTGCTCTTGGCTCCCCGTCATGAACCAGTCTGTGGTCTGGCCCGACTCCTCGCATCCTGTCATGTACTGTAGCCTTGTCCTCCATCCAGACCCTTGCCCCGGCTTTTCAGGCATCCCAGCCCAGCTTTTTAGGGGACAGGCTGGAGCTGTTCTCAGCACAGGTCTCGGGCCTCCCCAGGGCCTGCTGGGAGCCCTCGTCAGTGGTCAGTCAGGGCCAGGGTCCTTACCACATCTGCTGCCCGCAGAGGCCTGGCATGTGCCTTGGGAGGAAGTCTAGGCCACTAGGTGGGAGGCACTCAAGTTCCTTGTCACCTCTCCCAGGCCACCAGTGTACTCAGCATTGCATGTGAGGTTTCTTCAGGCAGTAAGGAAAGTGGTGGACCCTCAGCCTGGGGGAAACCCTCACTTCCCACATCCTCACCAACCATTTGACACATTGCTGAGCCTTTTGGGGGTCCCGGGAAGCTCCTTGTAATCACCAGATAGAACATTGCGCCGGCTGGGCGCGGTGGCTCAAGCCTGTAATCCCAGCACTTTGGGAGGCTGAGACGGGTGGATCACGAGGTCAGGAGATCGAGACCATCCTGGCTA
>NW_012117966.1:37718-38917 GCF_000951035.1 Colobus angolensis palliatus | reverse complement strand
TCTGTAGCCCAAGCTGGAGTGCAGTGGCATGATCTCAGCTCATTGCAACCTTTGCCTCCTGGGTTCAAGCGATTCTCCTGCCTCAGCCTCCCAAGTAGCAAGTAGCTGGGATTACAGGCATGCACCACCACGCCCAGCTAATTCTGTATTTTTTTTAATGGAAGTGGGGTTTCACCATGTTGACCAGGCTGGTCTCAAACTCTTGACCTCAAGTGATCCACCTGCCTCGGCCTCCCAAAGTGCTGGGATTACACGTGTGAGCCACCATGCCCAGCCTTCTTTCTTTTCCCTTCTCTTCTTCTTCTTTTATTATGATTATTATTATTATTTTTTGAGATAGAGTCACACACTGTTGTCCAGACTGGATTGCAGTGGCGAGTTCTCAGCTCACTGCAACCTCCGTCTACCGGGTTCAAGCGATTCTCCTGTCTCAGCCTCCCAAGTAGCTGGAATTATAGGCTTATACCACCACACCCGACTAATTTTTGTATTTTTAGTGAAGATGGGGTTTTACCATGTTGGCCAGGCTGGTTTTGAAGTTCTGGCCTCAGGTGATTCACCCACCTCAGTCTCCCAGAGTGCTGAGACTCCAGGCATGAGCCACTCTGCCTGGCCACAGTTATTGTTATTCTTCTGAAATTTCATGTTGATGTGTTTTGTTACGGGGTCTTTTTGCATTTACTGTCTTGGGTGCCGTATAGACTGTAGCAAACTGGAAACTCAAGTCTTTCAGTCTGAAATTTTTTGTATTATTTTTATTTTTAAATTTCCTTCCCAGTATTTAAATTTCCTTCCCAGTATTTTTGCTCTTCTCTCTAGTATTCCTATTAGTTAGGTATCCTGGGTCTCCTGGGCTAATCATTGAATTTTCTTTTTGTTTTTTTTTTGAGTCTTGCTCTGTTGTCCAGGCTGGAGTGCAGTGGCATGATCTCAGCTCCTTGCAACCTCCGCCTCTTGGGTTCAAGTGATTCTCGTTCCTCAGCCTCCCAAGTACCTGGGATTTCAGGCGCGTGCCACCGTGCTTGGCTAATTTTTGTATTTTTAGTAGAGATGGGGTTTTGCCATGTTGGCCAGGCTGGTCTCAAACTCCTGGCCACAACTGATCCGCCCACTTCAGCCTCCCAAAGTGCTGGGATCACAGGCGTGAGCCACTGCACCTGGTTTGATTATTGAATTATTTATTTTTTATTTATTTAATT
>NW_012117966.1:36436-36860 GCF_000951035.1 Colobus angolensis palliatus | reverse complement strand
GTTAGCCAGGATGGTCTCGATCTCCTGACCTTGTGATCCACCTGCCTCGGCCTCCCAAAGTGCTGGGATTACAGGCATGAGCTGCCACGCCTGGCTGCCTTTTGTGTTTTCTATGTCTTGCAGTTTCTTCTTTCTGGGAGATTTTCTTAATATTTTCTTAATGGTATCTTCTAACCTTTCAGTTTTTTTTTTTTTTTTGAGACAGGGTCTCCCTCTGTTACCGGGGCTGGAGTTCAGTGGTGCAATCACTGTGCTCACTGCAACCTCGAACTCAAACGACTGGGCCTCAAACGATCCTCCTGCCTCAGCCTCCTGGGACCACCACGCCTGGTGCACACCAATTTTTGTAGAATTTAATTTTTAAATTTGAGCTATCATTTTTCTGTCCCAAGAGCTCTTATAACCTGGGTGCTCTTTTTTTTTT
>NW_012117966.1:25450-27566 GCF_000951035.1 Colobus angolensis palliatus | reverse complement strand
TTTTTTTTTTTTTTTAAGACAGAAGTCTTGTTCTGTCGCCAGGCTGGAGTGCAGTGGTGCCGATCTCAGCTCACTGCAGCCTCCTCCTCCCGGGTTAGGCGCGCACACCACGCCCAGCTCATTTTTTTTAATTTTAGCAGAGATGGCGTTTCACCATGTTGGCCAGAATGGTCTCGATCTCCTAACCTCGTGATCTGCCCCTGCTGCGCCCGGCCACTTTCGTTCCTTTTGAAACTGTATTACTGTCATTTTTGTGAGGTTCTGGTGTTTGGGAAAGGATTTGTAAAGATCAGACACCATGCAGTCTCTTGTAGGCTCACACTCCTCCTCTTGCTACTTTGCCTGGGAGACGTGGTTCTTCTGTCTCTGCTAAGAGGCATCTGATGTCTTCTAGCTTTTGCTGGAGCAGTTCCTAGAAGGTCCTCCACCCCTACCTCTTTTTCCACCCTGGGAGGTGGAGTCTCCGTAGGGGGGAAACCAATCACTGAGGAAATCCTTTGTGATTGCTTGAGAATTGACAAAGTCTGGAGCCCTAGGGGCAAGGCTGAGATGGACGTATTTGCATATCATTGGCTGGCCTGAGGCCGTGACCTCTCCTTGGCCGCCTTTGGGATTCCCTTTATTTAAATTAGAGCACTTATTTTGTGGGCTGGGTACCTGATTGGAGCAAGACAAAGTCCCTGCCCATATTTGAGGATTGGGGAGGGACTGGGATTAAGCCAGAATTGCAGGCTCGTGCTGTGGTCCCAGGTGGGGAGTAACTGGGAGCCCAGCTTGATGGATATTTTTTGGAACTCTGTTCACCTGGTGGGGAGGTCAGAGAGGGCTTTCCGCTGGAGTGGAGGCTGGAGGTGTAGGAGGGGCAGGATGGGGTGAGGAGGCTGGGGTGGGCCTCCCTTCTCCCTGGGGCCATCCCCCAGGCCCTCCTGGTGGGGCAGGTCGAAGCAGGTTGATCTGGGCTGGTGGCTACTGCAGTCTTGGTCCTGGTTCTGGTCCCAGCATAGCTTGGAGGAGACTGCAGCCTCGGACTCTCACCTGCCTCTTTTCTGCGCCGATGGGAGCTCCAGGATGGCGGCAGTGGCCACGGGTCCGATGGCCCAGCCGCAGTGCCAAGGACGTGCAGGGTGAGCCCCTATCCCACCACCCCAGTCTCAAGCTCTGTCACCTGAGGGGAGGTGGGGTGCCGCAGACGTCCCTGCGAGGCCGGGACACAGAACCTTGCCATTTTAGGTTCAGAGTGTGAGATGCCCACCCTAGGTCCCACAGTGGGAGGTGAGGGGTTCAAGGCCCTAGCTCCCTGCAGGAACACTGGGGGCTGGCAGGGAGTTGGGGGTGTTGATAGGAATTTGTCTTATTTTTTATTTTTTTCTTTTTGGTTAATTTTTCTTTTATTTTTCTTTTTTTCCCCCCCCGGAGACAGAGTCTCGCTCTGTCGTCCAGGCTGGAGTGCAGTGGTACGATCTCGGCTCACTACAACCTCCGCCTCCTGGGTTCAAGTAACTCTCCTGCCTCAGCCTCCTAAGTGGCTTCAATTACAGGCACCTGCCACCACACCCAGCTAATTTTTGTAGTTTTAGTAGAGACGGGGTTTCACCCTCTTGGCCAGGCTGGTCTCGAACTCCTGACTTCAGGCGATCCGCCTGCTTCTGCCTCCCAAAGTGCAGGGATTACAGGCGTGAGCCACTGTGCCCGGCCTCTACGTTCTGTGTCTACGGATGTGAGTACTGTAGGTACCTCAAAAGTGGAATGACACACAGTATTTGTTTTTTGAAAAATTAAAAAAAAAATTTTTTTTTTTTTGAGACAGAATCTCACTTTATTACCCAGGCTGGAGTGCAGTGGCGCGATCTCGGCTCACCGCAACCTCCGCCTCTTGGGTTCAAGCGGTCCTCTCACCTCAGCCTCCTGAGTAGCTGGGATTACAGGTGCCTGCCACCACGACGGGCTATTTTTTGTATTTTTTGTAGATGGGATTTCACCATGTTGGTCAGGCTGGTCTCCCAATTCCTGACTTCAAGTGATTTGCCCGCCTCGGCCTCCCAAAGTGCTGGGATTAGAGGCGTGAGCCACCGCGCCTGGCCCTAGTATTTGTTATTTATTTATTTATTTATTTATT
>NW_012117966.1:13527-25070 GCF_000951035.1 Colobus angolensis palliatus | reverse complement strand
CCTCAAGGTACATCCATGTTGTAGAATGTATTGGATTGTCCTTCCTTTTTAGGGCTGAATAATATTCCACTGGCTGGATGGACCCCATTTTGTTTATCGATTCATGGATGGACACGTGGGTTCGGAATTTCCACCCTTTGACTATTGTGAATAGTGATGCTGTGAACATGGGTATACAAATATATGTTCGAGTTCTGGATTTCAGCGTCTGCATACTTTTCTATTTTTTAAAATAGAAACAAGGTCTCATGATGTTGCCGAGACTGGTCTCAAACTCCTGAGCTCAGGTGATCCTCCTGCCTTGGCTTCTCAAAATGTTGAGATTACGGGCATGAGCCACTGTGCCTGGCCTGATTTCTGTATACTTTTTATTTTTATTTTTATTTTTGAGACAGAGTCTTGCTCTTTGCCTAGGCTGGAGTGCAGTGGCACAGTCTCGGCTTACTGCAACCTCTATCTCCCAGGTTCAAGGGATTCTCCTGCTTCAGCCTCCTGAGTAGCTGGGATTACAGGTGTGCACCACCACACTTGGCTGATTTTTGTATTTTTAATATAGACAGCGTTTTACCACATTGGCCAGGCTGGTTTCAAACTCCTAACCTCAAGTGATCCACCCACCTCGGCCTCCCAAAGTATTAGGATTACATATGTGAGCCTCAGTGCCTGGCCCTGGCTAACTTTTGTATTTTTAGTAGAGACGGGGTTTTGCCATGTTGTCCAGTCTGGTCTTGAACTCCTGAGCTCAAGTGATCCTCCTGCCTCAACTTCCCAAAGTGCTGGGATTATGGGTGTGAGCTACTGTGCCCGGCCTAATTGCTGTATACTATTTTTTTTTGAGACAAAGTCTCACTCTGTCGCCAAGGCTGGAGTGCAGTGGCACAATCTCGGCTCAGTGCAACCTCCGCCTTCCAGATTCAAGCAATTCTTCTGCCTCAGCCTCCCAAATAGCTGGGACTACAGGCGCACGTCATCACACCCAGCTAATTTTTTTTTTTTTTTTTTTGTATTTTAGTAGAGACATAGTTTCACCGTGTTGTCCAGGCTGATCGTGAACTCCTGAGCTCAAATCTGCCTGCCTTGGCCTCCCAAAGTGCTAGGATTACTGACCTGAGCCGCTGTGCCCTGCCGTTTCTGTATACTTTTTAGAGACACCTTTTCATTTTACACACAAGTGCATGCGCTGCTGGGGTTTTGATGGGGATTACATGGAATCTGCAGATCATTTTGGTTGCAGCGAGCATCCCAGTAGATAGGTCTGCTTGTTTCCTTAGGAGGGATCCCCAGAAGTGGGTCTGGGTGCTTGCAGTCCTCGATAAGCCTTGCAGATTTGTTTTCGAAAAGCTGGAGATGAATTGGCTCAGTTGTCATCCTTCCCGGGCAGCTATAACCACCCAGCGCCCTCCACAACTAGAAGCAAAAATTTGCTGATTTGATGGAATGGAAATGACATCACTGTTTTAAAACTTCTTTGTAATGCTAATGGCGTTGAAATTTCGATGGAGTTTGGCCATTTACAGGTTCTCTTTTTCAAATTGCCTGGGATTTTTTTTTTTCCCTCAAGCCAGAGTCTTGCTCTGTCACCCAGGTTGGAGTGCAGTGGCACAACCTCAGCTCACTGCAACCTCCGCCTCCCAGGTTCAAGCAATTCTCCTGCCTCAGCCTCCTAAGTAGCTGGGATTACAGGCGCCTGCCACCACACCCAGCTAATTTTTGTATTCTTAGTAGAGATGGGGTTTTACCACGTTGGCCAGGCTGGCCTTGAACTCTTGACCTCGTGATCCAACCACCTTGGCCTCCCAAAGTGCTGGGGTTATAGGCATGAGTCACCATGCCTGGTGGCATAAATATTATTTTCTGATTTTTTTTTTTGTGTGTGTGCTTTTGAGACAGGGTCTTGTTCTGTCCTAGGCTGGAGTGTGGTGGCGCGATCTCGGCTTATTGTGACCTCCGCCTCCTGGGCTCAAGCCATCCTCCCACCTCAGCCTCCTGAGTAGCTGGGATTACAGGCCCACACTGCCATGCATGGCTCATTGTTTTTAATTTTTGTAGAGATGGAGTTTCACTGTGTTGCCCAGGCTGGTCTCAAACTCCTGACCTTAAGTGATCTGCCTGCCTTGGCCTCCCAAAGTGCTGGAATTACAGGCATGAGCCACTGCACTGTCCTAAAATAAATTTTTTTGGGGTGGAGTCTTGCTCTGTTGCCCAGGCTGCTCTTAAACTCCCGGTTATCCTCCCACTTTGGCCTTCCAAAGTGTTGAGATTATAGACGTGAGTCACAGTGCCCAGCTCCTACCATAAATACGACTTGAGTCGTATGTGCAGCATAGGACTGGGAATAGAAAATAACTTGTAGCACTCCTAGTAATGCTGGGGTGAGCAGTCTGGCCAAATGTGGCCCACGTCCTGTTTTTATAAAGAAAGTTTTATTGGTACAGAGCAACGCCCAATTGTTTACTGTCTGGGTGCTTTCCTTTCAACAGGCAGCAGACACCCTTTCAAAGAAAAACTTACTGTCTTAAGTGGGCAGAGACAATAAGGAACGAACACCTGTGATAACAGGTGATAGGCATTGGAGAAAAACATTTCAGGAAAGGGCGTGGTGGGGTAAGTTGCAACGTTAAAAAGGCAGTTAGGGAAGGCTGAGCTATAAGAGAAGGGAGTGAGGGAGTTAGGGTATAGACAGGTGGGAGTGTGCAGGGTCTTCCCTGTATCTGGAGGGAGGACCTGATTCAGGGCGAGGTGCAGAGGTGGGCTGGAGCTACTCTGGACCAGCCCATTGACAGCGACAAAGCCTTCTGGTTCTTTGCTGTGCAAGGAACTGATGTCATCGTCGTCATGATCACATGCAGCCTCCCGCCCTGACTCGAACCAGGGAGGACTTCAGGTACGCACCATACAGTTTCTGGAAGGGTCTCCAGCAACTCTACTGTTGCAGAGGGAAGATTGCATTGCTGGGCCAGGCATGGTGGGTGGATCACTTGGTCTCCCAAAGTGTTGAGATTACAGGCGTGAGCCACCGCACCTGGCCTTAGTTTTAATTTTTAATATATATATTTTTTGAGACAGGGTCTTGCTCTGTCTCCCAGGCTGCACGCGATCTCAGCTCACTGCAGCCTCAGACTTCTATGTTCAAGCAATCCTCCCACCTCAGCTTCCAGAGTAGCTGGGTTACAGGCGTGCACCACCACACCCGGTTAATTTTTTTGTATTTTTTTTTTTATAGAGATAAGAGTCTTTATCAGCCCAGGCTGGTCTTGAACTCCTGGGCTCAAGTGATCTGCCCACCTTGGCCTCAGGTAGTGCTGAGATTAAAGGTGTGAGCCACAATACCGGGCTAGAGCTTGCATTTTTTTTAGGGAGGTGAAATTCACATAGTATACAATTAACCATTTGAAACTGCACCCTTCAGTGGTATTTGGTGTACTCATCCTGTGTAATCACCATCTATCTGTGGTTTCAAAATTGAATATTTATTTGAGAGAGTCTCACTCTGTCGCCCAGGCTGGAGTGCAGTGGCGTGATCTCGGCTCACTGCACCCTCCTCCACCTCCTAGGTTCAAGCGATTCTCCTGCCTCAGCCTCCTGAGTAGCTGGGACTATAGGGACACGCCACCATGCCCGGCTAATTTTTGTATTTTAAGTAGAGATGGGGTTTCACCATGTTGGTCAGGCTGGTCTAGAACCCCTGACCTCAGGTGATCCACCCGCCTCTGCCTCCCGAAGTGCTGTGATTACAGGCATGAGCCACCACTCCCAGCCCTGAATTTTTATTTTAAGCAAGGACAAATGGCATTTCGCTAGAAGCAGTCACGGACTCTGACGTTGTAGTAGGTGCTTAGCTTCTCTGAGCTCCAGGGTTTGTAACCATAAATAATAACAGTAATCATAGACCAGACACAGTGGCAACCAGACACAGTGGCTCAGGTCTGTCATCCCAGCACTTTGGGAGGCCAAGGTAGGAGGATCGCTTGAGTCCAGGAGTTCTAGACCCCAGACTGGGCAACATAATGAGATCTTGACTCTATGAAAAAAAATAAAAAGTAGCTGTACATGGTGGTGCATGCCTGTAGTCCCAGCTACTCAGGAGGCAAAGGTGGGGCGATTGCTTGAGCCTGGGAGGTTGAGGCTGCAGTGAGTCATGATTGCACCACCTCAGCTCCCCAGGTAGCTGGGTCTACAGGCGCCTGCTACCACGTCCAGCTAATTTTTGTGTTTATAATAGAGATGGGGGGGTTTCACCATATTGGCCAGGCTGGTCTCAAACTCCTGACCTCAAGTGATCCGCCCGCCTTGGCCTCCCAAAGTGCTGGGATTATAGGTGTGAGCCATCGTGCCCGGCTGTGTGTTTTAGGATTTTTTTTTTTTTTTTTTGAGACGCAGTGTCGCACTGTTGCTCAGGCTGGAGTTCAGTGGCGCGATTTCGGCTCACTGCAGCCTCTGCCTCCTGGGTTCAAGCAATTCCCTTGCCTCAGCCTCCCGAGTAGCTGGGATTATAGGTGTGTGCCACCACGCCCAGCTAATTTTTGTATTATTAGTAGAGACAGGGTTTTACCACGTCTGCCAGGCTGAACTCCTGGTCTCAAGTGATTCGCCCACCTCGGCCTCCCAAAGTGCTGGGATTATAGGTGTGAACTACTGTGCCCAGCTTTGTGTTTTAGGTTTTGACAGTCATTGGTCTTAGCTTCTAAGGTGTCGGGTGAGATAATTACCGGGGTGAGCAGGCGGCAGCCAGTTACTTGATTTGGGGAGCCAGGTCTTGAGCTCATCCTAGGGCGGGACACAGGGAGACCCCCATACTGCAGGTTGGCATGAGGGATTCCAACCAAGTGTTTGGAGAGGCCAGTGAGCTCTGGGCCTAACTCTGAGTGCGCCCTGACACCCTGCGGCCTGCACCCTTCTTGGTGAAACGGGGGGATGGCAACTGCTCGGTCCTTGGGTGTGGGTGTGAGCAGTGGGTGGGGCAGGGGGGCACTGTGGGGGGTTGGGGTGTAGTGTAGAGATACAAGGAGACAAGGCAGAATGGCCTGTGCTTCCCTACAGTTTATTTTAGAGCCTCTCTTGTGGGTTGCAGGATGCCTTGACCCTCTCCTCGTCCTAATGTGAATTTCTTTGCTTTGGCCCTGGAAACACTGGAAATCTCATTTATGGCCGGGCGCGGTGACTCACGCCTGTAATCCCAGCACTTTGAGAGGCCAGGGCAGGAGGATTGCTTGAGGCCAGGAGTTTGAGACCAGCCTGGGCAACACAGCAAGATCCCATCTCTGTGAAAAAGAAAAAAAAATTAGTTGGGCGTGGTGGTGTGTGCCTGTGGGCCCTGCTATCCGGGAGGCTGAGGCTAGAGGATTGATTGAGCTCAGGAGTTGGAGGCTCTAGTGAGCCATGATTGAGCTACTCACTACAGTGTGGGTGAAGAGAGAGAGACCCTGTCTTTAAAAAAAAAAGGCCGGGCGTGGTGGCTCACGCCTGTAATTCCAGCACTTTGGGAGGCCAAGGCAGGAGGATTGCTTGAGGCCTGGAGTTTGAGACCAGCCTGGGCAACATAGCAAGACCCCATCTCTGAAAAAAATGAAAAAAATTAGCTGGGTGGCCAGGCACAGTGGCTCATGCCTGTAATCCCAGCACTTTGGGAGGATGAGGCAGTTGGATCCCCTGAGGTTGGGAGTTCAAGACCAGCCTGACCAACATGGAGAAACCCCATCTCTACTAAAAATACAAAATTAGCCGGGCGTGGTGGTGTATACCTGTAATCCCAGGTACTTGGGAGGCTGAGGCAGGAGAATCGCTTGAACCTGGGAGGCGGAGGTTGTGGTGAGCCGAGATCGCGCCATTGCACTCCACCCTGGGCAACAAGAGTGAAACTCCATCTCAAAAAAAAAAAAAAAAGAAAACAAAAATTAGTTGGGCCTGATGATGTGTGCCTGTGGGCCCTGCTACCCAGGAGGCTGAGGCTAGAGGATTGATTGAGCTCAGGAGTTGGAGGCTGCAGTGAGCTGTGATCGAGCCACTGCACTGCAGCCTGGGTGAACAGAGTGAGACCCTGTCTCTAAAAAAAGAAACAACAGTTAGCAATCGGGTAATCCCACATAGAAGTATGTCCTGGGTGGCAGGTCAGAGGTGGCAGGTTCCAGCCACTGTGATACGGTAGGAAGTAAGGCAGATAGTCCCCGTTCTCAGGGAGGGAACTCTGGGGAAGACAGAGGCATGAAGTACACAAGGAGGCTGGCAGATCTGTTTCCGAGGGGCCGTGGGTGGTCACCGTGTCACTTGGGGCCTGCTTGGGTCGTGTGGTTGTTGGGGGCTTCTCTGGGGCCCAGGGAGGCCCGAGGTGGGAGTGAAGGGGGAGGGTTCTAGGAGGCCTGGGAGCTCGTGCCTGAGGGGCCAGGCAGGAAAGCGGGCAGGCACGGGGATGTGACCAGGGATAAGTTTGTCTGTTCTGGAGAGAGAGGTGGGGGCGGGGGATGGGCGGGTGCTGGCCTCCTTGCCCTAGCTTAGTAGGGATCGTGTGTCCATTTTACACAGTTGCAAACTGAGGCCCTGAGAACGGCACTGACTTGCTGGGGATGCTGGGGGTTCCCGGCTGCCCCGCCCAGCCTGGGAGGAGGGGCTTTGGGTGCCGTTGAGCCCTGTGGCTGGCAGGAGCCGTTGGCTGGCATCCGGGCCTGGGTGCTGCTGGGCGGGTTTCACAAGCCCGGGCAGGGGCCGGCCTGGGCCGCTAGGCTTCCGTGCAGCCTGGGGCAGGAAGAGCTGGCGGCTGATGTAAGCTCTTGCGCAAACCCTGGCTGCTGGCTTCCGGAGCCTTCTACCCATCCGCCTGCCACAGCAAGGCGGAAGCCCGGGGCTCGGCAGGGCTCAGAGGCCCTGCCGCCCTGGCTTGGGCCGCATGGATGGACTGACTGGCCACCGAGGCCCTGGGGCCCAAGGGCTTGGCGCTGGAGTCCGGTGAGGGGGCGGGGCCTAGCTGGACTGGAGTGTTGGGGGCCGGACATGGGGCGGTGGTGACAGGGCATGTGGTCAGAGGGCACCCTCTGCTGCTCTGCCCACTCCTGTCTCTGGGGCCCAAGGTGGAGGCCCTGCCCTTCTCTGCCTCAGTTTCCCCACATGTACCCCAAAGAAGCTGGGTTGGATATTCTGGGATCCCTTACGGTACTTGTTGACTATTGGTCTCGTGCTGGTATTTAGCCTCAGACGGAGTTAATCGCACGCTTTGGGCTGCATTCCCAAGCCACCTGACTCCGGGAAGACCCGGGCCTGGCGCGCCAGGGGCCGCTACTGGCCTCACACTGTCCACAGGCTGGGCCTTGATCAGAAGGACTTGGGCGGTCACTGAGCCCTTGTATACAGGCCCTTTGCTGGGGAGCCGGGGGGCACTGGCAACCCAGAGGCTGGACTTGGGCTTGTGAGCTCCCACAGGCTGGACCGGGGCCATCTGGGAGCCCGCATCTCCTGCAAAGCCACATAACTTATCCGTGCCACCTGTAAACAGGGACTTAAAGGAGGTGGCTCTAGGGTACACACGGAATCCCTCCGCTGGGGGCTGGCTTTGCTGCCACCTACTTGAGGGTGTTGCCGGGAGGGTTTGAAATCACCTGCACGGTGCCTGGTGCATGCCAGCTTTTAGTGAATCGATGCCACGGCTGGTTATGGTTGTTATTATTTATATTTTGAGTCCAGGTCTTTATTCTGTGGCCCGGATTGGAGTACAGTGTTAAAATCTCACTCACAGCCCACCACAGTCTCCAACTCTTGGGCTCAAGCCATCCTCTTGCCTCAGCCTCCAGAGATAACAGGCGAGAGCCACCTTGCCTGGCCTGTTGTCATTATTTATCGTTATATTGTTTTTTTTTTGAGACAGAGTCTCACTCTGTTGCCCAGGCTGAAGTGCAGTGGCATGATCTCAGCTGACTAACCTCCGTTTCCTGGGTTCAAGTGATTCTCCCACCTCGGCCTCTCGAGTAGCTGAAATTACAGGTGCCCGCCACCACGCCCAGCTGATTTTTTGTATTTTTTTTTTTCTTTTTTTTTGAGACTGAGTCTCACTCTGTCACCCAGGCTGGAGTGCAGTGGCACAATCTCGGCTCATTGCAGCCTCCGCCTCCTGGGTACAAGGGATTCTTCTGCCTCAGCCTCCCAAGTATCTGGGACGACAGGTGCCCGCCACCACGCCCAGCTAATGTTTTTGTATGTCTTTTTAGTAGGGACAGGGTTTCACCATGTTGGCGAGGCTGGTCTCTAACTCGTGACCTCGTGATTCGCCCGCCTTAGCCTCCCAGAGTGCTGGGATTACGTGCATGAGCCACCGCGCCCGGCCTCATTATGTTGTTACTGTGATTAAACATATGCTTCCTTCCTTGTCATTCCCAAAGGAAGGCATTTTTATCCCCATTTTGTTGATACGCAAACTGAGACCTGGTAAGGGAAGCGCCTTGCCCCAGGGCCTGCATGCTTCTCTCTGACCTGTGACCCAGAGGCCTGCCAGGGTCTTTCCTTAGAGGGGTGGCATTTGGGGCTTGTGGGACAGTGCCCTGGGTGGTGGTGGTTGGGAGGCACCCTGTCTGATGTGGGCCTGCCCACGTGGGGCATGGCGGGGCTGGCTGTGGCTTCCACCCAGGCCCCAGCTGATTTCCATCATCTTTCTGAGCAGCAGTCAGCCCTGTGGCCCCTATTGGCAGTGACCCCAGGTGTGTGGCGCCTGATGTTTGGAGGGGTTGCCCTTGACGGGGCTCCCTTAGTGGCCCCCATTTCTGCCACTCCATTCATTCACAGATTCATTCCCTAAGCCACTGTAGCTCCGTGGTGCCAAGTCCCTGCTTTCTGGCTGTGTGACCTGGCACTTCCCATCTCCGAGCCTCACTTTCTTTGTCTGTTAAATGGGCACACGGGGCTGGCTAGGGCTGCCGTGGGAGGTCATTCTCCGGCTGGAGGGTGGGTGTCCTCTCGGCCTGCAGAGCTCAGCATATGAGCCACCTGCCTGTGAGTCCCCCACCACCTTCCCCTGTGGCCTCTGGGAGTCCCAGTGCCCCACCAACTTCAGGATTCCCCCTGCAGATGGGGAGAACGGTGCCACGCCAGATCTGGGCTGGTTGGGTGGCAGGGGTGGAAGGCCCTCCTCCGAGGGTGCGGGGTGCCGAGGGCTGAGGGTCTGCTGTTGGGGGCTTCCTGCCGTCTTGTGCTTTCTCAAGCCCTGGGTCTGGTTGGGTTGACCCAGGCCCATCCTGCGGCCCAGGGGTGGAGTTGGAGCAGGGGAACCCTCTTTGGTCAGTTGGCCAGCATCAGCTCCACACAGTTGGGAAGAGGCGGGGGTCTCGGGGTGGTGGGCTGGGGTGGCGGCGCTGGCCTGGCTGGCTACCTGACGGTCCTCCCAACTTCTCTCTGCAGGCGAGGCCTTCTTGGGCAGTTTTGTGGCCAGCGGGATGGGGCCCTCGGCCTCATCCCATGGGAGCCCGGTGCCACTGCCCTCTGACCTCTCCTTCCGCTCCCCAACCCCTAGCAACCTGCCCATGGTGCAGCTGTGGGCCGCCCACGCCCATGAAGGTAAGGAGCATGCCGGGGTCGGGGCTGAGGGCTGCTGGGCTGACGTCCCAGCCGCTCTGGCCACTTCATGTGCCCCTCTATTGTCATCACTGAGCTGGGGCTGGTGGGCCCCAGGTCACCTGGCCTCCCTGTCATTTCTCAAATGCTCAGGGCTTCCTGTTGTCACAGTCATAGGGCCTTTGTACGAGCTGTTCCCTCTCCTTCCAGCCTGACACCCCATGCCACAGACCACCTTCCATTCCTCCTCCAGCTCAGCTCAGAGACCCCCTCTTCCCCACCCCCTTCCATCACTCGCTTGTGATGACAGATTATCTGATCCTTCATGAACCCCCACTTTCCCACTGGAGTGAGCCCTGAGTGCAGGGCCTGGTTTGATCTATTCAGCACTGTATCCCTGGTGCACAGTAGGCTCATTAATAATTACAGGAGCAGATCTGGCGTGGTGGCTCACAGCTGTAATCCCAGCACTTTGGGAGGTTGAGGTGGGAAGATCACTTGAGGGCAGGTGTTTGAGACCAGCCTGGGCAACATAGCGAGACCCCATCTCTACAAAAAAAATTTCCCGGAGCCTGGGGACCTGGGGCTGTTCGGGCCTCTTCTTTTGCATTTCTGCAGCCATGCCCCTCAATGTAGGGGCTCTGCAGGCCTGGCTTCCCTCGGGCCATGAGCAGATTCTGGATTTCTCTAGAGCCTCACTTTCATTCTCTACCTGCAAAGGAATGGGCCTGGGGACGTCTGAACTCCTCCTCTCCTCCTTTGACAGGTTCTGGATGTTGGGCGCTAGGTACCTCCTTCCTCCTTACTCCTCCCTCCTCCCAGGTGTCCTGTAGGTGCTTGTGGTTCCTGGAAGGTTGCGGCCCTGGAGCTCCTGCAGCAGGCTTAGGGCTCTTCCGGCCTTCCCCAGCCACTGTCCCTCCCCTTCCTCCGGTGGGGTCAGGTCCAACTGAGTGCTCACCGTCATCCCGAATCCTGTGGTTACTGTGTTCAGCCCAGGAGGAGACAGGTTCAGCCAGAGACGTCCCCAGCTACAGGACCCTATCCAGTCCTTACAATACTTTGCCCGTTGTACAGATGAGGTCAGTGAGTCTGCTCCTCCTGGACACTCTGGGGAAGGCATCTGAATCCAGGCACGAGGGTGTCTGGCCTGCAGGGAGGGGGCCTTCTAGGCTGGGGTCCCACCTAAGCCTCCTACTTTAACCAGCCAAGGCAGGTGCCTGGACGAGAAGAGCCTGCCTCTCGGGCCTATCTGCCAGCAGCTCTTTACCTCTCTCTCCCTGAGACTTCCTTTTCTCTTTGGCCAACAAATCCTAGTAATGACCACAAACACAGGGTGCTTACCACAGCCCAGTGCACACTCAGCTCACTTCAGCCTCAGAGCCAGCCCTGCCTGGGGGAGGGACTGTTAGGCCCTTATTTTTACAGACAGGGTCTTGCTCTGTCACCCAGGCTGGAGTGCAGTGGTGCAATCTTGGCTCACTGAAACCTCTGCCTCCCAGGCTCAAGCCATTCTCCCACCCAGCCTCCTGAGTAGCTGGAACTACAGGTGCACACCATCACGCCCAGTTTTGGTGGAGTCGGGGTTTCACCATGTGTCCCAGGCTGGTCTTGAACTGCTAGGCTCAAGCGATCCTCCCACCTTGACCTCCCAAAGTGCTGGGATTATAGTCATGAGCCACTGCGCCTGGCCTATTAAGCCCATTAGGTCCATTTTACAGAGGGGAGAGCAGAGACCTGGTTCCTGTGTGGGAGTGCTGTTTTTTTGTTGTTGTTTTTTATTGGTTGTATTTAAAAATTTTTTTTTTATTTTTTGAGACGGAGTCTCGCTCTGTTGCCCAGGCTAGAGTGCAGTGGCTGAATCTCAGCTCACTGCAAGCTCCGCCTCCTGGGTTTACGCCATTCTCCTGCTTCAGCCTCTGGAGTAGCTGGGACTACAGGCGCCCGCCACCTCGCCCAGCTAGTTTTTTATATTTTTTAGTAGAGACGGGGTTTCACCGTGTTAGCCAGGATGGTCT
>NW_012117966.1:10215-12922 GCF_000951035.1 Colobus angolensis palliatus | reverse complement strand
AAAATTGCTTGTGGCAGTTTCGTGGTTAAATTTTCATGGGGAAATTTTAGTAGTCTGTTAAATTCCTTTATTACCTGCTGCAGGAGACTGCAGGAATTAAAAAAAAAAAAAATTTAAATTTTTTTGTTGGCTTGTTTAATAGAGATGGGGTCTGGCTGTATTTCCCAGGCTAGTCTCAAACTCCTGGGCTAAAGCAGCCCTCCCCTATCAGCTTCCCTGAGCACTGGGATTAAAGGTGCGAGCCACCATGCCTGGCCTCTGTGTGCTCTCTTAGGTGACTTCTCTCTCCATGGCTACCCTTTCCTTCTTTGTCCTGCAAAGGACATTTCTGTTTATTTTTGTTTTTAAAATAATTCTGAGCTGGATGTGGTGGCTCACACCTGTAATCTCAGCACTTTTGGAGGCTGAGGTGGGCGGATCACTTGAGGCCAGGAATTTGAGATCAGCCCGACCAACATGGTGAAATCGCATCTCTACTAAAAATACAAAGATTAACTGGGTGTGGTAGCAGGCGCCTGTAATCCCAGCTCCTTGGGAGGCTGTGGCTGGAGGACCTCTTGAACTCAGGAGGCGGAGGTGGCAGTGAACCGAGATCCTGCCACTGCACTCCAGCCTGGGTCACAGAGTAAGACTCTGTCTCCAAAAACAACAAAACAAACAAAAAATTCTGAATAGTTGAAGTCAGCAGGTCCTGATGCTGGGCATTGCTGGGGGTGTCCTTTGGGGAGACGGGGAGGATCTTTGGTGGGAGGAATTCCTTCCTGGCAGCTCCTGCCTGAGAGACCCAGCAGCTGAAGATGCTGGGTCCCCTGAGGTTCAGAGAAGGCAAGTGACCAGCTTGGGGTCACACAGCAGAGAAAGGGCCCATGTTAGGCTGAGGTTAAGAGTCCTGGCTGCAGGGTTCGATGGCCTCGGTCCAAAGCCAGGCAGCTGTGCTGTATCTCCTTGGGCAAGTGGCCTTCTCTGAATTTTTTCATCTTTAAAGTAAGGACATTAAGTCTCTTCCTCGTAGGTCGTTTCTGAGGTTTAATTGAGGATGACAGTGGCACAGCTCTCGGTCATGTTTGGTAGACTGTTATCTGGCCCTGCTAGTTGGATCCATTCTGATCCTCTTCCTGTGGGGACTGGAGAGCCCATCCTCCCATGAGGGCTGCCTGGACCTGGAGAGAGACCCAGGGTTGGGGAGCAGGGGAATGCCCTGAGGAGCTGCTGTTAAACCTCGAGGTGCCCTGTACCAGCGGTCGCCTGCCAAAATGGTTTATTTCCAGGAGCTGGAAGGAAGCTCCTGGTGGGCAGCACAAATTGGCCCGGCCCAGCTTTTCTCTTTTCTCTGTTACAGGCTTCTCCCACCTGCCCAGCGGGCTGTACCCATCCTACCTCCACCTGAGCCACCTGGAGCCCCCCAGCAGTGGGAGCCCCCTCCTCAGCCAGCTGGGTCAGCCCAGCATTTTCGATACCCAGAAAGGTCAGGGGCCAGGAGGAGGTAAGACTGTGGAGTCCGGGGTGGGGGGTGGCACAGGGGCCTTCTGACAGGCTTCTGGGGCCTTTGGCAGCATCCAGGTAGCCCCCAGCTCTGTCCAGGATGCTTGCTTTTTTTTTTTCGAGACAGGGTCTCACTATGTTGCCCAGGCTGGAGTGCAGTGGTGTGATCATAGCTCACTGCAGCCTCAAACTCCCAAATGATGCTCCTGACTCAGCCCCCTGACAGCTGGGACTGCAGATGTACCCCACCACACCCAGCTGACTTTTTAACTTTTTGTAGAGGTGGAGTCTTGCTGTGTTGCCCAGGATGGTTTCAGACTCCTGGCCTCAAGCATTCCTCCTACCTCGGCTTCCCAAAGTGCTGGGATTACAGATGTGAGCCTAAGATGCTCTTTTGAGACCTGAGTCCCTAAGACCCCTACAGACTCCTTGGGCCTATCCACAGCCCTGGGTGCCTTCTGGTCACACTCTCCTCTTAGGGGCCCCGCTAGGCCTTCTGGGAAGCTCTGAAAACAACCCCTGGTCTCTCCTTTTACAGATGAGGAAACTGAGGCGTGGGAAGGGTAGATTTAAACTTGGTTCTAGATATTTCCAGAGCCTGCACTCTCTAGGGCTGGGTTACCCATTTCTTCTCTTCTTGCCCTGGGGAGATGCCTTGCCTTGCTGTGAAAGCTCCGGGCTCCCTGCACCAAAACAGTTTAATTTCCAAGAGAAAACACTGGGCCGAGTGCGGCTCAGGCCTGTAATCCCAGCACTTTAGGAGGCTGAGACAGGTGGATCACCTGAGATCAAGAGTTCAAGATCAGCCTGAGGAACATGGTGAAACCCTGCCTTTATTAAAAATAAAATAATTAGCCATGCATGGTGGGGTGCGCCTGTAATCCCAGCCACGCGGGAGGCTGAGGCAGGAGAATTGCTTGAATACAGGAGGCAGTGAGCCAAGATTGCGCCATTGCACTGCAGCCTGGGCGACAAGAGCCAGACTGTCTCAAAAACAAACAAACAAAAAAAACCAAAAAACAAAAAACCAAAAAAAAAAAAACAACACTGGGGAAGGCATGGGTTGGCCCAGCTCCCTCTTAGGGGTCCCCCTCCGCCCGGGCAGAGGTGGGAGGTGGCGCTCGCTCACTGCCTGCTGTTCCCTTCTCTGCAGACGGCTTCTACCTGCCCACCGCGGGGGCTCCGGGCGCCCTGCACTCTCACGCGCCCTCGGCCCGGACCCCTG
>NW_012117966.1:7166-9284 GCF_000951035.1 Colobus angolensis palliatus | reverse complement strand
GCCCCGCGGCCCAGCCGGTCCTGCAGCCCAACAGGCTGCCAAGCTCTTCGGCCTGGAGCCCGGGCGCCCCCCGCCCACCGGCCCTGAGCACAAATGGAAACCCTTCGAGCTGGGCAACTTCGCCACCACGCAGATGGCCGTGCTGGCTGCGCAGCACCACCACAGCCGCGCCGAAGAGGAGGCCGCCGTGGTCGCTGCCTCCTCCTCGAAGAAGGCCTACCTGGACCCTGGGGCTGTGCTGCCCCGCTCAGCGGCCACCTGCAGCCGGCCCATTGCCGACATGCACGCTGCAGCCCACGGGCCTGGGGAGGCCTCTGCCATGCAGAGCCTTATAAAGTACAGTGGCAGTTTCGCCCGGGAGGCTGTGGCCGTGCGTCCTGGTGGCTGTGGCAAGAAGAGCCCTTTTGGAGGTTTGGGCACCATGAAACCCGAGCCTGTGCCCACCTCTGCTGGTGCCCCCCGAGCCCAGGCCCGACTCCCACACTCCGGAGGCCCTGCAGCAGGTGGCAGCCGGCAGCTGAAGCGAGACCCAGAGAGGCCCGAGAGCGCCAAGGCTTTTGGGCGCGAGGGCTCTGGTGCCCAGGGTGAGGCAGAAGTGCGACACCCGCCCGTGGGCATTGCAGTGGCTGTGGCCCGGCAGAAGGACAGTGGTGGCAGTGGCCGGCTGGGGCCTGGGCTGGCAGACCAGGACCGCTCTCTGTCGCTGAGTAATGTCAAAGGTAGGTCCTGGGTCTCTACCCCAGCCCCTTCCTTTCCTTGTTCTATGCCACCCCGACATTCCATTTCTCCCTGTCTCCCTTCCCACCTTCCCTGGCACACCCTCACATCTCCCTGCCTTCCAGGCAGCATTTGTTCTTTCTCTCACTTGTGGGCTGTGGCCGCTCTTAGAAGTTTATTGGTTTTTCCATTGTGCACATAGAAAAATGTGTAAAATGCAGAAAAAGAGAACAAAGGAAAAGGGCCATTGTATTTTCCCAATACCCTGAGTCCTTCTGTGTCTTCTCCTGAATTCATTTTACCGTGCAATATGCTTCTACCTGCAGAGCCCCTGGTGCATGTGGGATCTTGGGCCTCTGCCCTTTCCCGTGTGCTACCGTGTGGGCCCTTTCCCTTCGTTACTGCTAAGTCTTTATAAGTACAGTTTTTTTAATGGCCTTAAATGTTCTGTTGAGAGCATATACCGTGGTTCAGTTCTCCATTTCCTCGGTGGGCATTTTGTTTGTTCCTTCTCCGATGTTTTGTGTTTGGAACGTTGCTTTCAGTCTGTGTGCATTGCACCTTCGTGATATTTTTAGTCATTTCCTAAGAATAGATGGTCTTGGGAATAGATAAGTATCAAACCTTCAATTTTAAGTCATCAAGGCACCTAACTGTGCCTTACCGATTCCAGTGTCCTCAGTACCTAGCCATCCTGGGCTCTGGCACGTAGTAGGTGTTTGATGGATGAGTGAATGAGTGTTTGAGGAACAGACAGAAACTGGGGTTCCAACATTCTCACGGTCTTGATATTTCGTACTCGAGTGACTTTTTAGATAGAGAGTTTACGTGCCTATAAGCGGTTTATGAGTCTCTGTTATATTTTGGATTCTTCAGAATTGTTTTATTTATTTATTTATTTTTGAAACAGTTTCGCTCTTGTTGCTCAGGCTGGAATCCAATGGCAGGATCTCAGCTCACGGCAACCTCCACCTCCCAAGTTCAAGTGATTCTCCTGGCTCAGCCTCCCGACTAGCTGGGATTGCAGGCATGCGCCACCATACTCGGCTCATTTTGTATTTTTAGTAGAGACGGTTTCTCCAAGTTGGTCACGCTGGTCTCAAACTCCTGACCTCAGGTGACCCGCCCGTCTCGGCCTTCCAAAGTGCTGGGATTACAGGCATGAGCCACTGCGCCCGGCCTGTTTTGTTTTATTTTTTAGTTTATAAATTATTTTGTTTTAGAGATAGGGTCTTGCTCTGTCACACAGGCTGGAGTGCAGTGGTGCGATCATAGCTTAGTGTAGCCTTGACCTCCTGGGTTCAAGCGATCCTCCCACTTCAGCCTCCCAAGTATCTGGGACCACAGGTATGTGCCACCACACCTGACTAATTTTTTCTTGTTCTTTTTTTTTTTTTTTTT
>NW_012117966.1:5361-6585 GCF_000951035.1 Colobus angolensis palliatus | reverse complement strand
GCCCATCTTCTGGGGCTCCGTCCTTCCCCAGCCTGGCCTTCTGGGCCTACCTGGGCTTGGACCTTGGTCCATGGCAAGTGGCATGGCTGGGTCCTGTCACCACCACCTCCTACTTCCACTGTCTCAACCTTGTTTTCCCAGACAGCCCAGGAGGGCACAGGCCACCCTCGTCACACCAGCCCTACCTCCCCAATGTTCGTGTACACCATGGCTGCAGAGGACCCTGTAGATGCCCCTCTGTGTTCCCCTCCCAGAGTCCACCCCGACCCGCTACTCTGAGGATGGGAGTCTGGGCCTCTCTGGCTGAATCTCCTACTTGTGTTACTTTTTTTTTTTTTTTTTTCTGAGACGGAGTCTTGCTCTGTTACCCAGGCTGGAGTGCAGTGGCATGATCTCAGCTCACTGCAACCTTCACCTCCCAGGGCTTTCAAGCAATTCTGCCTCAGTCTCCCCAGTAGCTGGGATTACAGGCGTGCATCACCATGCCTGGCTAATTTTTGTATTTTAAGTAGAGATGGGGTTTTGTCATGTTGGCCAGGCTGGTCTCAGACTCCTCACCTCAGGTGATCCGCCTGCCTTGGCCTCCCAAAGTGCTGGGATTACAGGCGCGAGCCACTGGGCCCAGCCAGTTTTTTCATTTTTTTGTAGAGACGGGGTCCTCTTGTGTTGCCCAGGCTGGTCTCGAACTCCTGGCCTCAAGTGTTCCTGCTCTGGCCTCCCAAATTGCTGGGCTTACTTACGGGGTGACCACTGTGCCTGGCCACAACTTGGGTTTTTTGTTTTTGTTTTTTTAAACTGTTGCTGTCAGGCAAGCCTGGGTGACAGAATGAAACCCTATCTCTCAGGAAAAAATAAAATTAAAATTAAAAGAATAAGAAGGTTGATAATTTCAATAGGGGAGGATGGTGCATTTCTGTAAGTTTTGAGCATTTCTGCAGAGCTTGGCTGATGGTCAAATTTCCTGTGTCCCTTGTCTAGTTTGCTGTTGGGATTCGTCCTGGGATTTGGGGGGAGTTCACATCTGAGGTGTTTGTTGGAACTCCTGACTTGGTCTGTCCAGAAGGTGGCCCACTGTTGAGCCAAGATCCCCGTCTGAGGCTGTGTTTAGCCTGTGTGGTGTGGGGTTGCAGGCTGGAGTAAGGGCCAGGGAAGCGACGTCTGGCTGCTTCTAGCTCGTGGGACTTCTTGACAGTCAGCCTCTGCCCCCAGCCCCCAGAGCCCAAC
>NW_012117966.1:0-1421 GCF_000951035.1 Colobus angolensis palliatus | reverse complement strand
TAATTTTTGTATTTTTTAGTAGAGACGGGGTTTCACCATGTTGGCCAGGCTGGTCTCAAACTCCTGACCTCAAGTGATCCGCCCGCCTCGGCCTCCGAAAGTACTGGGATTACAGGCATGAGCTACCGCATCCGGCTTTTTTATTTTTTTGAAACAGAGTTTTGCTTTGTTGCCCAGGCCGGAGTGCAGTGGCACGATCTTGGCTCACTGCAACCTCTGCCTCCCGGTTGCAAGTGATTCTCCTGCCTCAGCCTCATGAGTAGCTGGGGTCACAGGCACCGCCACCATGCCCAGCTAATTTTGTATTTTTTAAGTAGAGATGGGGTTTCACCATGTTGGTCAGGCTGGTCTCGAATTCCTGACCTCAAGGGATCTGCCTGCCTTGGCCTTCCGAAGTGCTGGGATGACAGGCGTGAGCCACCGCGCCCGGCCAGGTGTGTCACTTTCCCACCACCTTGACACCTGCCCCAGCCGGTCCTGGGTGTGTGATGCTGTACCTCGTGCCTGCAGCGCCCTTCCCACTTCCTGCATGGCCACGTCTCCCCATCCTCTGTGCCTTCACCTCCCCGTGGAGCCACCTTGGACGGGGCCTGTCTCTGGCTGAGCTCCAGATGCTCCTGCCTTCTGGGGACGGCCCTGGAGTCTTTGGATTTTGAGTTGGGAGTTGGGGCTCTGTCAGGCTTGTCTTGGAATTCTCTTCATCCAGCAGGACTGGCTCAGTGAGCGATGCTCAGTGAGTGTTTGTTGACTGACTGAATGAGCACACGGTCCTGTGTGGAGCTCCTGGGAGCCAGGGAAGGCCCCCCTACACTCTGACCCTGGGGCTTTGCACGAGAATTGGCCTTATTCTGGGACAGAAGGAGGGAGGGGGCGATAACCCTTGGATTGGCGGCGGCCAGCTTGGTGATAGAAAAGTCTCCTGCTCAGAGGTTTGGGGCTGGGGTCCCCTGGGAGGCAGGCGATCTCTTTGAGCCTTTCTCTGGAAGGCTCAAAGGAGCCCTCCTGTCGCATGGGGTGGCACCTTTGTTGGGGGCTCACGGTCAGTGGAGTCCATCTGGGATCCCAGAGTACCTGTCTGTGTCCAAGAGGCCGTGAGCGTGTATGTGTGGAGGGGAGGGGCCAATGTGAATGTGAGAGAGGGAGGGAGGGTGTGCCAGAAGTTTGGGATGAGGTGTTTGGGTATTTATCTGAAGCTGCCCTTCTCTGTTGGTGCTGATGTTTGAAAAGTAGGTGACTGGTTGGGGGCCGGGCATGGTGGCTCACGCCTGTAATCCCAGTGTTGGAACCGAACTCTCGATTCCCTCCTGGGCAGGGGTCGTCGCGAAGGATCACCGACACGAAGTTCACAGCAGAGAGTTATTTATTACTAGCGCGCTAGGGTCCCAAGCTCTAAGTTGGTCCTGGGACCCCGACTGCTTGTT
>NW_012117965.1:5051-6214 GCF_000951035.1 Colobus angolensis palliatus | reverse complement strand
TGCCACAATAAACATACGTGTATATGTGTCTTTATAGCAGCATGATTTATAATCCTTTGGGTATATACCCAGTAATGGGATGGTTGGGTCAAATGGGATGGATGGTATTTCTAGTTCTAGATCCTGGAGGAATCGCCACACTGTCTTCCACAATGGTTGAACTAGTTTACAGTTCCACCAACAGTATAAATGTGTTCCTATTTCTCCACATCCTCTCTGGCACCTGTTGTTTCCTGACCTTTTAATGACCACCATTCTAACTGGTATGAGATGTTATCTCATTGTGGTTTTGATTTGCGTTTCTCTGATGATGAGTGAGGGTGAGCATTCTTTTCATGTGTCTGTTGGCTGCATAAATGTCTTCTTTTGAGAAGTGTCTATTCATATTCTTTGCCCACTTTTTGATGGGTTTGTTTGTTTTTTTCTTGCAAATTTGTTTGAGTTCTTTGTAGGTTCTGGATATTAGCCCTTTCTTAGATGAGTAGTTTGTAGATTGCAAACATTTTCTCCCATTCTGTAGGTTGCCTGTTCACATTGATGGTAGTTTCTTTTGCTGTGTAGAAGCTCTTTAGTTTAATTAGATCCCATTTGTGAATTTTGGCTTTTGTTGCCATTGCTTTTGGTGTTTTAGTCATGAAGTCCTTGCCCATGCCTATGTCCTGAATGGTATTACCTAGGTTTCCTTCTAGGGTTGTTTATGGTTTTAGGTCTAACATTTAAGTCTCTAATCCATCTTGAATTAATTTTCATATAAGTTGTAAGGAAGGGATCCAGTTTCAACTTTCTACAAATGGCAAGCCAGTTTTCCAGCAACTTTTATTAAATAGGAAATCCTTTCCCCATTTCTTGTTTCTGTCAGGTTTGTCAAAAATCAGATGGTTGTAGATGTTTGTTATTATTTCTGAGAGCTCTGTTCTGTTCCATTGGTCTATATCTCTGTTTTGGTAGCAGTACCATACTGTTTTGGTTACTGTAGCCTTGTAGTGTAGTTTGAAGTCAGGTAGCATGATGCCTCCAGCTTTGTTCTTTGTTCAAAAAAGAGCAATGCGGGCTCTTTTTTGGTTCCATATGAAATTTAAAGTAGTTTTTTCAAATTCTGTGAAGAAAGTCATTGGTAGCTTAATGGGGATGGCATTGAATCTATAAATTACCTTGGGCAGTAT
>NW_012117965.1:0-1139 GCF_000951035.1 Colobus angolensis palliatus | reverse complement strand
ATTGAGATAATCATGTGGTTTTTGTCTTTGGTTCTGTTTATATGCTGGATTACGTTTATTGATTTGTGTATGTTGAACCAGCCTTGCATCCCAGGAATGAAGCCCACTTGATCATGGTGGATAAGCTTTTTGATGTGCTGCTGGATTCACTTTGCCAGTATTTTATTGAGGATTTTTTCATCAATGTTCATCAGGGATATTGGTCTAAAATTCTCTGGTTTTGTTGTGTCTCTTTCAGGTTTTGGTATCAGGATGATGTTGGCCTCATAAAATGAGTTAGGGAGGATTCCCTCTTTTTCTGTTGATTGGAATAGTTTCAGAAGGGGTGGTACCAGCTCCTCCTTGTATCTCTGGTAGAATTCGTCTGTGAATCTGTCTGGTCTTGGACTTGTTTTGGTTGGTAGGCTATTAATTATTGCCTCAATTTCAGAGCCTGCTATTGGTCTATTCAGGGATTCAACTTCTTCCTGGTTTAGTCTTGGGAGAGTGTAAGTGTCCAGGAATTTATCCATTTCTTCTAAGTTTTCTAGTTGATTTGCGTAGAGGTGGTTATAGTATTCCCTGATGGTAGTTTGTATTTCTGTGGGGTCGGTGATGATATCTCCTTTATCATTTTTTATTGCGTCTATTTGATTCTTCTCTCTTCTTTATTAGTCTTGCTAGCAGTCTATCAATTTTGTTGATCTTTTCAAAAACCCAGCTCCTGGATTCATTAATTTTTTGAAGGGTTTTTTGTGTCTCTGTCTCCTTCAGTTCTGTTCTGATCTGAGTTATTTCTTGCCTTCTGCTAGCTTTTGAATGTGTTTGCTCTTGCTTCTCTAGTTATTTTAATTATCATGTTAGGGTGTCAATTTTGATCTTTCCTGCTTTCTCTTGTGGGCATTTAGTGCTATAAATTTCCCTCTACACTCTGCTTTGATGCAGTTTCTTCCTAGCATCGATGGTCTTTACAATTTGGCATGTTTTTGCAATGGCTGGTACCAGTTGTTCCTTTCCATGTTTAGTGCTTCCTTCAGGAGCTCTTATAGGGCAGGCCTGGTGGTGACAAAATCACTCAGCATTTGCTTGTATGTAAAGGATTTTATTTCTCCTTCACTTATGAAACTTAGTTTGGCTGGATATGAAATTCTGGGTTGAAA
>NW_012117964.1:4126-5317 GCF_000951035.1 Colobus angolensis palliatus | reverse complement strand
TCTCCTGCCTTAGCCTCCCAAGTAGCTGGGATAACAGGTGCCCACCACCATGCCTGGCTAATTTTTGTATTTTTAGTAGTATAGTTTTTTTTTTTTAATTTTTGAAATAAGTGGGGGCATCAATGAACCAACCAATCAATTACAAAAGGAGAGATGAGATCTTGGTGCTTTAACCCCATGCCAGGCTAGTGAAACAGACAAGATTCTATTACCTGCAACATATGTAACAATAACTAATGACAGCCTTGTAAGAATGGAAACATTTACTCTCTGCGAGCACTGTGCTGTGAGATTTTCAGAATGACCTCATGGTATCCTCCCACTGACCTTCTGAAGCAGGTATTTTACTTAAGGGAAAACCGAGACTCAGACAGGTGAAGTAAACTCTCCAAATTTACCCTGCCGGTATGTGTCAGAACCAGGATTGGAACTAAACTACATCTAATTTGTACCTCCAAGGTATGTTACAATATTACTTCTAAATACAGTCTGTGTACTTGGGTTTGACTGCCCATGTTCAGAGACATTGCATAATTTAGCAACATATGTAAATGTACAGGCCTTGAAGTCAGTGTAAGCCCACACCAAACTGCGATGACCCGATGGCCACCCTGGGGACTGCCAGTTTCTTTATCTTAAAATGTAGGAGATGTAATTCACGCATCTGCTAACCCTACTTACTGTCTCTTGTTTTCACTCTGCAGCAACTTTGAAGCAGAAACTGTCACTGCTATTTACTGACTGGAAATAATTGACTCACACAAAAACATCAGTGAGGTTCCCAACAAGGCGCTGGGCTCAGCACTGACAGGAAAACCCCGCTTGATGGAGTATCCAAGTCTCTCCTCTCGGCTCCCAGGACTTGACCCCACTCTCCCTCCTTGCCCACTGCCCTACCTTGCGTCCTCACTCCCTCGCCTCCAGGTCCATCTCCCCTCCACCGCCCCCGGAACTCTCGGTTTCTCTCTCTTCTCTGGCAGAGGCCTCAGTTCGTTTCCAGTCCCAGTTTCCAAACCAACAAGCCCATATACATCTCCCTGCTTCAGCAAGCCAAGATCCACTCCCCTTAAAAATCAGTGCAGGGTCATAAATCACATTATTTTTTCCCTCTTGGAGGGATGATTAGAGAGATAATTCATGTAACTGAATCACATAATAATCACGGAATGAAAGGCAGCCATTAGCTTCATT
>NW_012117964.1:0-406 GCF_000951035.1 Colobus angolensis palliatus | reverse complement strand
CAATCAGGCAAGAGGAAGAAATAAAGTGTATTCAAATAGGAAGAGAGGAAGTCAAGCCGTCTCTGCTTGCAGATGACATGATCTTATATCTAGAAGAAAACCCCATCGTCTGATGCCAAAAGCTTCTCAAGCTGTTAAGCAAATTCAGCAAAGTCTCAGGATACAAAATCAATGTGGAAAAATCACAAGTATTCTTATACATCAACAATAGACAAGCAAGGAGCCAAATCATGACTGAACTCCCATTCACAATTGTTACAAAGAGAATGAAATACTTAGGAATACAGCTAACAAGGGAAGTAAAGGACTTCTTCAAGGAGAACTACAAACCACTGCTCAAGGAAATCAGAGAGGACACAAACAAATGGAAAAACCTTCCATGCTCATGGATAGGAAGAATCAATAT
>NW_012117963.1:5509-5948 GCF_000951035.1 Colobus angolensis palliatus | reverse complement strand
ACCCTCAATAAAATAAAAGCTGAAATACAGAACCTTAATACCCCATCCTTGCCAGGACCTTCCTTCTAGATTTGCCCATATTCCAACAAATGCTTCCATTCCTCATTCCTATACTAATACTGTGCCTTATTTTATTCTTTATCCGTGCGTCCAAATACCAGCCATAGGCTCTGACTTTAACAACGCCCCTTAACAGCAGGAAGTAGCCAGACAGACCACGGCGCCCCTTTATAACTATTATCAATAAAAGGTTGGACTGTTTGGACGAACGGAGGCAAGATGGTGCACTTCCGGGTTCCTCATCCACCCCTCCCAACTTTTCCCGCGCGCGCGAAAATGCAGCTGGTGACCCGGGAAGGTGCAGACCAACTGGGCATGCACCAGGTGACGTCAATCCGAAGAGACCAAGATTTACCTGGTCGCACCTGTGGAACGCCCC
>NW_012117963.1:0-929 GCF_000951035.1 Colobus angolensis palliatus | reverse complement strand
GAAATACAGAGAACACCACAAAGATACTCCTCAAGAAGAGCAACTCCAAGACACATAATTGTCAGATTCACCAAAGTTGACACGAAGGAAAAAATGTTAAGGGCAGCCAGAGAGAAAGGTGGGGTTACCCATGAAGGGAAGCCCATTAGACCAATAGCAGATCTCTCAGCAGAAACTCTCCAAGCCAGAAGAGAGTGGGGGCCAATATTCAACGTTCGTAAAGAAAAGAATTTTCAAAACAGAATTTCATATCCAGCCAAACTAAATTTCATAAGTAAAGAAGAAATAAAATCCTTTACACACAAGCAAATGCTTAGAGATTTTTGTCACCATCAGGCCTGCCCTACAAGAGATCCTGAAGGAAGCACTAAACATGGAAAGGAACAACCGGTACCAGCCATTGCAAAAACATGTCAAAATGTAAAGTCCATCGATGCTAGGAAGAAACTGCATCAACTAACGAGCAAAATAACCAGCTGATATAATGACAGGATCAAGTTCACACATAACAATATTAACCTGAAATGTCAATGGACTAAATGGTCCAATTAAAAGACAGAGACTGGCAAATTGGATAAAGAGTCAAGACCCATCAGTTTGCTCTATTCAGGAGACCCATCTCACATGCAGAGAGACACATAGGCTCAAAATAAAGGGATGGAGGAAGGTCTACCAAGAAAATGGAAAAAAAAAAAAAAAAGCAGGGGTTGCAATCCTAGTCTCTGATAAAACAAACTTTAAACCAATAAAGATCAAAAGAGTCAAGACCCATCAGTTTGCTCTATTCAGGAGACCCATCTCACATGCAGAGACATACATAGGCTCAAAATAAAGGGATGGAGGAAGGTCTACCAAGAAAGTGGAGAACAAAAAAAAGCAGGGGTTGCAATCCTAGTCTCTGATAAAACAGACTTTAAACCATCAAAGAT
>NW_012117962.1:5780-6881 GCF_000951035.1 Colobus angolensis palliatus | reverse complement strand
TTCACCGTGTTAGCCAGGATGGTCTGGATCTCCTGACCTCGTGATCCGCCCGTCTCGGTCTCCCAAAGTGCTGGGATTACAGGCTTGAGCCACCGCGCCCGGCCATCATTTTCTTCTTTCCTTACTCATGATATATTTTATGGTGCATCATTACATATTCCTACAGTCACCTCTCTTTCTCTCTCTATCTTTTTCTCTTTTGTTGCACTTGCCTGGGAAAATTCCAAACCTGGTGAAATCCAAGTTTCCACTTAGTCTGTGTGAGAACCTAAGCAGCAACTTAATGTTTGCTAGACAAACACATACACATACATACCAGGGGTTGATTGTGTGCCCGCCACCCTTTTGAAATCATACTTTTCAAGGTCAATAATATCCTTGCCAAATTGATGCTCAATTTTTGGCCTTCTTACCAGTTATCTCAGAAGCCTCTGACCGAGCTGATCACTCCTTCCTCTGAAAATACTGCTTGTGTTGCGTTCATTATTTTTCACTCTTGTTTTTCCTCCTGTTTCACGGGATGCTTCTTTTCCGACTCTTTGGCAGGTTGCTTTCCTACCCTTTAGCTTCTTGAAGCTTCTCAGGGTGCTGTCCTAATTCCTCTCCTCCAGTCTCATGACACTCACTCTCTTGATGATATCATCCAGGCTCATACTTTTAAATATAATTGATCCTGAAAAATTATAAAATTGTATCCATAGTTCTGGCATCTCCTCTGAGCTCCTGGTTCCTATATCAGACTGACTACTTGCCATTTCCACCAGGTTGCCTAATAGATATCTCATACTTAATATACCCAAATAAAACACTGGAATTCTTCCCTCACAGTCCCCAAAACTTTACCTTTCCAGTATTCCCCATTGTATTAAATGACACTACGATTCACCATATTACTTAAGCCCTAAACCTCTGCTTAAATGTACATACTCTGAGAGATCTTTCCTGACTACCAAATTTGGATATCTGGACACCTTTATTTCAAGGTGATTAGGATATTGATGTCATGGGTACAAGAACTTTGTTGTTGTTGTTTTTTTTTTTTTTGAGACGGAGTCTTGCTCTGTGGCCCGGGCTGGAGTGCAGTGGCCGGATCTCAGCTCA
>NW_012117962.1:0-575 GCF_000951035.1 Colobus angolensis palliatus | reverse complement strand
TCAGGAGTTCGAGACCAGCCTGGCCAACATGGTGAAACCCCATCTCTACTAAAAAATACAAAAATTAGCTGGACGTGGTGGCACATGCCTATAATCCTAGCTACTCGGGAGGCTGAGGCAGGAGAATCACTTGAACCTAGGAGGTGGAGGTTACAGTAAGCTGAGATTGTGCCACTGCACTCAGCCTGAGCGACAGAGTGAGACTCCATCTCAAAAAAAAAAAAAAAAAAAAAGCCTGTGTAGATTCCTAGATTCTCTCCCCAACTTCACCCACATGAATGACTGCCTTTTCCTATGGTGGTAGAAGAAAATTGGAGGATACTAGGGGGAAGATAACAGTAGGAACCTCCAGGTTCAGTTAAGAGTGCTAGTACTAAAAGAAGGAAATAAATATATGTTTATTCACTGACTGTTGAGATCCTCAGCCTTCTTTTTTGGTGGCTCTTGGAAGGCTTAGAATCCATTTGTGCCCTTTAGCCAGGAGATCTTAAACACCTTTTCTGGTGAATGTGACCAGTCCAGGAAAAATGACTAAATACTACAACACTGTATTTGTGTGTGTGTGGCAGGCGGCG
>NW_012117961.1:5239-5720 GCF_000951035.1 Colobus angolensis palliatus | reverse complement strand
GGGAGAATGGCGTGAACCCGGGAGGCGGAGCTTGCAGTGAGCTGAGATCCGGCCACTGCACTCCAGCCTGGGCAACAGAGCGAGACTCCGCCTCAAAAAAAAAAAAAAAGTTGCAATATAGTTAAAATCACCCCCTGAACATTCTTAAGTCATGATTTCAAAGTGTTCCAACCAAGAGGAGGGGACGTGGGAAGGAAGGTCCCTAGTCATTTCCAGGACAAATGTTCCACGCTATTTAATGAGTTTGGTTGCATGTGTGTGTGTTCAGCATAAGGCGTCAATGCATCTGTGATGCAAACCCCGTCCCCATCTAGGACGCCACCTAGCCTTAAGGCGTAAGACCATTTAAACCTGAACTGGTTTTTGCAATTAGAAATCATTTTAGCTGGGCGCGGCGGCTCACGCCTGTAATCCCAGCACTTTGGGAGGCTGAGGCGGGCGGATCACCTGAGGTCAGGAGTTTGAGACCAGCCTGGCTAAC
>NW_012117961.1:0-1954 GCF_000951035.1 Colobus angolensis palliatus | reverse complement strand
TTTTTAGTAGAGACGGGGTTTCACTGTGTTAGCCAGGATGGTCTCGATCTCCTGACCTCGTGATCCGCCTGTCTCGGCCTCCCAAAGTGCTGGGATCACAGGCATGAGCCACTGCACCTGGCCTCTACTCTCTCTTGCCAGATTCAACATTTTAGGCTTCCTTGAAAAATTTTTTGGGGGGTGGGGGACAGGGTCTTGCTCTGTTGCACATGCTAGGGTGCAGTAGAACAATCACGACTTACTGCAGTCTTGACCCCCTGTGCATAAGCGACCCTCATGCCTCAGCCTCCCAAGGTGCTGGGATTATAGGTATGAGTCACCTTGGTCACGCAGATTATCTTGAAATTCTAATGCAGGTCTACAGTTCAGTCCTGTATGTGCATAGTGGACTTGGCTGTATGTATGTATGTGTTCTTGGCTCTTCGAGGAATTCCAGAAATACTCATTGCAGGTTGACGTCACCGTGAGAAATCTGGAGTGTTAGGACAATAGCAGGAAACTCATCTGCATGGGAAGAAATGCGGGTAAACAAGCCTTTGAAGACCCTGGGGGTCCTAATGACCTCTGCATTCTTGCTGGGAATCCAAAAGCGGGGACTATCCCCTCCCCTCAGCTGGAGCCTCATAAACAGATGCCCAGGATCAGGCCCTCACAGGTGAGGCACAGGAGGAACCTTCTAGAAAACATTGCTCAGGTGAAAAGGAAACTATCACTCCCCATCACTCTCACACCAGACCAGGACTGAGCTCTCGACACCTTTATTGGAAGGATCCTCAAGGCTGTGGGTACCGAGGTCTAGAGGGAACACAACCAGCACCCACCACAGTGGCAGAGCGCACCCCGTGCAAAACCCCATCATGGAGAGGACCATGGAGCCCCTGGAAAGCCATCATGGAGAGAAGGAAAGTCCCCACTGTCCATCAGCCCCGGCCAGGCCTGGCCCCTCAACCCCTGTAGAACCCCAGGCAGGCTGACGTGGGAGGCACCACACGTGGGTTCCAACTACTTCTCCAAACCCTGTAGTCTCACATGAGGCAGGGAGGAAATCTGAAAATGGCAGCAGCCTGGACGCGGAGGCTGCTGCCCATGATCCCGCCACTTTGGAAGGCCAAGGCGGGTGGATCACTTGAGCCCAGGAGTTTGAGATCAGCCTGGACAACATAGTGAGAGCCCATCTCGACATTTAAAAAAATCTTTTTAAAATATAAAATCAACAGCAATACAAAGAAAAAAAACCCCAAGCTGCAGCATGTACACAATGTCACTTTTCCAGCATTCCTGATGGGAAGACCACGAAGCTCACAAAGGCCGAGGGCAGGTGCGGGGGTGGTGCTGTGCCTCCCTGGCGTCCGCAGGAAAATAGTCCTCCGTCCTATACAGTGTGGGCAGCTCATACGTCACAGGTACTGGTGCAGGCGACTTCTGGAATGACAAGAAATTGTGCTCTATCGGCAATTTGGATCCACTTGTTCCAACACCCAGGAATTCCCTGTCTACAAGTTCATCCCGCAGGACTCACACATATGACCAAAGACTCTGAGCTCCTCTAACAGCACTGCCTATGACAGCCAAAGCTGGTCACCCAAAGGGACCAAGACATCCATGTCATGCCCTCTCCATAACGGAATACCCTGTAGGCATCAAGAAGAGCCAGGCAGCCCAGGCGCAGTGGTTTATGACTGTAATCCCAGCACTTTGCGGGGGGCCAAGGTGGGCGGATCACTTGAGGTCAGGAGTTTGAGGCCAGCCTGGCCAACATAGTCAAAGCCTGTCTCTACTAAAAATACAGAAATTAGCCAGGCATGGTAGCGCACACCTGTAATCCCAGCTGCTTGGGAGGCAGAGGCAGGAGAATCACTTGAACCCGGGAGACGGAGGCTGCAGTGAGCCGAGATTGTGCCACTGCGTTCCACCTGGGCAACAGAGTGAGACAATGTCTCGGGGGGGAAAAAAA
>NW_012117960.1:733-1107 GCF_000951035.1 Colobus angolensis palliatus | reverse complement strand
CTGGTTCAAAGACTTTTTGAAGAAGCAGATAATGAGCATGACAGAATTGAAACTGATTTGGGGAATCAATTAAAATCTCCATCTAGGTCGGGCGCAATGGCTCACACCTGTAATCCCAACACTTTGGGAGGCCAAGACAGGCAGATCACTTGTGGTCACGAGTTAGAGACCAGCCCAGCAAACATGATGAAACCCCATCTCTACTAAAAATACAAAAATTTGCTTGCTGTTTTGGTGTGTACCTGTAATCCCAGCTACTCAGGAAGCTCAGCCATGAGGATCACTTGAACCCAGGAGGTGGAGGTTGCAGTGAGCCACGATCACGCCACTGCACTCCAGCCTGGGCAACAGAGTGAGACCCTGTCTCAAAAAAA
>NW_012117960.1:0-683 GCF_000951035.1 Colobus angolensis palliatus | reverse complement strand
AAAAAAAGAAAGAAAAATCTCCATTTATACATAATGAAACCGAAAGATCAAATGATTTTTTTGGAGCAAAACACACTGCTTGCTGTCAATAAAAAGATTACAGTCCTAACCATTCCCCCAAGAATTCTGTCAGATAATCTCAAAGTTATCAAAATGAAATGGGATTATTTAAAGATGAAGGACTTAAAGAAAAATATCTGGCAAGGCACGGTGACTAATGCTTATAATCCCAGCACTTTGGAAGGCTGAGGCTGGTGGATCACCTGAGGTCGGGAGTTCAAGACCAGCCTGACCAACATCATGAAACTCTGTGTCCACTAAACATATAAAAATTAGCCGGGCATGGTGGCCGGTGCCTCTAATCCCAGATACTCGGGAGGCTGAGGCAAGAGAATCGCTTGAACCCTGGAGGCAGAGGGTGTGCACCTGTAATCCCAGTTACTGGGAAGGCTGAGGCACAAGAATTGCTTGAGTTCAGGAGATGGAGGTTGCAGTGAACTGAGATCTCACCACTGCACTCCAGCCTGGGTGACAGAATGAGACTGCCTCAAAACAAAAAAACAAAAAAACAAATCAGTGCTATTTTAAGTGTTTTATGATTAAACTTCTATAATTGTCTATTGCAAACAAATCAGTGCTATTTTAAGTGTTTTATGATTAAACTTCTATAATTGTCTATTGCA
>NW_012117959.1:6951-7277 GCF_000951035.1 Colobus angolensis palliatus | reverse complement strand
CTTTGAGGATGGACCCTTCCTTAAACTTTGTACCCTAGATGGTTCATGTGCTGCATCCTTGGACCTACAGCCAAAGATCAGGCACAGGAGTTAACCTGAATAGAGACAGAATTTTAGAGAAGGCTGGATTGCCAGCCTAGCTGAGAATTCTGCACTAAATTTCTGATATTGGGAATATCTGGGGAGAGGGACTTGAGAACCTTGAATCTCCTGATCCCTCTAATCGCTTTAGGCTTGCAAAGGTAACTCACACCCCTTGTTGGAATATAGAGCTCCCTTTCTTCCTTGAAGACTATGCAGAAGCCTCACATGAGACATACATCTTA
>NW_012117959.1:0-1141 GCF_000951035.1 Colobus angolensis palliatus | reverse complement strand
CTACCACCACACCTGGCTATTTTTTTTTTTTTGTATTTTTAGTAGAGACAGGGTTTCACCATTTGGCCTGGATAGTCTTGATCTCCTGACCTCGTGATCCGCCCACCTCAGCTGCCCAAAGTGCTGAGATTACAGGTGTGAGCCACTGCACCTGGCCCAGGAAGAGTTTTCTTATAAGACAAAGTTTTCAAGCTGACACGTGGCCTGAACAAGACTGCACATTCAGTACTCACCATCCAGCTCTATTCCCCCAGTCCCAAGGCATTCACTTGCTAAAAGACTGACAATTCGCTAAAGTGAGAGTCTTCCCCTTTGGTCCATTATATGAACATTTGTCCTCCAATTTCTGAATAATTACTAACATACATGTTGAGCTCAGCTGTTTCCCGTCTGCTATTTTTGCCAATTCAATGGATCCTCACAGCCTTGTAAAGTCCAGTCCAAAAAAATCTCAGTGTCTCTGCAATTAGTTTCCTTATTCATTAAGAAAGGAGTAAGAGCTTGCTCAAGGTGACTCAGCTGAAGTGTACAGCCAGAATTCCAGTTCTGGCTTTTCATTTCAAATCCAGAATTCTTCTCACTGTTTCATGCTATCCTAACAGATCTGGATAACCAGCTGTTCTAAGGTGTTTAAAGTTTTAAAATGTAAAGTTTTAAGAAAACATCTTTTAGATGTTTTCTCCTATGGTATTTACAAAAAGATACCTTGATATTATGAAGTCAGCTAATGGCCACTTCCCAATCACCATTTCCTTCCTGTAGCAGATTTTGTGATCCTTGAAGTGAAATCTATACACTCTTTTCCTGCATAGCAGGACCACCCAACTGGAAATCCTTGTTGGAAAAGGAGCCAGTATCCTCTCTGTTTTTGATGTTTGTGTGTGTCTTCCCTTCCTTCCAGCCTCTCCGCATCTCTCTCAGGCCAATGCCTTCTCCTACATGACACATGTGACAAACTCCTGGGAGCTGGCCTTGGCTTTCTATGATCTGCTTCTCCTTCCAGGGAATCCACTAGCAGGATAGGAGGAAATGTGAGATACAATGTAAGTCTAGGATAAACTCAAGTCCTACCTCTGACTTTGGCTATCACCAGAGATTCCTGAAGACCAGAATGGTACCAAGTCATCCTACACCAAATCCT
>NW_012117958.1:0-1611 GCF_000951035.1 Colobus angolensis palliatus | reverse complement strand
TACTTTGGGAGGCCGAGGGGGGTGGATCACCTGAGGTCAGGAGTTCAAGACTAGCCTGACCAATATGGTGAAACCCCGTCTCTATTAAAAATGCAAAAATTAGCCAGGCGTTGTGGTGGGTGCCTATAGTCCCAGCTACTTGGGAGGCTGAGTCAAGAGAATTGCTTGAACCCAGAGGGTGGAGGCTGCAGTCAGTCAAGGTTGCATCACTGCACTCCAGCCTGGGCGACAGCAAGACTCCATCTCAAAAAAACACAAAAACATTAGCCAGGCATGGTGGTGAGCACCTGCAATCCCAGCTACTCAGGAGGCTGAGGCAGGAGAATCGCTTGAACCCGGGGGGGCAGAGGTTGCAGTGAGCTGAGATCACGCCACTTCACTCCAGCCTGGGTAGAAGAGGGAGACTCCATCTCAAAAAAAACACAAAAAACATAAAAGAAGGCAATTGTACATACCATAAGGTAAGATCATTGTTTGAGGCCAGGAGTTCAAGAGCAGCCTGAGCAACACAGTGAAACCCCGTCTCTACTAAAAATACAAAAATTGGCCAGGCATGGTGGCACGTGCCTGTAGTCCCAGCTACTTGGGAGGCTGAGGCAGAATCGCTTGAATGCAGGAGGCAGACGTTGCACTGAGCCGAGATCATGCCACTGCACTCCAGCCTGGGTGACAGAGCGAGACACCATCTCAAAATAAATAAATAAATAAATTAAAATAAATTAAAAAATAATTAAAAAACCCCACATATGTAATCCATATTTGTATACTGGTATTTTGAAACATCACCAACATATTAACAGTATTTCTCTCTTGGTGGTAGGATTTGGGTGACATTTTAGTTTCTTCTTTGTATCTTTTGCAATTGTTTGAAGTGGAATTATTCATAATGAGTATACATTGTTTTTATAAAAACATTAAAGTTATTTAAAGTAGTCTATGTTTATATGCACATATACACGGAGTTAACCTAGATATACATAAAACAAACACACACACAGATATACACAGATACACATAACAATAAGATTATAGGAGAAACAGATTATAGGAGAAACTAAAATGCTAACAGTGTTTATCTGTGAATGGTAAAATTATGGGTAACTTTTCTTTCCATTTATCCATGTTTTCTTTCTCTCTCACAACATGCTTATATTACTTTTACATTAAAAAGTGGTTAATCTCAGAAATATAAAGTCATGTAATAACATGGAAATGTGCTTAAGCTGTAAAATTAAATGAAAAGTAAGAGCAGGATATAAAGGGTACATGCATGACAATCACAACTATATAAAAACAAAGTATGTTGCAAAAGCTGAACATGAATATGGAAAATAATCTCTTGAGTACGAAATTTCAGGGACCAGGCATAATGCAGAGAATTTTCCCATTTGTGGAAAAAGAAGTCTGTGACCTTATAAAATTGTTTTTTTTTTTTTTTTGAGACAGGGTGTACACTGGCGTGATCTCGGCTCACTGCAACCTCCGGCTCCTGGGTTCAAGCGATTCTCCTGCCTCAGCCTCCCAAGAAGCTGGGACTATAGGCTCGTGCCACCACGCCCAGCTAATTTTTGTTATTTTTAGTAGAGACAGGGTTTCACCACGTTGACCAGG
>NW_012117957.1:10326-11704 GCF_000951035.1 Colobus angolensis palliatus | reverse complement strand
TTAGAAACCAGTCTGGCCAACAAGGCGATACCCTGTCTCACTAAAAATACAAACAGCTAGCTGGGCTTGGTGGCAGGTGCCTGTAATCCCATCTACTCAGGAGGCTGAGGCAAGAGAATCGCTTTAACCCAGGAGGCAGTGGTTGCAGTGAGCCGAGATCACACCACTGCACTCCAGCCTGGGCAACACAGCAAGACTCCATCTCAAAAAAAATGAATAAATAAATAAATAAATACATAAAAATAAATAGGTACATTAAATTACACACACACACACAGTGTCTAATTATCCCTAGTTTTTTAGTTACCGGTTTTTATTGATACATAATGCTTGTACCTATTTATGGGGTGTACATGAAGTGTTACTCACATACAGTGTGATCAAGTATCATTACTTGAAATATTTGTCTCTTCTATGTTGGGAACACCTCAAGTCCTCTCTTCTAGCTATTTTGGAATAGACAATGCAGTGCTGTTAACTAAAGTCCCCCTACTCTGCTGTGGAACATTAGAACTGTTCCTTCTATCTAACTGTATGTTTGTATCCATTCACCAACCCTCCTCAGATGCCCCCAACACCCTTCCAGCCTCTGGTATCTATCATTCTACTCTCCACCTCCGTGAGATCCACTTTCTCAGCTACCACATATGAGTCATCACAGTTCTTGATGATATATTTCCCTATGCCTATAGCTTTTTGCTTTTCATTCTTTTATAACTAAATCTGAACATTGGCCTACCTAGAGTCCAGTGACCATCCAGTTGGTCACTTCTGTTCTATGTGATCAGTTCCATCTTTGTCTCTTCTCAGATGCACGACTACTGACATATGTCCCCTGTGAGGCAGAATCACCCCAACTTGAGAACCATTGCATCAGACCCTCCAGCTTTCTTGACTTTGCCAGAAAAATTTGCATTGGGCCTGCCTACTGTTCCATCTCAGTGCTGTACGTGTTGAGCTAATTTGTTCAAAAGCCTCAGACTGGTGCATGGGAGACGGGCTCTGGGAGTGAAAATGCGGTTGGTTCATGGCAATAAGTATGTGCCGTGTCATGAGAACTTGTCACACTTAGTGTTTTGCACACCCAGCACCCTGCACCTTCTTTGCCCCATTTCCATCCCCCTGCGATATCTTCATTTCTTATCACTAGCTGCTTCAGATGCATTTTATCATTTTCTTCTTTTAAAATAAATAATAGGAAAATGCCCCAAATATTCAACAGACAGTTGAACAAATACTGCTCTGTAGACGGATACAGCGATTCTGTGCAAACTTAACTTTTAGCTTGAAGTGGTTGGCACAATACAAGGCGCAAATTATTGGTGGGAAAGTCTAGCTTTTGCATAGAAAAGGTGATGTCACCATGTGATATAACATA
>NW_012117957.1:0-1291 GCF_000951035.1 Colobus angolensis palliatus | reverse complement strand
AAAGAAATTTCAGCATTGAAAGATATAGATACTGTACTGAAATTATTAACAAGTACAGTGTGTCATTATAGACCTGAAAGAAAGGGTGTATTTCATACTGAATTATCTGTATTCACAATGCTGAGGAGTTGAAAATTTCTTTTTCCCAGTAGGAGCTTCTCTTCTCCCATTCTCTACTGACCCCTTACAAAGTCAAAGCAGGATCCAAAGCTCATCAAACCCTTGTGTCATTTCAGCAAGCCGTTGACTCATGTTTTTTTGGTTCGATTTCTCTAGTTTTGTAGTGATTGAGCTGTCTCCTATTATATTAAAACATACAGTCTTGAAATAGGGTTCGAAAGACAACTCTTAATGATTCACAGGCATTATTTGGTTTCTTTTAAGCAGGTAGAAAAATTACCAGCATTACCACTCACCTTGAATTTTGGCTTGATTTTGTCTAAATGGCAATATTTGATTTTTATGCAGCATAAGAAAGTTTCTCGTCAATGCTTCAGTGACGGTACCCACAGGGTGGGAATCTTATGCCTGAAAGAGGGATTTTAATGAGTAGACACCCAAGCCACCAGATGGCTCCCTTTGGTTTAAAAATCTCCACTTGGGGGAGATAAATGGACTTTTCCCAAGTAAATTTAGAATAATGCCCTAAAGTTGTAACGTGAGCAGGTCTTCAGAGTTTCGAGCTGAAGTCACAGGTTTAGGGTTGTCCGTTGGAGGTTTTGGTTTCTTCGTTGAATGATTTGAAAACAGGTTATGATACAAGATCTTCACGACGGTTTTACCACACGCATCATGACTCGGAATCTTCGTTGGCTCGTCTTGTTTTTTTCATTCAAAGTTGAAATGCCTCACCTCTTCTTTCTTTTTCTCTCTACTGACCATTTTCTGCTGAGCACACCGTACTTTTATCAGTCTCGTAACTGGGCCGCCTAACTCTCCCTAAGACAGCACCGGGAGTTGACAGCCAGAGCATTTGTAAGTCATGTGCTGCTCATCTGATTAACAGTCCCTGCTAGCCTTGCCTGCTTCTTTTGCATAGACCCCACTCTTGGGCACTTTCACATCTGCTAAGTCCACCGAAACCCAATGGGGTAGATTCATCTCATCGAAAAGAAATAGAGACAAGGTATGACAGTTACAGGATTTTTGACCAAAGGTTCTCATGGGAAGTTCCCCATTAAAATTGTTGAAGAGGCCAGGAGCAGTGGCTCACGTCTGTAATCCCAGCACTTTGGGAGGCCAAGGCGGGTGGATCACCTGAGGTCAGGAGTTCAAGACCAGCCTGGTCAAC
>NW_012117956.1:3060-3761 GCF_000951035.1 Colobus angolensis palliatus | reverse complement strand
AAAAAAAGGTGCGGCCAGGCATGGTGGCTCACGCCTGTAATCCCAGCGCTTTGGGAGGCAGAGGCAGGAAGATCACGAGGTCAGGAGTTAGAGATCAGCCTAGCCAACACTGTGAAACCCTATCTCTACTAGAAATACAAAAAATTAGCTGGTGGCAGGGGCCTGTAATCGCAGCTACTCAGGAGGCTGAAGCAGGAGAATCACTTGAACCTGGGAGGCACAGGTTGCAGTGAGCTGAGACTACATCACTGCACTCCAGCCTGGGCAACAGAGCGAGACTCCGTATCAAAAAAAAAAAAAAGCGGTGGGGGCCAGGCAAGGTGGCTCACACCTGTAATCCCAGCACTTTGGGAGGCTGAGGCAGGTAGATCACGAGGTCAGGAGTGTGAGAACAGCCTGGCCAACATGGTGAAACCCCATCTCACTAAAGATACAAAAAATTAGCTGGTCGTGGTGACACGTGCCTGTAGTCCCAGCTACTCTGGAGACTGAGGCAAGATAATTGCTTGAACCCAGGAGGTGGAGGTTGCAAGGTTGCAGTAAGCCGAGATCGCGCCATTGCACTCCAGCCTGGACAATGGCAAGACTCTGTCTCGATTAAAAAAAAAAAAAAAAGGCCAGGTGCAGTGGCTTATGCCTATAATCCCAGCACTTTGGGAGGTCAGGAGTTCAAGACCAGCCTGGCCAACATGGTGAAACCC
>NW_012117956.1:0-1009 GCF_000951035.1 Colobus angolensis palliatus | reverse complement strand
AAAAAATAGAGAGAGAGAGAAAGGGCTGGGCGCGGGGTCTCATGCCTGTAATCCCAGCACTTTGGGAGGCTGAGGCGGACAGATCACGAGGTCAGGAGATCAAGACCATCCTGGCTAACATAGTGAAACCCTGTCTCTACTAAAAATACAAAGAAAATTAGCCGGGCATGGTGGTAGGTGCCTGTAGTCCCAGCTACTCAGGAGGCTGAGGCAGGAGAATGGCGTGAACCCGGGAGGCGAAGCTTGCAGTGAGCAGAGATTGCGCCACTGGGCAACAGAGTGAAACTCTGTCTCAGTATATAAATAAATAAATAAATAAAATTTTTTAAAAAGCAAAAAAAAAAAAGGAAGTGAGAATATGTCAGTAAATGAACTAGAAGGCCAGAATGATTATGAAACATTCCTGGCTTGAATCCAAAAAATTGGAGGAAAGCCAGGCACAGTGGCTCATGCCTATAATCTTAGCACTTTGGGAGGCCGAAGCAAGCAGATCACTTGAGGCCAAGCAGATTGCTTGAGGCTTGAGACCAGCCTGACTTGTTAACATGGCAAAACCCCATCTCTACAAAAAATACAAAAATTGGCCAGGCATCGGAGGCCTGCAGAGAGCCGAGATCACGCTACTGCACTCCAGCTTGGGTGACAGAGCAAGACTCAGTCTCAAAAAAAAAAAAAAAAAAGCCAGGCGTAATCCCAGCTTCTTGGGAGGTTGAGCCATAAGAACTGCTTGAATCCAGGAAGCAGAAATTGCAGTGAACTGAGATCACAACACTGCACTCCTGCCTGGGCAACACAGCAAGACTCTGTCTCAAAACAAAAGAAAAAAAATTGTTGCTAGGCATGGCAGCTCATGCCTGTAATCCCAGCATTTTGGGAGGCCAAGGCCAACAGATAGCTTGAGGTCAGGAATTCGAGACCAGCCTGGGCAACATGGTAAAACCTATCTCTGCTAAAAATAAAAAAATTAGCCAGGCATGGTGGTGGATGCCTGTAATCTCCACTACTCGGG
>NW_012117955.1:999170-1003649 GCF_000951035.1 Colobus angolensis palliatus | reverse complement strand
AGAACCAAGCTTCCAAGATACCGCGTTTGCGTACAGCCGTTATAAAAGGGAGGCGAAGGCCCACTCCGCCATTTTCTTTTCATGGAAGCTGGGCTTGAGTCGTCTGGGCTGCGGTCGTCATGGACCGGAAGCGTGTGCAGCGCGCCTGCCTCGAGGCCAGCATCAGGGAAGGGTGTTCCAGGTGAAGGCGAAGCTTCCTTCACGTGTTCTTGGAGGACTTTCCGCTTGCAAGCACTTCTCCATTCTCCTAACACCTGGGGCCTGGTGAGTCTGGATATGAGCTCATCCCACGGGGCCCAAGGCACAGAGAGAGAAGGAAACCGGGTGGAGGGAGGGAAGCGTGCGCAGGGACCCAGAGCGTCCGGCTGCTCAGGCTTCATGCCCCCTGCAGCCCGCGGGGAGCTGTGGCCTAGCTCGAGCCAAGGCAGAGGCCGGGCTTGGGGTCCTGCCTTCTGGGTGCCTGCGGGCCTCCTGTTATCTGGAACTGGAAATAAGTTAGTGAAGCGAAGGTTTGTGAATACTTATTGGCCTTTGCATCTTTTTCTTCATTTTCAATGCTGGCTTTCCTGTTGGGTTGTTTGTGTTCTTACGTTGATTTGAAGAATTTAAAAAGATATTCTATAAATTCATCCTTTATGGGGTCATTTCTAGTGCAGATAGTTGTTTCTTAGTCTGGTCATTGTACCTTAATTTCGCATATTTTTCTTGCTGGTAAATAAGAATCTAATTGATTTTATATATTGATTTTGTATCTTGTTACCTGGCTTAATTCACATATTCATAGCCGTCATTTTTGGATTGTGGTGGATTTTTCATGTACTTATGTACGTGTAGTTATGTACTTAGGTACTTACTTATGTACTTACTGTCAGCCACATGTAATAACAGCTATATTGCTTAAATGTTGATTCTTACACCTTTATTTTTCTTTATTTTCTTTTATTGTCCCGATCACACCTCCTGAACATGGTGTGTCTGGTTCTGATTCCAGGGAAAAGGTTTCAGTGGTCCTGTATTAATTATATAGTTTGTTATAATTTTATTTTAGACAAACTTTATCAGATTAAGGAAGCTGCCTTCTTTTACATATGCTAAGAATTATTTATGACTAATTGTTAAATTTGAATAAATGCTTTTTTTTACATATACTGTAAATAATCATACATTTTTCTCCTATTTTTCTGCAAATAGGATATTTTACATGAACTATTTTTGCGTGTTAACCAATCCTGCATTTTTTAGTATATCCCACTTGGTATCCATGTGTTACATTTTCATATGTGGTTTAATTCATATGATACGGTTTTTTTTAGAATATTTGTATTTCTGTTAATGAAAGAGAGGGCCTATATATATTTTTTCTAATGTCCTGTTCAGATTGTGGTGTCAACGTAATGCAGGCTTCACAAAACAAACTGAAAAATATTTCCTATATTTCTTCTCTTTAGAAGAGTCTGAGAAATTTAGGTGTTTTCTTCCTTAAATATTTGGAATATTTCTTTAGGTATGGAATTTTCCACGTGGAACAGTATTTTTGTTGGCTGGTTTGACTTCTAATAATTCAAATCCTTTGGCATATGTAGGAGGTTTCTTGTTTTATGTTGTTTCTGTGTCCATTTTAGTAAGTTTATTTATGTTTATTTTTATTTTTGGGGGGACAGAGTCTCGCTGTGTCTTCCAGGCCAGAGTGCAGTGGCGCGATCTCAGCTCACTGCAACTTCTGCCTCCCGGATTCAAGCAGTTCTCCAGCCTCAGCCTCCTGAGTAGCTGGGATTACAAGTGCACGCCACCATGCCTGGCTAATTTTTGTGTTTCTAGTAGACACGGGGTTTCACTATGTTGGCCAGGCTGGTCTCGAACTCCTGACCTCGTGATCCACCTGCCTCAGCCTCCCGAAGTGCTGGGATTACAGAGGTGAGCCACCGTGCCTGGCTGTATTTTTTAGTAGAGACAGGGTTTCGGCATGTTGGCCAGGCTGGTCTCAAACTCCTGACCTCAGGTGACCCACCTGCCTCGACTTCCCAAAGTGCTGGGATTACAGGCATGAGCCACCATGTCTGGCCTAGTAAGGTTATTTTTCATTGTGGTGTTATTTGAATCTCTGTTGTCAAACTCGTAGTCCTAAGTATTTCACCGAACCCTCCTGGTGTCTTAATGCGCTGCTCTGTAGAGCAGGCTTCTGTTTTGATTCCTGAGATTGGTCTTTTGTGTCTTTTCTCTTTGCCTTAATTAGTTTCACTAGTGGTTTATTAAGTATATTAATATTTATAAACCAATTTTTTTTTTTTTTTTTTTTTTGAGACAGAGTCTCGCTCTGTCGACCAGGCTGGAGTGCAGTGGCGCGATCTCGGCTCACTGCAAGCTGGGCCTCCCAGGTTCACACCATTCTCCTGCCTCAGTCTCACAAGTAACTGGGCCTATAGGCACCCGCCACCCCGCCTGGCTAATTTTTTGTATTTTTTAGTGGAGACAAGGTTTCACCGTGTTAGCCAGGATGGTCTCGATCTCCTGACCTCATGATCTGCCCACCTCAGCCTCCGAAAGTGCTGGGATTACAGGCGTGAGCCACCGTGCCCGACCCTATAAACCAACTTTTATCCTTGATTTGTTTCTGTTGCATTTTTTTCCTATTTCATTGATGTCTGCTCTTTATTACTTTAATTCTGCATTCTTTCATTTTGATCATTTTTAATTCTTGAGAAGGAAGTTTATGTGAGTGATTGTCAATCTTTTTTTCTATTGTAACACATTCCCTTAAGGCTGTAAATTTTTCTCTAAGCAGGGATTTATCTGACAGTGCACATTTTCTACCAGGTGTTTCCAAACCCTGTGTCTGCAGCCGCGTTGACCTCCCAGTGTCTCCACCCTGTATGCCTGTAGCGATGCAAGGCCTTGTGTATCTTCATCCTTGTGCCTGAAGCCTGTATCTTCTCGCCAGTATCACCATCCCATAATGACTGAAGCCCACGTCTGCCCTTGTGTATTATCACCTGGTCTGTCCTCTGCTTGCACTTTAAGCCTCCTGTCAGAAGTCTCTATTTCTTGCTCCTGCAGCCCTTGCCAGCTGTGTGAGTCTCTATCCTGTGTGCTTGCAGCACATTGCTTGCCTTGAGTGTTGCCATCTCCTTAGCCTTCAGACAGTAGCAGTCTTCCAGTGCCTCAATCCATTGCAGCCCATTCTGATGTTTTTGTCTGTCTGTCCCTTGAGCTTCTGCCCATGCCAGCTTATGTTTGCTTCATTCTCTGTCCCCCTAATCCATGTCCACAGTCAGTGTTTTCATCCATGCTTTTTTGGCCATGTCCGCACTCGTGTCTCCTTCCCCTTTGCCTTCAGCCCATTTCTGTCCTTTTTCTGGATCATTTCTCCCAGGAGACTATGCCCAAAACTCCTATCCCTAGTGCTTGTACCTGCAGCCAGTCTCTTTCATTGGGTGTCTCCGTCTGTTGTTACCGCAGCAGGGGCCTGTCATTGAGTGTGCCTACTTCCCATGCCTGTCTTCCTGTGTCTCCAGCCCTTGTCCATGCAGCCCACATTAGGACTCTTGTGACTCCACCTTTCAGCTTACAGTCACATCTGCCTTCGTGTGTCTCTATGTCTGTGCTCCCTGCCCACACCAACCTTCACCTACTCCTCTGTCCTGCACCTCTACCCATGTCTTTCCCTGGTGTGCCTCTGTGCCATGCATCTGTAGCCAGCGAGCTCCCTTTTTGTATGGATCCCCTGTGACTATAGCCCAGGTCTTCTCTCCTGTGCCTACAGCCCGTGTCTGCCCTTGAATGTCCCCATCTTCTGTGCTTGTCACTCTTCGGCCAGGCCTAGTGTGTTTCCACTCTTGGTGCCTGCACCGATGTCTGCCTCCAGGGTCTCCACTCATTGTGCCACAGTTTGGTTCCCGATCCTCCTGGGGTGGAATCCTCCTGGGGTGGATTCTGGCATTGTGTTGGGAGGGAGAAGGTGACCCATGAAAGGGAAGCCTAGAATGATGTAATGGGCAAGGAGGCTGCCATTTGGCAGGCTACACAGTGGCAGAGAAGACATGGCCAGTCACGTGGGGCTGTGCCTAGTGTGGGGAGTAAGGGAAAGCTGGAGCAGGAGGTCTGGAGCCACCTGGCCCTCTTGGGCCTGAGACCCCCCCCACTGCAGGGGCTCCATCACTTCCCCAGTGGTCCTGACTCTGGGAATCCTCCTGCCCTGCAGTGTTTCTGCAGGGATCCTCTCACCTGGAACTTGCAGTGGCAGGTTTCATGTGAGGTAGAGTTTAGCAAATGTTTATTGGCTTCTGTGCCTTACTTTTCTTCATATGCTTTGCTCATTTTGTGCTCATACTTGTTCTCTAGTTCGATCATTATTTTCTGTTGGTTTCATACTAGTTTGTAGTAATCTGGTTGATAACAATAATGTATCCAGTAAGTTATTAATGGTAATGGTTTTGGGGTTTTCAGGGATTATTTAGGCATGTACTAGTGCATAATGACAAT
>NW_012117955.1:992809-998865 GCF_000951035.1 Colobus angolensis palliatus | reverse complement strand
TGTTCAAGACAGAGTCTCGCTCTTATTGCCCAGGCTGCAATGCAATGGCTCGGTCTTAGCTCACTGCAACTTCCACCTCCCAGGTTCAAGTGATTTTCCTGCCTCAGCCTCCCGAGTAGCTGGGATTACAGGCACCCACCACCCTGCTTGGCTAATTTTTCTATTTTTAATAGAGACAGAGTTTCACCACATTGGCCAGGCTGGTCTTGAATTCCTGACCTCAAGTGATACCCCTGCCTCGGCCTCCCAAAGTGCTGGGATTACAGGCGTGAGCCATCATGCCCAGCCGGAAGTTGCCTTCTTTTTTTTGTTATTTTTTAGTTTTTTGAGACGGAGTTTTCGCTCTTGTTACCCAGGCTGGAGTGCAGTGGCATGACCTCGGCTCACCGCAACCTCTGCCTCCCAGGTTCAAGCGATTCTCCTGCCTCAGCCTCCTGAGTAGCTGGGATTACAGGTATGTGCCACCACGCCTGGCTAATTTGGTATTTTTAGTAGAGACAGGGTTTCTCCGTGTTGGTCAGACTAGTCTCGAACTCTCGACCTCAGGTGATCCGCCCGCCTTGGCTTCCCAAAGTGCTGGGATTACAGGTGTGAGCCACTACGCCTGGCCCCATCTTCTTTTATGTTTTACTCAAGTTTGTGTGTGTGTGTGTGTGTGTGTGTGTGGGGTTCAATTTTAAATTTTGTTAAATGCTTTAAAAAACTTTTCGTCTAAATGATCTTACTATTTTCTCCTGTATTTTTCTGCTAATGGGATAACTTACATGATTTATTTTGAATGTTAAGGACCCTTGCATTTTGGTGTGTATTCCACTTAGTATTGATCTACTGTGTTTTCATGGGTGGCTTCATTCATATAATAGTGGCCAGGGCCAAGCATGAGCCATCCCTTCCTCTGCATAGGGCACCAGTACGCCCCAGCCTTTAATTGGCCACCACCAAATCCTTCATCCAGGTAAGGAGTAGCCTATAGGGATCTCAAAAGGAGTACTTAAAACCCAGAAAACCTTGTCACCAGGCCCTTGAGCCCATTGCTCGGGCCCACTCTCACCCTGTGGAGTGCTTTCTCACTTTAATAAATCCCTGCTTTCCTGTGTTTAATTTCTTTACTACTTTGTGTGTTTTGTTCAATTATTTGTTCAAAACACCAAGGACCTGGACAACTCACACTCACTTCCTTCCAGTAACAATACTGTAAGGCTCATGCTATAAACTACTTTTATTCAGTCAGTATCTGTCCTGAGAGCTTCCACATCTGTCTCACGCTCTTAACTATGGCATAGACTCCTGGCTCTGCCCTGTGCACCCTACTTATTCAGGCATCCTCTGCTGCATGGACATTTACATGGTTTCCCATTTCTCACTGTCATTAGGAGGCTCACCGAGGAGGAGAATTTCTGAGGAGTGGGTTAGGTCTGTGTTCTGCATTTAACTGACCATGTCTGGTTACTCTCCAGAATGCTGCTGCCAACTCCCTCCCACCAGTGGGCCCTGAGTTCATGTTTCTGTAGATCACCCCTCTGCCCTTGATGTTACCAACTTTAAAACTTTGCATCCTGATGGGTGAAAGTTAGTTTTTCATTGTTCAGTTGTGTTTTTCTGATTTTTGGCAGACTGGACATTTTCCATGTTTGCTGTCCGTTTGCATCTCCTCTCCTGCTCTGTGCGCCATCACCCTGCTCCAGCTGCTTCCCGGAGCCTCCCTCCTTCCTCTCTACCTGCCCGTGTCCTCCTCGTCCTTCAGTTTCTTCCCAAAGGCCCATGGACTTTCTTTGGCTTTTACGTTCCTCTCACTCCGCTGTTGACTTGCTGGGCTTCCCATCCCCTGGGAGGTTTCAGAGGATGGTGAAGACACAGGAGTACAGTCGCCATGCAGTGCAATACGGGCCAATGTTCATCCTCCACGGCCTTTATCGAGGACTTACTGTTTGGCAGGAACCTGCTCTAAGAACGTAACTGTGCTCCCTCACTTCATGCTCATAACCACCTGTGAGATGGGCAATGTTCTTGTCCCCTCTTGCTTAGAGAACATGCAGGCACAGAGGAGTTCCATAAATTGCTACCGAGGCCTTCCGCTGGTGTGCAGCAGGATCAAGATTCAAACCCAGGCTGTCCAGCCCAGGGGTTCAGCCTCTCAAGTGCTCTGCTGGATGTTGGACAGGGCCAACGAGACACAGAGAATGAACACCACCTGACTTGGGCTGGGGAAGTCAGGGATGGCTTCCTGGAGGAGGTGACACCTCAGTGGAGCCTTGAAGGAGGAGCAGGAGGAGCTGACCAGGCAATGAATAAGTATGTCCAGGAAAAAGGAAGGGCCTGAGTGATGCTGGGAGGCTGGAGAGCTGGCCATGGGTGTGTGGCAGAGTGGGGCAGAAGATCAGGACCAAGGGTTTGGCCAGGACCAGATCTAGAAGACTCAGGCCATCCCATAGTTGATACCTCATCCTAAGGACAGGCAGGCCTTCCACTGCTCTGTGTGCACTGGTGGGCAGTGAGTGCCTCATGGGTTGCTAGGAGCCTGGACCCTAGCCACCCACCTGGGCTTCAGAGATGCAAGGTGCAGGCACGAGGCTGGGAGGGGTTGTGGCTGATTTACATCCAGCAGATTGAGGGGAAAACTGCAGGTCCCTCGCTGTGCAGATGGACCCCACCGCCAGATGGATCCCGGACACAGCCTGGATTCATAGCCTTTCCCTGCTGCTCTGTCCCCACACCCCAGGCGGGGAGCAGATCTGTTCTCTGATCATCTTTTGTGCTCACTGACCATGTCCCAGACATGTACCCGACCAGGGGCTCAGATACGTAGTTTCTGAGAGAGCTAGATAAGGCAGTGACCAGAGGCTGCCTCGACACAGGATGAAATTCCCCAGAGCTCTGGCACCATGATTCAGAACCCAGCCAGAACTGTGACCTGGCAGTGGCAGTGGCAGAGGCTGTCTGGTGGTGCCGAATCAGCCCTGGCCGGTTGTTCACTGACCCACTCTGGGAGCTTGGCTGAGCCGCTTCCTCTCAGCTGTAAAATGAAGAAGACTGTCTTTCCTATTAGATATCCCTCAAAAAACACAAAAGTGCTTTGAACCTGCCAGACTTTCTCTTGAAGAGTCACAGGAAAAGGCTCTGAGAAGGCCTGCAGTTAAAAAAAAGTTTTGACTTTCTTTAACCTACCGTTTTTCAAGCTAATTTGACTACGGAGATCTTTCTTGGTGCAACACCTGTTAACCGGCCAAGCACGTGAGGAGGCACAGCAGAGGGCTCTGAGAATCACCCTCCTTGGCTGCTCTCTGGCTCGGGATGCAGGGGAGAGTCTCCATGCTGCATCCCAGTCTGCGGTAGTCCAGGGTGTGAGCCCAGCCCACAGAGCTAGTGTCAGAGAGGAATTCCCTTTCTTCCCTTTCCATTAATGGAGCTTCTCTTTCAAGCTTCTATTCTGCCTGACTGGTGTCAGTTGGGGTTTTCGTGCTCCTCTTTGGGCTTGATGGTGGTTCTGAGATTTTATGTAGGTCGAGGTAGTGGTAGAGGAGGAAGGGCATGGACAGCTCCTCCAGTCACTTGGGGCCATCTGCCATCTGATTAGTCGGGCATTATCTCCCCGCCTCAGGTCCAGTGGCTTTGGTGGCTTCCAGGCCATGAATGGGCCCTGGAACCTCCCCAAGGCTGCCCTTGTCGCATAGAACCCACTGCTGGACTTGACTTAGCCACTGCTTCACACTATGGCAGGGTGGGTGGTAGCTGCCTTCTTCTCCACTCCTCAGCCCAAATCGGGGGAGTATCAGGAGTCTGTCTTTAATTTTGTTTGATCCTTTGATTTTAGATTTGCTTTTGAATAGATAGTATAGTCAGATGGTTTGAAACTCAGAACGTGTTGAAAGATACAATAAAGTCTTTTTTCCCACCAACTTCCCCCTTCTTGCTTCCCCTCGAATAAGCAGTTTTATTGAGATGTAATTTCCATGCCATAAAGTTCACTTGTGTAAAGTATGCAAGTCTGTTTTTTAGTGTATTTACAGAGTTATGCAACCTAACTCATTTTAGTTTAACCCTAATTTTAGAACATTTTGATGACCCCACAAAGAAACCTTGTCAATCTTCATTCCTCCCCAGTCCCAGGCTACCACTGATGTATTATCTGTCTGTACAGATTTGCCTATTTTGGACATTTTCCATAGATGGACTCATATGTGGTGTATTGTGACTAGCTGCTTCACTTGGCATAATGTTTACAAAGGCTGTCCATGTTGTATCAGGTATCAGTACTTGCTTCAGTTTTGTGGCTAAATAACATTCCATTTTATAGATATATTGTGGCTTATCCAGTCATCAGTGGATAGACATTTGGGTTGTTTCTACTTTTTAGTCACTATGATTATTCATAGTGACTTGTGAATTCATAGTGATTATTCTCCGTGAACACTTGGAGTCAAGTTTTGGGTGGACATGTGTCATTTCTTTTGAGTAAATGGGTCCCTAGAAGTGGAATTACTGGGTCATACAATTCTACATTTAGCATTTTAAGAATCTGCCTAACTGCTTTCCAAAGCAGCTGCACTATTTTATAATTCACTTCGTTCATGAGGGTTCCGATTTCTCCACATCTTCACTGACACTTGTCATTGACCATCTTTCTCATTCTAGCCATCCCAGGGGGTGTGAGGTGGTATCCCACTGTGGTTTGGATTTGCAGTTCCCTAGTGACAAGTGATGTTGAGCATCTTTCCATGTGCTTGTTGTCCAGTCATGGGTCTTTTTTTGGTAAAATGTCTCTTGAAATCTTTAGTCCACATTTGGGTTGTCTTTTCATTATTCTGTTGTAAGCATTCTTTATATTAATATATTCTGGGTACTAATATATACTGGATATTCTTACTTAGCAATGAACACGATTTGCAATATGACTCCAACCTGCCTTCCAGTTGAATATCCTAGTCACCTATCCATCCACCCAAAAAATGCTGACAGAGAGCCTGCTATGTATATGTATATATATATATATATATATATGGCAGAGTCCCTGGCCTCAGGAAGCCTGCAGTCTAGTCCAGACACACGACACCACCCACATTCTTTGAACTTCCACTTCTCTCTAGGTTTCTTGAGCCAACTAACAGTTCTCAAGTACTTTGCCTGTTCAGTATTGTTTTTTTACAGCCCTTCATTTCATCTTGCACACTACTTACTGTTGAGTTTCAGGAGTTCTTTATGTATTCTGCATATCAATCACTTAGCAAATATATGATTTGCAAATATTTGCTTCCATTCTGTGACTTGTCTTTTTACTCTCTCAGTAGTATCCTTTGGTCCTTTATCTCATTTTTTCCTTTCATTGTCTGTGCCTTTGTTGTCATATCCAAAATATCATTTCCAAATTCAGTTGATGATTTTCTCATGTGTTTTCTTTTAAAACGTTTATAGTTTTAGCCTGTAGTCCATTTTGAGTTAATTTTTGTCTATGGTGTCAGGTAAGGCTTCAACTTCATTCTCTTGCATGTGGATATCCAGTTTTTCCAGCATAATTTGTTGAAGAGACTGTCCTTTTCCCCATTGAATGGAATTGTTAGTGTTTTCTACATAGAAGATTATGTTATCTGTGAACAGAGATAATCTTATGATCTCCTTTCCAATGTTTATACCTTTATTTCTTTTTCTTGCCTAAGTGCTCTGGCTATTTACTCCCAGTGTTATATTGAAGAGAAGGTGCGTATGTGCATCCTGATCTTGTTCCTGATCTTAGGGGAAAGCTTTCATTCTTTCACCACTGTGAATGTTGTTAGCTGTGGGATTCTCAAATATGGCCTTTATCATGATAGGGAAGTTACTTTCTATCCCTAATTTCTTGAGTGTTTTTATCATGAAAAAGTATTGGATTTTTTTTTTTTTGAGACGGAGTCTCACTCTGTTGCCCAGGCTGGAGTGCAGTGGCCGGATCTCAGCTCACTGCAAACTCCACCTCCCGGGTTTATGCCATTCTCCTGCCTCAGCCTCTGGAGTAGCTGGGACTACAGGCTCCCGCCACCTCGCCTGGCTAGTTTTTTGTATTTTTTAGTAGAGACGGGGTTTCA
>NW_012117955.1:980303-988624 GCF_000951035.1 Colobus angolensis palliatus | reverse complement strand
AGATGGGGTTTCACCGTGTTAGCCAGGATGGTCTCGATCTCCTGACCTCGTGAACTGCCCGTCTCGGCCTCCCAAAGTGTTGGGATTACAGGCTTGAGCCACTGTGCCCAGCCACCAAATTTTCTATTTCTGCAGTTTTGGTAAATTATGTGTTTCTAGGACTATGTCCATTTTATCCAGGTTATAAAATTTATTGATATACTGCTGTTCATAGTATTCTCTTACAATCTTTTCTATTTCCATAAAATAAATAATACTGGTTCCAATTTCACCTCTGATTTTAGTAATTTGAGTCTTCTCTCTTTTTCTTAGTATATTTCATTTCTAATTTTGATAATTTGAGTTTTCTTTTTCTTAATGAATTTCATTTCTGATTTTGTTAATTTGAGTCTTCTCTCTTTTTATTAGTCTAGCTAACGTGTTGCCAATTTTATCTTTTAAAGAGCCAGATTTTGGTTTTGTTGGTTTTCTCTATTGTTTTTCCATTCTGTATGTTATTTATCTCATTATTTCCATCTGCTAGCTTTGGGTTTGGTTGGCTCTTCTTTTTCTATTTCCTCAAGGTGTATAATTAGGTTATGATCAGGTTATGTTTCTTCTTTTTCAGTGTACGCATTTACATAAACTTCCCTCTTCACATTGTTTTGTTGTATCTCATAACTTTTGGCATGTTGCCTTTTCATTTTCCTTTGTCTCAAGATATTTTCAAATTTCCCTTGTCACTTCTTCTTTGACCAGTTAAAGAAGAGTGTGTTTAATTTCCACGTGTGAATTTTCCAGTTCTCCTTCTGTTACTGATTTGTTTTATAACATTGTGATCAGAAAAGATACTTTGAATTATTTTAATTTTTTTTTTTTGAGACGGAATCTCTCTCTTGTCGCCCAGGCTGGAGTGCAGTGGTGCAATCTTGGCTCACTGCAACTTCTGACTCACTGGTTCAAGATATTCTCCTGCCTCAGCCTCCCAAGTAGCTGGGATTGTAGGCACATGCCACCACACCCACCTAATTTTTGTATTTTTGATAGAGACAGGGTTTCACCATCTTGGCCAGGATGGTCTCGATCTCCTGACCAAGTGATCTGCCCGCCTCAGTCTCCTAAAGTGCTGGAATTACAGGCGTGAGCCACTGCGCCTGGCCAATTTTTTGTATTTTTTAGTAGAGACGGGGTTTCACCGTATTAGCCAGGATGGTCTCGATCTCCTGACCTCGTGATCCACCCGTCTCGGCCTCCCAAAGTGCTGGGATTACAGGCTTAAGCCACCGCGCCTGGCCTATTTTAATTTTTAAAAATGTATTAAGGTTTGTTTTGTGGCCTAACATGTGGTCTGTCCTGGAGAATGTACCATGTGCACTTGAGAGGAATGTGTATTCTCCTGTTGTTGAGTGGAGTGTTCTGTATATGTCTATTGTGTACAATTGGTTTGTAGTGTTGTTCAGGTCCTGTATTTTCTTACTGATCTGTCTGGTTGTTCTATTATTGAAAGTGGAGTATTGAAATATCCTAATACTAGTGTAAGAGTATTTGTTTCTCCCTTTTGCTCTGTCAATTTTTAAAAATATATTTTGGGATCCTGTCATTAGGTTTATATAAATTTATAATTGTTATATCTTCTCGCTGTGTTCCTTTTTATTTTTATTTATTTTTTCAGATGGAGTTTCACTGTTGTTGCCCAGGCTGAAGTGCAATGGCGTGCTCTCAGCTCATTGCAACCTCCACCTCCAGGGTTCAAGCAATACTCCTGCCTCAGCCTCCCAAATAGCTGAGATTACAGGCGCCCAGCACCACACCTAGCTAATTTTTTGTTTTTTAAGACAGAGTCTCAGTTTTTCACCAGGCTGGAGTGCAGTGGTGCAATCTTGGCTCACTGCAACTTCTGACTCACTGGTTCAAGATATTCTCCTGCCTCAGCCTCCCAAGTAGCTGGGATTGTAGGCACATGCCACCACACCCACCTAATTTTTGTATTTTTGATAGAGACAGGGTTTCACCATCTTGGCCAGGATGGTCTCGATCTCCTGACCAAGTGATCTGCCCGCCTCAGTCTCCTAAAGTGCTGGAATTACAGGCGTGAGCCACTGCGCCTGGCCAATTTTTTGTATTTTTTAGTAGAGACGGGGTTTCACCGTGTTGGCCAGGCTGGTCTTGAACTCCTGACCTCAGGTGATCCACTCGCCTCAGCCCCCAAGTGCTGCGATTACAGTCCAGAGCCACCTGCCTGGCTTCCCTTTGTTAATATATACCTTAACTGTATATTTTCTCCCATTCTATAAGTTGTCTGTTTACTCTGTTGATAGTTTCTTCTGCAGACAGTGGAATACTATGCAGCAGCTAAAGTAGCCACCTAGCAGGATGTGTATCAGTATGGATACATTTTGAAAACACAGCTAAAAACAAGCTGCAAGGGCATAATAAGCGTAGGATGGTGAGGGATAGAGCATGTTACCATGTTACAAACCCGACATAATACAGTACACTCTGAAAGCACAATATAGTATAACATCATTGTGTAAAACATTCAGAACACCCAGAATTATACTATGCATTATCATGGATACATACATATATAGTGAAAGTGAAAAACCATTCAAGGGATAACCACATATCAATTTTAGGATAATGCTTATTACTCTTGGAGGTGGGAGGGAACATTGAAGCTTAAAAAATTTTTCCTAGAATAAAAATATTTTGCAAGTGTGGCAAAATTTAACTATTGTTAAATCTGGGTACCTGTTTATCATTATTTTTGGTAGTTTCCTGTATATTTAAAATATTTAACAATCAAAAATTGAACAGGTGAAACGACTGTACTGTGCCACTTTTCTCCTTCTGGTGTGTGTACGTTTCAGTGCTGTGTGCCTTCAACTGTGTTTCTCTATCACCTTCATAATGTATTTCTCTAAAGAAACATTGTAACTTAACGGCTAAGTATCTTATGGCTAAGGAGATTGCAGATCAGCCTGGCTTCAGGGGCGTTGTTCACAGCTCAGCAGCAGAGGGCGCCACTCCACAGCTGATGTGCAGTGGGGCGGCCACACCAAGAAGCCCTCTTGGTGCAGGGCCAGTGCCTCCCAGGAAAGCACTGCTCCCCCAGCTGCAGGAAAGAGGAATATTTAAGTGCGTGCAGATTCCTTTTGACTTGTAGGAAGGGGCACAAAATCCAGCCATTTGGAAGCATACATCATCTTTCTCTGACTATTCGTAGCCTCAGCTGTTTCTGAGGCCAATAATGCAAGAAATAGCACATGCCAAGGGCGTCTTTGCCACTGTGTCCATGAGCCTGCTGCTGACTTGCCAGGGGCGTTTTTGTGATGTATTATTTTAGATTGAGGGGATTCATGCACAGGTTTGTTACATGGGTATATTGTGTCCATGATGGGGCTTTGGCTTGTAGTGGACTGATCACCATGCGAACTTTGTTGTTGTTAAACCAACCAGGGAACTTTCCTTTTATTTTAAGTGGAAAAAGATTATTCATACCTGAAGGAGATATGTAATCACCAAGCAGAACAGCTAAACAGAACCAGCCTAAAGCTACAAGAAGAAACATCAGAGAGTGATACAGAGATCAAAGACATGAAAGAAACCATGTTTGCATTGGAAGATGAGGTGGAACAGCACCAGGCTGTCACATTACACAGTAATCAGCTTATCAGTGAGCTAAAAAATAAGTGGGGTCAAGCCTAGGTGAAATGTGAAATGGGAGTGAGTAGGACACTAAAGAACCCAGCAGCAGTGGGTGACTGTGGGAAGGTTTTTGACCATGTGTTGGCTGGGGTTTATGAAGAGTCTTTCATTTGAGTGTGCTGTAGTCTCCCAGGAAGAATGGCCCCTAAGAAACAATCGTTAATCTCTTAAACTAAGTTTAAAACTGGGTAACAGAAGAAAAAAATAAGCAACATAAGTGACTGTGAAAAATAGCAAATGCTTTGTTGTTTGTTGTTCATTTTGTTGTTGTTTTAGAGAGAGGGTCTCAGTCTGTTGCCCAGGCTGGAGTGCAGTGGTATGACTATTGCTCACCACAGCCTCAAACTCCTGGGCTCAAGCGATTGTCCCAAATCAGCCTCCCAAAGCACTGGGATTACAGATGTGAATCACTGTACCTGGCCACAAATATTTCTTGTCTGTGCTAGATATGCTGTGTGTGAGCCATGCTGCTGCCACTATCTCTATGTAGCCTGATCGGCTTGGAGGCTGCAAGTTGGGACACTTCAGCTGTGACTGTGTGAGAGTTCACAGGGACTCTTCCTAAGGACATTCTGTGGGGTAGGAATGGGTTATTCAGAAGAAATACCTTGCCAGTCACCAAGTATTGACTCTGTGTTGTCTCTTAGATCTAATAGAGATGGATGATAGGTGTCACAGTGGATGAACAATGTGTGCTCTTGGTCTAAGGGAGAAAACAATTGCTGCATGTGTGCCATTGATGATAGAGTATCAAGTAACTTACAGATGTTGGCCACTTAGTTGCTGAAGAGGCATCATCATGTGGTTTATGAGCTCATTGTTTGCTTTGACTTGGGAAAGAAATTTTTAAAAGAGATTAAACATTGCCTGCTTTGTCCAAATGAGCCTTATCAAATTGTCATATTTAATGTTCTTTGCTTTTGTGACAAAAGACTTAATGGACGTGGCCAGGTGTGGTGGTTCATGCCTGTAATCCTAGCACTTTCAGAGGCCGAGGTGGGCGGATCACCTGAGGTCAAGAGTTTGAGACCAACTTGGCCAACATGGTAAAACCTCGTCTCTATTAAAAATACAAAAATTAGCCAGGTGTGGTGGCGGATGCCTTTAATCCCAGCTACTTAGGAGGCTGAGGCAGGAGAATCGCATGAACCCAGAAGGCAGAGGTTGCAGTGAGCTGAGATCGCGCCATTGCCCTCCAACCTGGGCAACAGAGTGAAACTCCGCCTCAAAAAAAAAAAAAAAAAGATTTAATGGACAAAGCATTTAGGTCACACCAGCCATTACTAAGAATAGCTTGGTCAGTTGCCTGAGAAGTTCTCCACCCCATGCAGTTGATCCTCCTTATTCACAGATTTCACATTTTTGAAATCCACCTGCTTGCTAAAATTCTTTTTTTTTTTTTTTAGATAGAGTTTTGCTCAGCCTCCTGAGTAGCTGGGATTACAGGCTTGTGCCACCATGCCCGACTAATTTTGAATTTTTTTAGCAGAGATGGGGTTTCTCCATGTTGGTCAGGCTGGTCTTGAACTCCCAATCTCAGGTGATCCTCCCGCCTCAGCCTCCCAAAGTGCTGAGATTACAGGCATAGGCCATGGCACCCAGCTTCTAAAATGTATTTTAACCCCCAAATCAACACACCGAGTGCTTTCACCGTCATTTTTGTCATTTTTGGACATGCACAGAGAAGTGAAAAAGTTGAGTCATCTGGTGCTTATGCTCCCCATGAGGTCAGATGAATACTTTACCTTCTCGTACTGTACACGTGTCTTTTCTGTGGTCTATTTAGTACTGCACTTTTAGCATTTTTTTGCTTGGTTTTGGTGACTTCGCTGTTTAAAATGGCCCCAAGTGCAGTGCTGCAGTGCTGTCCACTGTCCCTAAGCACAGGGAGGCTCGGAGAGACGTGCAGAGAAAACACGTGTGTTAGGGAAGCTTCGTGAAGGTATGAGCTCCTGTGCTGTTAAGCGTGAGTTACTGAATCGACAAGAGAAAGGGAGAGAAAGGGAGAGGAAGTTTGACAATATGTTTGTATTTGACAATACGTTTGACAATACGTTTGTAAAGCTGCCCTGACGTGCTAAAGGGACATCTGTAGAGTGTGATGCAGCCATGGAAAAGATAGAAAAGCGGCCAAATTCATGGATTCATGAGAAGACAGCCAATTTTAAAAAGCAGTGGGCAACGTTATTGTGAGACTGAAAACCAAAGACATTTACGTGCACATCGCCCAAAATCAGGAAAATATTAAATCCTTCTTGGCTAATGCTGGTCGGCTCCCAGGTATCAAAAGGCTGTAAAATGTGAGAAAGGTTAACCTTGCAGGCAAGGCAAGATTCTGCAGATCAGGAGGCTGAGGAAGAATTTAAAAATACTTGCTCAGTATTAGGAAGAAGGAAATGAGAAGAATGGATTTCCATTGCTGATGAGACTTGCTTGTTTTCTGGAGATACTGGCAGATGAACCTGTATAACGCAAATGGCATTTCAGTTGATGAGAATGTTGTGACCAGAGGATCTCGGGAACCTAACCTGTATTAACCTGTATTTTTCATGATAGTTCAGTGTTTGCTGATTTGGTGTGCATGGCAACTCTGTGCACAAACCTGAGAATTGACTGTGTATTCCGGATATTGATGAGTTGGTACAAGTGAGAGTTGACAGCGCCTGCCCCATTTCTCCTTGGACATGACACGCAGTAGAACTGCAGGACCTCAGCATTCAGTGTTGGTGCCCTCCAGGCTGTTCTCAGGATACAACTGAAAACCTGGATGCCATCATCGTCAGTGCATCCTTCCAAACCCAGCACCATGATTGAGAAGAAAAGTCAAAGAAGACAAGTTCTGTTCTGTTTGTTTTTGTTTTTGTGATATTTTGCTGTTGAGAATGGGGTTGTATTGTCCCTAAATCCTTAAAAGTCAGCACAGACACACCAAGAAAACCAGTGTGTAATTAATGTCCACAGCAAAATTTAGGCCCACCCCTGTGGTTATATCATAATATATCCAAGACTGACAATAACCCAAGCCATTTTTTGAAAAGCTGTTAAACTTTTTAAAAGGATTTTGAAGTATTATTCAGATATCTTTTTGCTCAGAGACCCTGGGACGCACGAATCCGGCCCTAGACCAATCACTCCTTCCCATAAGATCCTGATGGGAGAGAAATGGACTGAAAAATAAGAGGAAATTAGGGAGTGTTTTCTACTCTGCAGAATGATCCCAGACGCAGACTCACAGGGCCACTAGAACTAGAACTGCTGGGGTAAGACCTGCCCACAAGCATCTTTTTAGCCTTCTCTGGTGATTCTGATTCACATCCTTCAGAGAAAACTAATGCTCTAGGTTAGAGGGTGAGGACCTGTTGAGAAATTTCAGCTCAGTGACTGACACCATCCATGTAAACTCGAATGACTCATAGCCATATGGAGAGAATTGGATGCAGGGAGAATGAGGGGCTGCAGGTGTCCTTAAGTAGGGAGAGGCAGACAAGCTGCCTGGGAAGATGTTAAATGCACACATCCCTGGGTTCCATTTGCCCTTAGAGATTCTGCCTCCATGTGCCTGGATTGTGGGACTAGAACGTAAGTGCTTTTCAAAAGCTTCGTCAGTGATTCAGAGGCTTAGCTGTGATTGACACCCATGACTCTGGAAAGTGCTTTATAAACCACAGGAGGAATAAGCAGTCATGTGCTCTGTTATGTGAAAGCCTCTATCTCACAGTGATAAAGGATGCTTAGGACGACTGTGTGTGAGTGCGAGGGAGGCCGGGCTCGGTGTGCAAGCGTGCATGGCCATGGAGGCCTCTTCCCGTAATGCTGCTATTTGGTTGTGCATTCTGTCTGCTGAGGCTATAACCTCAATATGCACCATGTATTTTTCAGATCATCCTGTTCCCTATCTTGGAGGAACTTACTTCTTCCAGCCCCTCTTTGCAGGGTAAATTGAAATTGCTAAAAGTTGCATTTAGAGTAGAATGGATAGATTTGAACACCTGCTGTGGCATCTAGAGCTGCCCCTTTGCTACCTGACTTACCTTCTCTCAAGAGTCTCACAACTCTTCCAAGGCCTATCTGAATTGTCTCTTTCTAGGTAATGTGATCAAGCTGGAGGAACAGAAGTCAGATTCGGGGAGGCAACTAAAGACTCTGAGCAGATACAGGAGAGATGTGGCGGGAGCCTTCACCACAGTCTTCCTATAAATTACTCCCTCGGAGATCTGGATCACTGTCTCTATCCCGCTTTCTCTTGGAACATTTTCATGACATGGGCCCTGAAACTGTAAATTCTTGCCAGCAGGAAGTAAAATCAGAGCAGTCATTTGTTGTCAGGATGGAAAGCTCTCATAACCTGAAGGTGTAATTCCCACCAGTGCCTTTTCCTAGCAGTGAGACACGGTGAAAGCAGGGCCTCACTAAGCACTGCTGGCTGTTCTTTCCTGATGACTGACACACGGACTCTGGGGTCTCTGCCCAGGCGCCAGCCCTGGCAGGTGTCTGACACGGGGTGGGCTCTGGCATTTTCAGAAGGAGGCCAAGGAATGGAGGTGATTCCAGCCAGATCTGCAGACTGCGGTGGCAGTGGCCAACAATATCAAGTGAGAAGCCCACCAGGAGCTGGGCACTGTGAAGAGGAAACT
>NW_012117955.1:969141-976408 GCF_000951035.1 Colobus angolensis palliatus | reverse complement strand
GATGGTCTCGATCTCCTGACCTCGTGATCCGCCCGTCTCGGCCTCCCAAAGTGCTGGGATTACAGGCTTGAGCCACCGCGCCCGGCCAGTACTTTTTTTTATAGGTTACATTTATGACATAGATACACATTCTATAATTCTAAATAGCTGTGTCTGCTTCCCTGTTCCCTAACCTGCATCTTTACAGATTTGAACAGTGTGGACATAAGCTTCTCTTAGGCCTTCAGGATTTTTAGGTTGAAATTATGAAAGAAAAGAAGTTTTTTGGCCTTGACAGTAGAGGGAAGCACAAGCCTCGCTGTAAATTCTGGAGGGGCCTGTGGTGTTCATCATGGGCATCTCTGCTTCACCACACAGTTCTTTGTCGGAGAAGTTCTGGTGGAAGGAGCCTAGTACAGGCACTTGTAGTCTGACATTTTTTTTTTATGTCTGAAAACCTTTGGCTTTCAAAAAACTGGAACAGTAGGAATTAAAACCCATTGACCTATCCTGGACATTAGCTTGTCCATGTGGGACAGTGTAAGCTGGAAATTCTTGCATTTGTGAACTAAGACGGTGTTGCCTTAGGTAACTCCTTTACAGCCTCTCCCTCCCATTTCTATTTTCACAGCTCCCTGGGCTCTGTCAGCTAGCAGAGCATTTGGTGGCAGAAAGACAGCCCAGCTTTTCCCATGATTGGGAGCCACAGCCATCTCCATATGAAAGAGGGAACGTGTAGAAGAGAAATTGCCTCTTTGTAAAAAGCCCAGTTGTCTCCTTGTGACATTCTCTGTTTCTCAGAGTCATTGCCGTCAAGTCTCTGCTTTTTGTCCACATTTTGGGATCAGCTCACTGCATCATCAAAGATGATGTTTCCCTCTTTTTACTTTTCCTCAGAAGATTCAGCCGTCTTTTATTTGGAGAATAAAATGAAGTTGTCCTGAAAAAACAAAGTACAAGTCTCATGAAGAAGAGTTATTTACAGCTGGAATGTTGAGAGGGCACAGTGGCAGAGCAGATCTGAGCAATGTCTTATTTCAAAGAAGCCAGAAAGTTTGGCTTCCTTCTGTGGGGTCTTGATTGTGCCTCTTCACACGGGATCTAACTTCATTATGTTATCTGAAACTAAGTGCCACTAAGCTTTGGGTTGATTTCCAGAGTCTTGCTGGGCTAAACACAAGTAGATGTTTCATTGATTGTTGGGAATAGGCCCCCAAAATCTGGCCATAAACTGGCCCCCAAACTGGCCATAAACAAAATCTCTGCAGCACTGTGACATGTTCGTGATGGCCATGACGCCCGCAATGAAGGTTGTGGGTTTACTGGAATGAGGGCAAGGACACCTGGTCCACTTCCACCTAGGGCGGAAAACTGCTTAAAGGCGTTCTTAACGCATGAGCGATCTGTGCCTTAAGGAGAGCACACTCCTGCTGCAGATAACTAGCCAGAGCCCCTCCCTTTATTTGGGTGCATCTCTTTGTTTCCCATAAGGAATACTTTTAGTTAATCTATAATCTATAGAAACAATGCTTATCACTGACTTGCTGTCAGTAAATATGTGGGTAAGTCTCTGTTTGAGGCTCTCAGCTCTGAAGGCTGTGAGACCCCTGATTTCCCACTCCACACCTCTATATTTCTGTGTGTGTGTCTTTAATTCCTCTAGCGCCGCTGGGTCAGGGTCTCCAGACCAAGCTCATCTTGGCAGTTGATCATAAAAGATGTTAAGCTAGATAGGTAAGCACGGTGACAGTGGCAATAGAAATCTAATGGAAAACGGTTGAATGACAGCTACACGAAAAGCCTCATGGATGAAACTCACCCTGGAAACTGGGTTTAGCTCAGAGTGATCCACAATTTTATGTGGATTTTAAACTTCCGGAAATGTGATTTTAAACTTCCAGAAATACATGTGTTTGTGAAGATCCAAACCCAATTCAGCAACCTCCATCAGGCAGAAACCTCCTGCAGTTCTCAGCATGGAGCTATTACCTATTCAAAGGATAGCTAATACCTATCTTATCCAAAGGATGAGACAAGGCAAGAGTTACTGTCTAATAAAAGGGAAAGTAGGAACAGGAATGTTCTTTAAACTCAGGAAGATGTTTTGGGGTGTCAAACCAGACAGCCCAGAATCACTAGAATAATTGGCTTGCTGTGAGAAAGAAAAGACATTGATATCTTCTGTGTAAAAATAAATACTTGCAAGTAGGTCCGCATATTCTGGGAGCTCTTCACCTCGTATTCAGAGTTGTTGGGATGATTTAAAACTCATTTGCTGGATGTTTTTAAATATAAACAGTAAGAAAACTGCAACCTCAACTTAAAAGACACCACCTGGCCGGGCGCGGTGGCTCAAGCCTGTAATCCCAGCACTTTGGGAGGCCGAGACGGGCGGATCATGAGGTCAGGAGATTGAGACCATCCTGGCTGACATGGTGAAACCCCGTCTCTACTAAAAAAAATACAAAAAACTAGCCAGGCGAGGTGGCGGGCGCCTGTAGTCCCAGCTATTCGGGAGGCTGAGGCAGGAGAATGGCGTGAACCCGGGAGTCGGAGCTTGCAGTGAGCTGAGATCCGGCCACTGTACTCCAGCCTGGGCAACAGAGTGAGACTCCGTCTTAAAAAAAAAAAAAAGACACCACCGTATTTGCACCCCACATTTTGTCCTGTCTTTACTCCAGGTACTGCTGAGTATTTTTATCTGTAAGCATTTATAAAATGCTAAATAATGTTGTTATACAGAAGCCCTTCTGCTGCTTGAGTTTTAATCACCAGCTATGTTTCTGCAGGGCCTTTATGTCATTTTGTTTTACATTTTTTCATGAATATAGTTTCAGAACTTCAAAGCCTCCTCAAATAATAGAATTTGAGGGAGAAACAAGCTGGACTTTAAATCTAAGTTGTAGATAGAAGGTTGACATGGGATATGAATGATTTTATTATTAAACAAGAGGACGTGGAGCAAAAATACTAGTTTTGCATAAATTAATTTTTAAGCAAAACTGTAGAATCTCAGAAAATATAGTATGGACTTTTTAGTCTAGATGTGTCTTATTGTAATTTAAAAATGAATAGATTGGTGAATTCATGTACTGGACTTCTGAAGTAATATTTAGGTATGCTGGTAGCAAAATGGAGATGTGTCAAAAAAAATACTAATCTTTCTCCTCCTTCAGTACTTACCCTGCAAGGTAATCAGTGGTAACAGTGTGTATATTTTTTGTTAATAATAAAATGTATAGGCTTTGTTTATATATTTTAAAATATAAACAGGACTATATTCTACGCAGTACGCTGCACCTTCACTTTTTATTTCATGTAACACAGGCATCCTTCCAGGTCAGTACATACAAAGAGAACTCATTTTAAGAGCTGCATGGCCTTCTACAGGAGGGACGTGCCCTGGAATATTCAAATATTGTCTTACTAATGCCAGCAAGGTTATAGTTTCTTTCTTACGAATCATGCTATAATACCAGTCCTTATTCATATAGTCCTATATAGTTGTGATTTTATTTTTATAAGATGAATTTCTAAAACTATGACTGCTGCTCTAGAGACCTAGCACATGTTTATTTTAATAGATGTCTCCAGTTACTCACCTGAGTGCTGTGACATTTCACTCTTGATGAACGTGCCCATCTCTACATAGTCTGAGCAGCCACAGAGAGTGTTGATCTTATTTTTACCAATAGGATAAGTGAAAAATACTATCTTATTAGATTTTAATTTGTGATCCTCCTACCTTAGTCTCCCAAATTACTGGAATTACAATTGTAAATCACCGTGCCTGCCCAAAGGTGTGTTTTTGTCCCCAGTGTACTATGGGCCTTTGGCTTTAACATCTGTAGCATAGAAAAGTTTATATTTTTATGTAATATTAACTGTGTTTTCTTTTATTGTTTCTTTCTGTTTGAAGGTTTTTCCTCTCCAATCTTGTTTGTTACAAACAAGCGATTTTCACCGTCTGTTTTATGCGCGCGCGCACGCGCGCACACACACACACTCACACACACACACACACTCACAGGGGTTTGATCCACCTTTCTTTATGTAATCTGATGTGAGCTGTGGGTCTTTCTCTCCCAGCTGGATGCCAGTCATGCCAGCACGGTTGTCAGAACCATTCTTTGTCCACTGAATTGAAATCCCACCTTTACATGATTCACTTCATCTGCATTCAGAGAGACCTGCCCTAAATATGCCCTCATTTCTTTTTCTTTTGGGTTAGTTCTGCTTTAAAATATTAATGAGTTATTAGATTGCTTATATTATTTTTAATTCACTTTTCATTTTAAATTGTCATCTTTAATTTATGTCTTCTTATTTTGTTGAACTTTAAGGTAGATACTATCAGTATCAAGTTGTTTCTGGTCATGAATTTACAAACATTGGTCCTCTCTTGAGTGCGGTTTCCCCTTTACTTTGTATCACGAAATATTTGCATTGGCTGGGCGTGGTGGCTCACGCCTGTTATCCCAGCACTCTGGGAGGCCAAGGTGGGTGAATCACCTGAGGTCAGGAGTTCAAGATCATCCTGGCCAAAATGGTGAAACCCAATCTCTACTAAAAAAAAAATACAAAAATTACCCGGGCATGGTGGCACGCACCTGTAATCCCAGCTACTCAGGAGAGTGAGGCTGGAGAATCTCTTGAACCTGGGAGGTGGAGGTTGCAGTGAGCTGAGATTGCACCACTGCACTCCAAGCTGGGTGACAGAGTTAGACTGTGTCTCTAAATAAATAAATAAATAAATAAATAAATAATAAAAATTTAAACAGGAAATATTTGCATCAAGCAGGGCATTATTTTGTTTGTCACCTTCTCTTGCTGAAGCAGATCCAGGTGTGGCACGGCCTGACGTTTGGCCCACGTCAGTGTCTGGATCCTGCTCAGTTCCACTGCCTTTGCCTGACAGTGCTTAGGATCTTCTTCTTATGACTGAAACATGATGGAAGGCTCTTGAAGGTGCATATACATTACATATTGAAAGATACAGAAGCTCAGGTAGAGTAGAGAAGGGTGAGTGCCTAATGGGAAAATTCACCTGTGCCCAGTTTCTTCTCTGCTTGGTGAGCCTGGAATGCAGAGCCAACTCTCTGGGTCTACATTTGCATGCCCCTCATCCATTTTAGATGCACACTATGGCTTTTCCTGCCCTGTCCCTTGTCACTACTGTCCTTTGGGTAAACCAACCTTGGCCTCCTCAGATGTAAATTCCTCTTTTTCCTGATCCTTTGCCAGAACGCCCTGCATCTCTCTGGGCTTCTTGTGCTCCTTGCCAGCCCTGGAGCTCTAGGGTGGGGGACATTAGTGGAGGGTTTCCCTTATCTCCATTTTCTTTGGAAGGGATTTGGGGGAAAGCTCTTGGTATTTTATTTTATTTCTCCCCCCCCCACATACTCTCTATTAGCAGAAATTCTTCAAAGTCTAAGCTTGTAGATGATACCTGACTACAAGATTTTTACTGTTTCTTTGATTCTTTTTGTTCACATTTGTAGATTAAGATGCTTATGTTCATATTGCCATCTTATCCTGTTTGATTTTATTGTTGAATATGCTTATATTGAAATTTGAAAGTGAGATTCAGAAGATACTGTTTGACATCTGAGAGACAGAGTACTTCATAACTTCTGTCTCACAGTAGAGGGACAAACTTCTCCTAGCTTCATTTTGTATAAAACAATAAGAAGTTTTTAGAGAAGATTACACTCCAGGCAAGGGCATAGAATGAGCAAAGGCACAAAGGCAGGACATAAAAGAAAAAAAAAACTTCAGGTGGCTGGGTGTATAGTCCAAAAACTAGGCGGGTAGAGGGGACTCATGGGAGATCAATCGAAAGGACTGGGGCTGGGCGTCATCCAGGTGTTGAGGAAAGATCCCAGCAGGCATGAGCATGTGGTTGACACGCGACCTGCCCTCTTCAAAATATTAATCTGCCAATTGTGAAGGTAGCAGTGGTGCCATGCAATGCTTCCCAAACGGAGTTACCTTTGAATACTTAAAAAAAACCCATCATGGGCCAGGCATGGTGGCTCACGCCTGTAATCCCAGCATTTTGGGAGGCCAAGGTGGATGAATCACTTAATGTGATGAGTTCAAGACCAGCCTGGCCAACATGGCAAAACCCTGTTTCTACTAAACATTAAAAAAAAAAAAAAAAAAAAATCATGTACAGGAGTTCACCTGTGCCTGGATCAGAATAAACAACGTAAAGCGGTATCTTGAGGAAGTAAAAGCTTTAGACAATCACAGGCGTTTGAAGACTCTGTTCTGTAACATAAGGAAAGCAACAAATTAGAAAGGTCAAATAAGAGTTTTAAAAGGAAATAATTACATATATATATATATGGTCTTAAATGACAAGGTAAGACGTAGAAGGCAGACCACCATTCAGTGAGGAGGGCCATGCACCTTGCTGTGCTCTGTGGGGACGCTGCCTGCTTATAGGGTGTGTGCATGTCATCTGCTATGTGTGACACACCATCAGAAAGTCTGGCCTCCAACTGTTATTCGTAGGTATGGGTTGCCACCTTGTAAGACCAGATTATTGTACAAAAATAGGAATGTTGAAGGCAATATTGGGGATATTTTTTATTAAATATTCTTATGTTTTAAGAAGAAATACCAACAGCATTATTTTTAGAACCTTGTGTACCTCTCACAGAACACTTGTGCACAATAGAAAATTTGAGAAAGGCATGACCAGAGCTGGATTTGCATCCCACATTCACCATGTGAACCATGTGACCATCATCAAATTTTCATCTAAAATGAGGGACAATATGTGGAGGTTTAGTGGAAAATTAAAGTAGATAACACTTTTAAGACACATGGTACTGTGCCTGTCATACACAGTGGACTTACATGATATTAGTTTGTTCTCACTTTGCTATAAATAACTACTTTGAGGCAGGGCACAGTGGTTCATGCCTATAATCCCAGCACTTTGGGAGGTCAAGGCAGGAGAGTCACTTGATGTCAGGAATTCAAGACCAGCCTGGCCAGTATGACAAAACCCTGTCTCTACTAAACATACAAAAATTAGTCAGGCGTGGTGGTGCGCACCTGTAACCCCAGCTACGTGGGAAGCTGAGGCAGGAGAATTGCTGGAACCTGGGTGGTGGAGGTTGCAGTGAGCTGAGATTGCCCCACTGCACTCCAACCTGGGAGACAGAGTTAGACTGTGTCTCTAAATAAATAAATAAATAAATAATAAAAATTTAAACAGGAAATATTTGCATCAAGCAGGGCATTATTTTGTTTGTCACCTTCTCTTGCTGAAGCA
>NW_012117955.1:939223-968614 GCF_000951035.1 Colobus angolensis palliatus | reverse complement strand
CAAGACTCGGCTCAAAGAAAAAAAAAAGAGGTTTAATTGACTCACAGTTCCACAGGTCACAAGGAAGCATGGCTAGGGAGGCATCAGGAAACTTAAAATCATGGTGGAACGTGAAGGGGGTGCAGGTACGTATTCATGTGGCTGGCAGGAGAAAGCAGGAGGTAATACATACTTTCAAACAACCAGATCCCTTGAGAACTCTTACCGCAAAACAGCACTAGGAGGATGTGCTAAACCGTTAGAAACTGCCCCCGTGAGTCAGTCACCTCCCACCAGGCTCCACCTCCAACATTGGGAATTATAATTCAACATGAGATTTGGCTAGGGACACAGAACGAAACCGTATTATATATGCATATTTGTTTTGGTGAAATTTTCAATTATTAACATAGTTTTATATGCTGAGGACAAGTAGAACATATGCTTCATTTTATTGTGTTAATATGGCCCCTAAACACAAAGCAGCTATTTCATCAGTAATGTAACTAAAGAAAGAGCCAACCTCAATGACTCATGCATGTAATCCCAGCACTTTGGGAAGCTGAGGCAGACAGATCACTTGAGTCCAGGAGTTCGAGAACATCCTGGGAAACACAGTGAAAACTCATTTCTTAAAAAAAGAAAAGAAAGTTAGCCAAGTGGCCAAGTGTGGTGGTGTGCATCTGTAGTCCCACCTACTCTGGAGGCTGAAGTGGGAGAATCGCTTGAGCCTGGGAGATTGAGGCTGCAGTGAGCTGAGATGGTGCCACTACACTGTAGCCTGGGTGATCCACCTCTGCCTCCCAAAGTGCTGGAATTATAGGTGTGAGCCACCAGGCCTGGGCATCAATAGTATTCTTTTTTTTTTTTTCTTTTGAGACAGAGTCTCGCTCAGTTGCCCAGGCTGGAGTGGGAGTAATTGCCACTCACTGCAACCTCCGCCTTCCAGGTTCAGGTGATCCTCCTGCCTCAGCCTCCTAGGTAGCTGGAATTACAGATGTGTACCACCACCCATGCCCGGCTAATTTTTGTATTTTTAGTAGAGACGGGGTTTTATTCTGTTGGTCAGGCTGGTTTCGAATTCCTAACCTCAAGTGATCCACCGTCAGCCTCCCAAAGTGCTGGGATTACAAACATGAGCTACCGTGCCCAGCCACCAATAGCATTCTTAATAACCATTTTCTTTGGCTATTCAGTTCAGGCTTTGTTCTGTGAATGCCTCCTACACACATAACATGTACACATACACACACACACACACACACACACACACACACACACACACAATTGCTGTTATATAACATGGTGAGTATTTAGTGGGTATTTCTCTAATCTGCTTAAATGATGCAGTGTTTTCTCATACTGACTCGTATTGTTCTAGCCAAGCAGACTGGGTGTTTGAAATAACATCTTAGGATGCCCGAAGACAGGGGTACTGGAAATTGATTCTTGTGGCTTTGCTTTTGTCTTATACAGTCTAAATGAGTCTATTTATCATTCAATATTTTTTTTATTGCAGAGAAATTTAGATAACTGAAAGGAATACCTCAGTAGAATGTAGGCTTCTCTATTTTGTTCTTATTAAATTATCAAAGAAGGAAATGAACATTAATTATTTAAAATGATTGTCCTTGGAGGCCTTGGGCACCAAGTCATTTAAATGGACTGGTAAGAAGGTGGCCCATTTTGTTTGTTGATGACCTTCTTGAGAATGGCTGGCACAGACAGAGGAGATTTTTTTCTCCCCAGACCTAACCTGATTTCATTCTCTTTCTGCATGTTTGCCACCTGATTTTATTCTGTGTAACATAAAGGGGAAAATGTGAAAACCAGTTCCTCTCAGTAAACCTTTAAAAAATTATTTAAAAACTTAACCCCTTACAATTTCTTAAGTTCCTGGTTTCTTCCAATGAAGTTTTCAGTTTACTGATTTTTTTTTTTTTCACTCAGAAGAAGGGGCTGTCAAGTCAAGAGTGTAAGACAGTGTGGGTTAACTTGTTTTAAGTTCTGTTCCTGTGAAATGTATTCTATTCATGTTTACAGAGCAACAGAGGAAAGCTTAGAGAATTAAGTGCACCGTAAATTCAACCACAGAAGCTTATGAATAGATTAACTTCAAAACAATCAGTAAATAAATATTTTAAACTTCCACTGACCTTATTAAAATACACTTCCAGAAACATTCTGTTTGAACTATTCTCATAAATTAGTCATCTTGCAAAACAGCTGTGGCAATATGATATAACGAAGAGAGCAGTGATTAGCAATCAGAAGGTTGGGAGTCCTTGTCTTGGCTCGTTCACAGGGAGATCACATGACATGCCAAAGTCCCCTGGATGATGAAGCCATGCATGAGAGGACTGAGGATTGGGTCGATCTATCATAAAAGACTTTCTGTGAATCTGTGCTTAAACTTAGAAACCTCACGAAGAACACACCAGGGAATTTGGGTGAGAGCAGGAGCTTCACTTCATGCAGAATTGCAGTGTTATTTTAGAGTGATGTTACGATTCTTAGGCTTAGAAGACAGCATGTCTGAGTCAGGATTCTGTTGTGTATAATGGATTGCACTCTCGTTGGCTTAGGCAGAAAGGAGTTAAATGGCTTGCAGAATTGTTGGGAGGGCTGAGCTTCCAGGAGCAGCTCCCAAAGTCTCCACGCAGATTTGAACCACCAGGGAACCTGGCTCCCTCCACCAGGACAGGAGCCTTAACTTCAGAAAGCTGCCCACCCAGTTGGAAAGCTGCCACCGGTTACCAGCACCAGAAGCATCTTGTCTCTGCTACAGTCTCTGTACACATAGCGAACGCCCTGTGCCCTGCCCCTCTTCCCCTAATTCAGGTGCCACTCCAGGTCTTGCCCAAGTCTTTCTGATTGGTAGAATTTAAATCACACCCAAAATCCCAGCTGCAGGAGAGCTCTGAGATTTCATCTTTCCAGCCTCCGTGTGCTACGTGGAGTTTGGAGAATTTGCCAGCAAGCCAGTCCACTGCATTCACCATTGACAATAAGCGAAATGTTTATGATCAGTAACATTTGCATTTTTTCACAATTTGCAGCATACAGTCTTCTTAATTAGAGCTCATATCAAGTCATTCTACATATAAAAATATCATTTTTGACCGTATCTCAAGAAACAGCCTTTTAAAAAATCGAGAGCAATGCCTACATTATTTCCTAAAGATGCAAAGCTGGTAGAGAAAATAGGATGTTAAATTTAGAATTTCCCTTCCAGCTTTGTTTATTTTCTCCACATCAACTCTGTTTTCCTCTGTGTCTTTTTCTCCCATGGGAATGTCCTCCACCTTTTCAATCTGATTTGACCTTTGCCGTTCAGACCTGTGGATGAAGAGCCAGAGTACCCCAAAGTTGATGCTGCTAGCCAGTGGCCTGGTGTCTGGATTAACAGAACATCTGCAATGCCCTCAGAGCCCAGGGCCACCATAAGTCACTCATCAAGTCATTTGACTTGGGATGCCCAGGTATTTAATCATTTTTTTCTATAAGTAAAACTCCAAATTCAAACTCTGGCCTGACATATCAAACATTTCTCGACTCTACCCAGGCTTCATGTTGTTATAAACACAAGGGCACTTTCCAGGTGCTACCATGTGCAGCCACTGCATGCGGGAGCCTGGCCGAGGCTCCGGGGAGGCACTGATGGAGAGCCTGACTCATGAATAACACAGATTGCAGCCTCTTCCTCTCTACCTCTTCCTCCCCTCCAGTTCCTGCCTTGCCTCATTTCTTTTCTGCGTCTCATAGCCATTAAATTCAGGTCACTACTATTTGCCATTTTCTTATCTCATGAGAGTTAGCACGGTCAGCCAGAGGCTTCATCTCCTAGGAAACCAGGCATCACAACTGTGCACCTGACCCTTTTGTAGGCACCCCTGGCCATCCCCATCTTGCAGCCTGCTAGACATTTTTCTATCTGGTCTTGTATGTGAGCACCTGTGTTGATCTGTCACTACTGATCTTGGTGTGCTCCCAGCTTTTCCTGGAATTTCTGATGGACTCACAATTCCCCTTTAGTCATGTTTATGTTCATATATTGGAAAGATGCATAGCTATACTTCATACATACACTGTACACATAAAGATAGCAAATATAAGAAACAGAACATGCATCTCTCCACTGTATCAGTATCTTTCTTCCTGGACTGCAATGAACATGCCATTGTATTGAAAGACTGTAGTAGGCCGGTGCCATGGCTCATGCCTATAATCCCAGCACTTTGGGAGGCCGAGGCAGGCGCATATCATGAGGTCAGGAGATCGATATCATCCTGGCTAACATGGTGAAACCCTGTCTTTACTAAAAATACAAAAAATTAGCCGGGCATGGTGGCAGATGCCTGTAGTCCCAGCTACTCGACAGGCTGAGGCAGGAGAATGGCGTGAACCTGGGAGGCGGAGCTTGCAGTGAGCTGAGATTGCACCACTGCACTCCAGCCTGGGCGACAGAGTGAGACTCCATCTCAAAAAAAAAAAAAAAAAAAAAAAAAGACTGTAGTAAAAATTAATCCTAGAATGTACCCAGTTATTATCTCTGCTAAAATAGTTTGCAGTTAAATTAAATGAAGATTAAACTACACATATTGAAAACCATGAAAGCTCAGTGAGTGAGTGTGTGAAGATGGGAAATGAATTAACAGTAACAGTTTGTGCAAGAACTTTCCTGTTCCTTCCTCCCCTAGGCACCTTATTATTTAAACATCTTCATTTTATTCAGTTGTCCAACATCTAGGACTGGCCTCCACTCAGCTAACTCCTCCTCCTCTCTCATTTCTCCAATTCAGCTCTAGTCCAGAGGAGAAAAGGATAATAAATATCACTCTAAACACCATGGAATACTTCTCAAGTCACCAAAAAGGTAAATCAAAAAGTATTATTTGCTATTTTGAACTGGAAAAACATGTAAATGTTCCCATCTCTTTTCTTGGCAGGTGAAACTGCACAGAATACTTCTGTCCATAAGGCCCTTAGAAGCCCCCTAAGTGAAATACCAGTGAGGACCCCCCCCAGCAGCTGCTGTCTCTTCAGTCAGGTAGATGAGCCCCAGGAATAACCACTGCTTATGCTTTGCTGTGTATCCCTCTAGATGTTTTTCTGTATACATACGTGTGTGTGTCTGTGTGTGTGTGTATGTGAAGAGAGTGTGTGTGTTGTGTAAATTGGATTATACTACACATTAGTCCAACACTTAACTCATTTCACTTTATCATTGGAATGAGAGCACCGTGAGGACCAAGATTTTTGTTTATTTTGCTTGCGAACACATCTTTTGTCGACAACAGGGAGTGACACATGGTCACATCATGATAGAAGCTCAATAAATATTTGTTGAATGAATAAAGGAATATGTCTGAGACATCTTTACATTTCAACATTTGGAGAAATGATTCCTTTTTGTAAAAGTTACGTAATACACATCAATTTATGTAGCCATACTTCTACTGATAGATTTTAGGTTATTTGGGGTAAACAATAAAGTGAAGATCCTTATGCAATTTTTTGACCACTAAACAGGCTATTTCTGCATAAGGGTGTATCAAGATTCATTTGCAAATATGAGAGATCACTGTAGTTAAGCAGAAAGGGATGTAATCCAGGGCATTTTGTACTGAAAGGGCTGGAGAAGGCAGTAGGCTCCGTCCACTGAGCTTCCAGGAAGGGTTCCCAGTGCATCTCAATGCTGGTCCAATAAAGGACCTTTTGTTCCTGCCAGAATCGGGAAGTCTTTCTGTAGATACATGCCCAGGTCCACCACTGCTGCCAAGATCTAGGATCAGCCTTGGGACCACACAGCCACAGATGCGGTCCATGCCAGCAAACCATGCTCTGTGCCTACCTCATACTGCCCAGAAGATGATCAAATAGACCCAAGAGCCTCCACTCCCCTGCCACAGAACAGCAGATGCCTTCCCAGCCGTGCTTGCCAGGAGAAGCTGCAGAAGGGCAGCCTTCTACTCTCTTGTACCTTCCACATCCTCTGAGAAGGGGCCTGTTTGACAGAAACTAGGCCACTTGATGAGCCAAGCTTTAAGGACTTTGGCAAATACACCCTTTGACTTTCCAGTCTCTTATAAGCCAGTACGTCACCCTTCAAAGAGACGAGGATGAAATCAAGTGAGCTTGTCCTGAGATCTTCCACACATTGATGCCTAGAAAAGGAAAATGGAGTCCTAGAAAAGGAAGTGTATTTGACCTGTCCTGGCACGTTGAAAAACTTGATAGACATACTTCCCTTCAGTTTACCCTCCCCGTCACAGCATGCAAGGTACTGTTTTCCCAGAATTTTCACACTCTATACATTTTAAAGATTAAATAAATGAACAAGAATATCTTGATTTACTTTGTTCTTCAGTAAGGTTGAGCACTTCTTCATATGTTTACAGACCGTTTATCTATCTTTTGTATGTGTGAATGAAAACTTACATACTTTGTATTTCTTTTGAGGTATTAGTCTTTTCCATATTTGTAAGAAATCTTGATATATTGTGCTTTTTAACTTTTTTATATGTAGTGCTATTTTCTTTATCTTTGAACTTTGTTTGAAGTTACATTTTACTGAAGAAAAATGTTGCATGTTGTGTTCAGTGCTTTCCTTTATGATTTTAAGTGTTTTGTTTCCTGCCTTAAAAAGACCTTTCTAGCTATTAGATTATGAAAATATTCTTCCTTAACATCTTAAGGAAGTCTTTTATTTGTTCAGTCTTAAAACCCATAGAAACTTGGGTTTGAACTTAAGAGATCTTTCTCTATCTTAACTGCCTTCTGGAATCAGAAATAAATACTCTTTGAAGGAAGATTACATCATCCAGAACCTCAACTTACAGCCGCATTAAAAAAAAAAATGGTGTCATAGTCAATTTAAAAAATACTAAGTATACAAATAGGTAATACCAAATGATGAAAAAACAAGAGAAAAAAATAGGCAACAGAAACAGACACAGGAGATCCAGATATTAGACACGGACTTTAAAACAACTGAGATTAATCCAGTAAAGAAAATAAGTAACAAGGTGGATAATTTTAGCAGAAAACCACAATCTATAAAAAAGAACCCATTAGAAATGTTATAACTTAAAAATAAAATGCCTAAATTTAAGACTCAACAAAGTTTACCTGTAGATTAAACATTTTCAGAGAGGCTTAAGGAACTAAAGACAAGTCGATAGAAATATCTGAACTGAAGTGCAGAGAAAACAAAGAATAGAAAATAGAGAAAAGGACATGAGAGCTATATGGGATGGAGTGAAAAGATCTAATGTGTAATTGGAGTCCCCAAAAGGGAAAACAAGAAAAACAAGACAGATAGGGCAGAAGCAATATTGGAAGAGATAATGGCCAAGAATTTTGAAAACTAAACAGATGGCAAGCCCCAGATTCAAGAACAATATGAACCAAAAGCAAAATAAGTGCAAAGAAAACCACCTAGACACATTAGGCTAAAACTGCTAGTAATGAAAGAGAAAGCATTGTAAAAGCACTCAAAGGGGAAAAAGAAACCTTAATGTCAAAGGAGCAAGAGCAAAACTGATATCTGCCTTCTCAGCAAAAATGATGGAAGCCAGAAGACAATGCAATGGCGTCTGCAAAATGCTGAAGGAATGCCTGCTTTCTTAGAATGGCGTACTTGGTGAAAGTATCCTTCAAAGATGAACACAAAAGGAAGGTGCTTTCAGTCCAACAAAAACAGATTTCTTTTTTACTAGTGTACTTGTAATGAAAAGATTATTTTTAAAAGTTCTGCATGAAGTTTGTTCTTTTAAAAGATTATTAAAATTGATGAACCTCTGACAAGGCTGATACAAAGAAAAGGCATAAATTAGCTATATCAGGAATTTTAAAAGGGATGTATCACTAAAGATCCCATAATTATGAAAACAGTGATAAGAAGATTACAGATTACTGCTCTGTATGGTACTACTCTGTAAATTAGAAAATGTTGATGAAATGGTCAAAATCTTGGAAAACCATCACTTACTAAACTGGCATAAGAAAAAATAGTAGGAAATCCTGATAGTCTGTAATTTAAGTATTTTTCTCAAAGGAAATGCTAGGAGGCCCAGATGTTTTCATCATGAAATCTCCCAAACATTTAAGGAAGAAATAACACCAATCTTACATATTCATACAGAGACTAGAAAAAGACAGAAAAAAGGGTAAACCTTCTCAGCTCATTTTAAGAGAGCAGTATACCTTTGATACCTAATTCTTGCAAGGACATTAAAAGACAGGAAAATTAAAAGGTCAGTCTCTCTCATGAACCTTCATGCAAAAATCCTGAACAAAATCTTGGAAAACCCAATTCAGAGGCATTTATTAATTTATTTACTTATTTCTGAGACGGAGTTTCACTCTTGTTGCCCAGGCTGTAGTACAATGGCATGATCTTGGCTCACGGCAACCTCCACCTCCCAAGTTCAAGTGATTCTTCTGCCTCAGCCTCCCGAGTACCTGGGATTACAGGTGTGCACTACCACACCTGGCTAATTCCATATTTTTTTTACTAGAGATGGGGTTTTACCATGTTGGCCAGGCTGGTCTTGAGCTCCTGACCTCAAGTGATCCACCTGCCTCGGCCTCCCAAAGTGCTGGGATTACAGGCATGAACCACTACACCCAACCAGATTTAACTCATTTAATCCCCCCAGCAATCCTCTGGGGTAGGTACTATTTATATCAGTGCTATTTTATAGATAAAGAAAATGAAGCACAGAGGATGAAGTAACCCAGAATCATGCAGCTGGGTGGTAGCTGTCTGGCCCCAGAGCCCTGTGCTTGGCCTCTTGAGTGACACTTCCCATGAGAAGCCACCAAGATGGTAGGTAGAGAATGACCAGTAAGTGAAAGAAGCAAAACGGTATGCAAAGCAATGGAATCCTGTGATAACATTTGTGTTTTTAGAATAACAGAGGGTTTTTCTTCAAGGTTTTTCCTTGAATAATATCACTCTCACCTGCATTCTGAAATACTTTTTTTTAATGGTGGTAAAACAAATATACCATGAAAACTACCCTCTTAACAAATTTTCAAGTACATTTAACTATAAGCACAATGTTGTACAGCAGATCTCCAGAAACTTATTTCAGCTTTATTTCTATAATTTATAGAATCTATTATTCTATAATGTCAGCTTTATTTCAGATTCAGGGTACATGTGCAGGTTCGTTACATTGGTATATTGTGGGATGCTGAGGTTTGGGGTACAATTGATCCCATCATCCAGGTGGTGAGCATAGTATCCAATAGGTAGTTTTTCAACCCTTGCCCCCCTCCCCCTTCTAGCACTCCCCAATGTCTACATTGCCATCTTTTTGTCCTCTAGAACTTTTTTATCTTGCTTGACTGAAACTGTACCCACTGAACAACTCCCCACTTCCCCTCCCCACAGCCTGTCTACTGTCTGCTTCTGTGGGTTTGACTACTTTAGATTCTTCACTGATATGGTTTCGCTCTGTGTCCCCACCCAAATCTTATCTCGAATTGTAATATCCATAATTCCCATGTGTCTAGGGAGGGACTTGGTGGGATGTGATTGAATCATGGGGGCCGTTTCCACCATGCTGTTCTTGTGATAGTGAGTGAGTTCTCACAAGATCTGATGGTTTTGTAAGTGTTTGACAGTTCCTGGTTTTATAAGTCTTTAACAGTTCCTCCTCCACATGCACTCTCTCTTTCTCTGTCCCCTCCCCTTCCCCCACCTCCCTCCTGCCACCTTGTGAAGAAGATGCCTATTTCCCTTTCCACCATGATTGTAAGTCTCCTGAAGCCTCCTCGGCCATGTGAAACTGTGAGTCAATTAAACCTCTTTGCTCTATAAATTACCGAGTCTCAGGGAAGGTCTTTAGAGCCACATGAAAACTAATAGTGTAAATTTGTACCAGTAGAGTTGGGTACTGCTATAAAGATAGCCTGAAAATGTGGAAGTGACTTTGGAACTGGGTAACAGGCAGAGGTTAGAACAGTTTGGAGGACTCAGAAGAAGATAGGAAGATGTGGGAAAGTTAGGAACTTACTAGAGATTTGTTGAATGATTTTAACCAAAATGCTGATATGTTGTGGAAAATGAAGTCCAGAGTGAGGTGGTCTCAGATGGGGATGAGGAACTTATTGGGATCTGGAGCAAAGGTCACTCTTGCTGCGTTTTAGCAAAGAGACTGGTGGCATTTTGCCCCTGCCCTAGAGATCTGTGGAACTTTGAACTTGAGAGAAATGATCTGAAATTGGAACTTATAATTAAAAGGGAAGCAGAGCATAAAAGTTTGGAACATTTGCAGCCTGACAGTGCAATAGAAATGAAAAACCAACTTTCTGGAGAGATATTCAAACCAGCTGCAGAAATTTATGTAAATAACAAGGAGCCGAATGTTAATCACCAAGACGGTGGGAAAATGTCTCCAGGACATGTCAGAGATCTTGGTGGCAGCCTATCCCATCACAGCCCTGAAGACTTGGGAGTTAAAAATGGTTTTGTGGCCTGGGTCCAGGGCTGCCTTGCTCTGTGCAACCTTGGGACTTGGTGCCCTGTGTCTGCCTAGTGGGGCTGTGAGAAGAGGACTACTGTCCTCCAGACCCTAGAATGGTAGATCCACTGACAGCATGTACTGTGCACCCAGGAAAACCACAGGCACTGAACACCAGCCCATGAAAGCAGCTAGGAGGGGTGTTGTACCCTGCAAAGCCACAGGGATGGAGCTGCCCAAGACCATAGGAGCCCACCCCTTGGATCAGTGTGACCTGATGTGAGACATGGAGTCAAGGAGATCATTTCAGAGCTTTAAGATTTAATGACTGTCCCACTGGGTTTTGGACTTGCATGGAGCCTGTGGCTTCTTTATTTTGGCCAATTTCTCCCATTTGGAACAGGAGCATTTATTCAATTCCTGTACTCCCATTGTATCTTGGAGGTGACTGACTTTTTTATAGCAGTGTGAAATGGACTAATACACTCACATACATGGAATCATGCAACATTTGTCCTCCTCTGACTGGCTTCTTTGACTTAGCATAATGTCTTCAAGGATCATTTATGTTGTGGCATGGGAGGGATTTCCTTTTTATGGGTGAATAATATTTCCATTTTATGGGTGAATAATATTCCATTGTATATTACATACCATATTTTCTTCATCCATTCATCTGGTGGTGGACACTTGGGTTGCTTCCACCTCTTAGCTTTTGTGAATAACACTGCAATGATCATGAGAGTGTAAATATCTCCTTGAGATTCTGTTTTCAATTCTTTGGGATAAATACCTAGAAGTGGCATTGCTGGATCATTTGGTAGTTCTATTTTTATGTTTTTGAGGAACCTCCATACTGTTTTCCATAATGGCTACACTATTGTATGTGCTCATGAACAGTGCACAAGGGTTTCTCTGCCTCCTCACCAGCACTTGATTTTTTCTGGGTTTTGATGATGACATTCCTAACAGGTGTGAGGTGGCATGTCACTGTGGTTTTGATTTGTATTTCCCTGATGATTAGTGATGTTGGGCATCTTTTCATATACTTGTTGGCCATTCAAAATAGAATACCTTTACACATGTCCTTGAATATACAGAGAACATTCCAGGAAAGATATTCACAAAGCTGATTAGTAATGAGTACACTTTGGAAGGAGAACTGGAGTACAGGAGTGAAAGGGAGACTTTCTCTTCACTATTTGCCCTTTTTATTGCTTTTGAGGATAGTGTCTATTGCGTGTATTACCTGTTCAAATAAATGAGTTAATTAAAAACTCCCCCAGTTACTCCACTGTGTTTAAGAACTGTTGCACACACACACGCACGTACACACACACCTGTGTTGGCGCTGTTCTTGATGTTACAAGCTCACCATTCTGGTGCCCCCCTTTTTACAGAGGCATCCGGCTTAGAGCAGTGTGTGGTCAGCCAGCAAAGGGGTGGCTCAATGCTTGGACCTTCCTGACCTTCCCCTCTCAGGTAAATTATATAAACATAAAAGATTTTTGACTTACTGCAGTTTCAACCCCTGAATAATGGACATGTCGTGGATGTTAGATCCAGCAGTGCAGCTGACGCAAGGAAAAAGTGTCTTATCTCCTGCCAGCTGCACCTCTCAGTGTGCTTGTGCTAGGGAGACAGAAACTTTGTTGCTGATTTTTTTTTTTTTTTTTAAAGACGTAGGGTCTTGCTTTGTTTCCCAGGCTGGTCTTGAACTCCTGGCCTCAAGCAGTCCTCTCACCTAAGCTTCCCAAAGCACCAAGATGTGAACTACCATGCTTGGCCAAAAAAACCATTCTTTTAATTGCCAAGATGCATGCTAGAGTTGAGACCACAACAACTATTGCTCTGAAGTAAATACCTAATTGACAGTACTCCCCACTTAGCCCCCTCCAGGCACCTGTCTGCTTGGATGATTCTATTTACTGTAATAACAAAGGATCACAGTGACAACTGCTTGCTTCCAGCAGTCCCCAGAAGTTGCTTGTCAACATTGAGGTCATTGGAAGCTGCAGAAACCGAAGATTAATGTGCTGTTCTTGTTGTTCTCTTGGATGTAAATACAATTTTTCTCTGCTATTTAGAGCTAATTAGCCCCACTCCCAACTTTAGTACCCATAATTGATGGCTGTGAGGTGTAGAAGGATTGTTTTCTTCCGTGACTATTTGTGGGTCATGGGTAGCAACTGTGGGCCTGGTCTCTGGCCTGCAGCGTAGCTCTGAACAAGGCACTTAGTTCTCTTAGCTCCAGTTTCCTCTATAAGTATAAACTAGACAATCTTGAAAGATTTCTCCTGTTCTATATTTTTATGGTCCTTTACGAAATATCATCTGACCAGGTATCATGCCATGCTCCTATAGTCCTAGCTACTCAGGAGGCTGACTTGGGAGGATCTCTTGAACTCAGGAGGTTAAGTCCAAATCCAGCCTGGGCAACATAGCAAAACCCCATATCTAAAAAAGAAAGAGAAATATCATCTGGAGGATTCAGTCTATTTCATTATCTGTTTTGAATCTGACTAATATAACAACAGAAAGAGCCTTGAAAGAATTAAGGGAGGAGACCACCCATCATATTGTCTTATGCCCAATTTCTGCCTGCAAAGAAAGAAGTAAAAACTAAAAGACAGAATGAAATCCACAAGCAGACAGCCCAGTGTCACACCCTGGACCTGGTAGTTAAACATCGACCCCTGACCTAATCAGTTATCTATATAAAAAAGCACTGTGAAGATCCCTGTCCTATTCTGTTTGGTTCTAATTACCTGTGTGTGCAACCCCCAGTCACGTACCCCCTGCTTGCTCAGTCATGACCCTCTCATGTGGACTGCCTTAGAGTTGTGAGCCCTTAAAAGGGACAGGAATTGCTCACTTGGGGAGCTCGGCTCTTGAGACTGGAGTCTTGCCAATGCTCCCAGCCGAATAAACCCCTTCCTTTTTTAACTCGGTGTCTGAGGGGTTTTGTCTGCAGCTCTTCCTGCTGCAGAATGATTTCTACTTTTTTATTGAACCAGGCTCTGTGGCTGGAATGGCCTTTTCTCATGTAAAATAGTTCTTCATGGTTCCCAGTTTCTTGCCTGCTGCTGCCTGTGATCTGATGATCACATGAGGCATTTTCCTGCCCCTCTCTCTGCCTCTCAGATGTCTGTCAATTAAAACAAAACATTACCTGGGGGCAGGTAATGTCTTTCCCCAGGTAATGGCAATTTCATAAGGCCCTTAGAAAGGTGCATGCTTGGTTTAATACTCTGATGACATCATCTTGAAATTCACAATTTTTGAGCAAGGGTTGATTTGGTTATAGATCCTATAAAGGATGTGGTGGTCCTGCCTGGAGAATCCACATCCCTGTTGCATTTTCATTACATCAGAAGCATATATATGTTTATACTTGAGGATAAAATGAGAACTGTATTGTACTGGAGAATGGAGTTTAATGGCGGTCAAGAGCCTCTTCTTCAGGAATAGGTGATTGTGTGGTCATTCCCACAGATCTTTGAAAGGGAAGGACCTAGGAACTGAAGCCAGACCCCCACCTCTGCAAGAGTCTCTCGCTGGAGTCACTGAGCAGATCCCCCCTCTCTGGGCTTTGGGGACATGAGACTGCTGAGCACTTCCACCAGAGGGAAAGTGGAAGTGGCCCCAAGAAAGAGGGAGCCTTTACAAAGCAGTCTCAGGTATCATGTCTCAAACAGTAAGAAATCAGAAAAACATAGGGCTGATCAGCTTTGATTCTTCCTTCTGTTTTGTCCTCCTGGCCAATTGACTTTGACAAATATGTCCTGCATGAAAATAATTAAGATGCAGTGCCCGCCTTCAGTGAGTTTAAAAGGAGGACGCTGGACAGTAAGTAGTGTGCAAGATGAAATTAAGAACTGTAAAAAAACAATACTGAATAGGCAAAGTACTTGAGAGTCGTTAGTTGGCTTAAGAAGTCTAGAGAGAAGTAGAAGTTTGAGGAATGTGGGTGGTGGTTTGTGTCTGGACTAGACTGTGGGCTTCCTGAGGCCGGGGACTCTGCCATATATATGCATGGTAGGCTCTTTGTCAGTATTTGTTGGGTGGATGGATAGGTGGCTAGGTCATTCTAGCTGGAAGGCAGGTTGGAGCCATATTGCAAATCTTCATTGCTAAGGAAGAGGTTTGTGCTTTATTTTGGTAAAACACTGAGGAGCCACCAAGTTTGTGGGATTTTGTTCCTGTTTTTGAGTTATGGTACAGTGAGATTGGACCCATATTTTAAGGAGGAGTCAACAGAAAACAGTGGCATATAAGGATTAGAGAGGCATTTTGAAATCAGTGTTTAAGGAGGACTTTTGCAGGAATGTGAAGGAGGGGTTGGCAGAGGGAGAGGACTACAAGGCCAGCAGGGTGGTCACTAAGCTGGTCTTTGCTGCCACACCTCTGTCAGTCACCTCCTCCCTTTTCAGTGCCCCTGGTCACCCACATTACAGCAAACCTCTTTCAACTGTTTCCTCTCATGTCTTCCTCCTTCTTCATGTTGGTTAATCTTCTGAAGCACTGAGCACATCCTGCTGCAGACCTTGCAGAAATTTCCCATGACTCTGTCATCCACACTCCTTATCTTGATCTTCTGGATGCTCCAGTACTTAACACCACCCCTGCCCACCTGCCAGAATAGCCTGGCCTCTGCCTCCACCTGAACCTATTTTAGTCTGTGTCTTAGCAGTACTGTACAAGCATATCCGAGTGTTAAGTCTTTGTGTATAAGGTTCTAACTTGAATTGTCTTCCTTTTGCCCTTTCATACTCTAAATACTGTTCTCTTTATTTAAAGGTCAAAACTTCCATGAAGTTGTAGCTAACACTTGGCAGCATTGACATCTCCCTTCTCCTTTTTTTTTTTTTTTTTTTGAGGCCGATCCTCACTCACTCTGTCACCAAGGCTGGAGTACAGTGGTGCGATCTGGACTCACTGCAACCTCTGCCTCCTGAGTTCAAGTGATTCTCATGCCTCAGCCTCCCAAGTAGCTGGGATTATAAAGGCATGCACCACGACACCCAGCTAATTTTTGTATTTTTTTTTAGTAGAGATGGGATTTTACCATTTTGTCTAGGCTGGTCTCAAACTCCTGACCTCGAGTTTTTTTACCATTTCATCTAGGCTAGTCTCAAACTCCGTCCACCTCAGCTTCCCAAAACGCTGGGATTGCAAGTGTGAGCCACCATGCCTGGCCAACATCTCCCTTCTCTGACTTCGGTGTCTTACACTGTTTCCAGTGTTGAATGTCTGTCCTGCTTTGTGGTGTGGATAACTTCTGTACAGTGTATGCCTTTATCTCCATTTATGCTGTAATTTAGTGGACAGTAAATGTTCAGCTTACATTTGGTATCTCTCCCAGCTGCTTGCATTGTGCAACACACATAGCATTTCACTCAGTAAAACTTATGAATGTATGTTTATTTATCAATATATAAAATTGGCTACTTTTGGAGTAATAGCTTTTTTTTTTTGGAGACAGAGTCTCACTGCAACTTCTGCCTCGGGTTCAAGCAATTCTCCTGCCTCAGCCTCCCGATTAGCTAATAGTAGCTTTTAAATAAATATTATAATTACAAATAAGGGTACTGTCAAAGGATTTATGAAAGTCTGAATGAAAAAGTTAGGTCTTGTTGTTATACCTTGATGTAGCCTATATTTGCACCCAAACAGATGAAGTCATATATTTCAGAGGTTTAATTTAAAGCCCCAGATATTACATATTGTCCTGTTTATGTACAAATAATCAAAAGAGGTTTTAAAAACCAGAATTAGTGCTATTCTAAAATTCTCATTTTCATTATACCAGAAATGCATACAGGAAGGCTATCAATATGCTATTGATATTTTATCTTTCATAGTGAAAAGTTGAATTAGTAAAATCAATTTATTTCGATTTTACATTTATCTCGTTGAGATAAAGCAATGGCAGGATATCTGGTATTTTTAATATGCCCTTTCAATATACCTTAAAACATTTTTTTTATTTTTTGGAGATAGGGGTCTTGCTCTGTTGCCCAGGCTAGAGGGCAGTGGTATAATCATAACGCGCTACATCCTTGAACTTCTGGTCTCAAGCAGTCCTCCCACCTCAGCCTCCTGAATAGCTGGGACTATAGGTGTGCGCCAACATGCCCAGCTTGTTTGTTTATTTATTTATTTATTTATTTATTTATTTCAGAGTTGAGGTCTCACTATGTTGCCCAGGCTGGTTTCAAGCTCCTGGGCTCAGGTAATCTTCCTGCCTCAGCTTTCCAAAGTGCTGGGATTACAGGCGTGAGCCACTGTGCTGTGCCAATCTCTACCTTTTGCAAGTTATTTAGATACTGATGTAGTCCTGAAACCTGTAGAATGCTTTTGTATAGATATCCTTAATTCAAATGAGATTGAATTGAAAGTTCTAGTCTGAATTATATTTACACAAATAAAAGACTAGATGGATGAGCAACAGATGGATTTTAAAACAAAATATAGCAAAACTCTCCCCAGACTCATGACAGTCAGGAGGCACAATTTCATGTTTATTTCACACTATAAGACATCAAATATATTATTAATGTAACTAATGTGGTTGCTTCTTCAGAGTATGGCTGCATAAACTAGACATTCTCTTTTCTAAAGTAGGTATTTATTTCTTATGAATTTGAGGATTCTAAACATTAGCATCTTCTCCTTAACATTTGCTCTTCTCTCTAACCAGTGTGAAAAGAAGAAACCTTCTGGTGGCCTTGGCCCGGGAATATGGCGGTTCCAAGCACAATGCTATACTGAAATGGTACCAGAAGACAGAAGGTTACGCGGTAAGGGGCAACGTTAGCCAACTTCCACCAGCCCCGGGCAGTAGTAGTCCTGTGCCAGTACATGTTCCATGTGTGCCTGTGCTTGGTGGGCCAGTATGCATGTAATTATCATCTTTCTATTCCCCCAAACCGAGAGGCAAATGCAACAGGAAGCCAGTCTGCACTCCACCCACCAAACATATGGCTGCATGCAGAGCTGCATCTCCCTAGGGAAGGGGGCCCTTTTCCTTTCCTCAAAGTATTACCGACCACGGGTTCTTAGGCTCTTGATGCAATAGAAATTCTCACCAGGCCAAAAGAGTTTTTCCAGCAAGGCTTTATTGGAGCATATGCCCAGGCACAAGGGAGGAAGCACAGGAGAGGGAGGGTTCTCTGGCTGACTCCCTGAAATGAGCTGGTAGGGATTTTTTTTTATTAGGCAGTGTGCGGAAATTGATGTCAAGGTAGGGAATGCGGGCTGGGCAGGGTAGAGAACGTGATGGGGAGGGGATGTGGGTCAGCTTATCTGCTGGCGATGGTTGTCTTGAGTAATGGGCCACCTGGTGTTCTGGTTGGTGGCAGCAAGGCTGTATGAATCAGTTGTTTAGCATTCCTTCCTGAGGTGGGATACTTGCAACCTTGGTTGGATATTTTGGATCTCCTAAGGCCAGTTCCTGTAATCCTTTAAGTGAAAGGCAAGGTTAAACGTGAGAGCACCAAAGAACAATATAGAATGGCTGTTTTCTTTGTGTGACTGTTAGTGGGTATGGCGTCAGTGAGGTAGTGGTGTAGGTTTTGTGATCAGTGGGAATGCGTGGAAGAATGCTGTAGTGGGGCCTCCACCCAAGGAGACAGCTTTTGCTAAATTACACTCCCAAAGAAGAGTGCTTTGCTTAATTCATATAAAGGTCCTACATAAATGGACCTCCAAAACTTCTCCAAATATTTTCTTTCTATTGCTTTCAGAGTTGTTTTCATTTAGTTTAAGAGTTTTTGTTTACTAGGACAGTATCTGTTTTCTGTTCAGAAAAGGAATTAATACCTGGTATAAGTTTAAGTTTTTTGTGCGTGTAAAACACTATACACAAAGATAAAAATGCACAAAATTTAAACGATAGTTTTTTGTTGTTGTTGTATTTTAAGAGACAGTCTCACTGTGTTGCCCAGGCTGGAGTACAGTGGCGTGATCTCAGCTCACTGCAACCTCTGCCTCCCGGGTTCAAGCAATTCTCCTGCCTCAGCCTCTGGAGTAGCTGGGATTACAGGTGTAAGCCACCACACCTGGCTAATTTTTGTGTTATTAGTAGAGATGGGATTTCACTGTGTTGGCCAGGCTGGTCTCGAATTCCTGACCTCAGGTGATCCACCTACCTCAGCCTCCCAAAGTCCTGGGATTACAGGCATGAGCCACTGCTCCCAGGCTCAAATGATAGTTTCTTGAACCATGAGGAAGTGAAAAGTCATACAGTCATCACTCGCATCCAGAAGAAGAGCATTGCCAGTTCCCACAGACCTTTCCTACAACTTTCCCATCATAACCCCTCACTACTCCCTAAGATAACCATTGTCCTCAATTCTTCTCCTTATGGATTTTTACAAAAGTATGCAGCTGTAAATACTGTGTTAGTATTGCTTGCATTTGAATTTTATTACGAATGGAATTTTTAAAACTATGTAATTTTGCATCTACCTTTTTTGTTTGTTTTAGGGAGCAGAGGGTTTAATAGGCAAGAAAGATTAGAGAAGGCAGAAAATAGAAGCTCCCCTGTACAGAGACAGAGGGAGGGGGGCTTCAGAGCCGAGAGAGGGAACCCCCTGCATCTAGCTTTTTTTTTTTTACACAGTATTGAATCAGTGAGATTTATTCATGTTGTCGCCTATACTGTAATTTATTCATTTTCTTCACCATTTAGTAACCCATTGTAGGATTATAGCATTATTTAGTTATCCATTCTATTATTGGTAGACAGTTGGAGTCAAGTCCAGTTTGGGGCTAAGGTGAATAGCACTGTTATGTTCTTGTCAATGTCTCTTGAAACACATATGTGTTCGTTCCTGTTGGTTACGTACTTTGGAATGGAATTCCTGGGCCTTAGAGTATGTATACATTCTAGGATAGTACCAAACAGATGCCTGAAATATTTGTATAATTTATGTATTTTCAGCAATGTATGAGAGGTCAATTTCTGTACATTTTCATCAGCACTTAGTAGCATCAGTCTTTTTACTGGAGGTCATGTGGGTAATGTGTAGTGTCTCATTGTGGTTTTGATTTGCATTTTTCTTTTGGCAGTAGAGATTGAGCACCTTTTCATAGCAAATTGACTATGTGGATAATCCCTTTTGGGGTGCACCTGCTCAGGATTTTTGCCCACTTTATTTGTTGGTTTGTGTGGTGGAGGGGGGTATTGGCTCTTTAAACAGGATATGAACTTTTGCCCATTTTAAGAATCAGATGTCATTCTCTTCCTTATTGCTTTTAAGAATTATTTATGTATTCTCCATGTAAGTCCTTTGTCAAATACATATATGGCAAATACCTTCTCCCACTGTGCCTTAACTTTTCTTCTTTTGATGAACAGAGTTCTTAATTAAGTCTGATTTATCAGTCTTTCCTCTAATGGTTAGTGCTTTTTGTATTCTGTATAAGAAATGATTTATTCATGGCCTGGCATGGTGGCTCATGCCTGTAATCCCAGCACTTTGGGAGGCCCAGGAGGGCGGATCACGAGGTCAGGAGATCGAGACCATCCTGGTTAACACCGTGAAACCCTGTCTCTACTAAAAATACAAAAAATTACCTGGGCGTGGTGGCAGGCGCCTGTAGTCCCAGCTACTCGGGAGGCGGAGCTTGCAGTGAGCTGAGATCGCGCTACTGCACTCCAGCCTGGGCGACAGAGTGAGACTCCATCTCAGAAAAACAAAAAAGAAATTGTTTATTCATGGATCGTAAACATGTTGTCCTACTTATTTCTGTAAAAGCTTTATTACTGTATCTTTCACACTAAATAGAAACCCTCTTTAAAATCACCAATTCCTACTGCATTCTTACAACATTTTGCTAAACCTTCTGACAATTCTGGCACCACAACACTCCCTTCCCAGCCTCAAGCTTTTGGGGGAGGTGAGGAGAGAGAGAAGGTGGAAGGGAAAACCCAGTCTCAGCCAAGATGCAGCCCAGATAGTAAATTAGCAGAACTGGGAGTCTCTGTCATATCAGCTGTCAGATGTTTTAAAACCAGAATCTACCCAGAGTGTATGTAACTTGTATCTTTGCCATTAGCTTCTTTCAACTTTATGTTTAAAAAAAAAAAAAAAGAGGCCAGGTGCGGTGGCTCACACCTGTAATCCCAGAACTTTGGGAGGCTGAGGCAGGAGGATCACCCGAGGTCAGGAGGTCGAGACCAGCCTGGCTAACATGGTGAAACCACATCTCTACTAAAAATACAAAAAATTAGTTGGGCATGGTGGTGTGCACCTGTAATCCCAGCTACTCGGGAGGCTGAGGCAGGAGAATCGCTTAAACCCAGGAGGTGGAGGTTGCAGTGAGCTGATATCATACCCCTGCACTCCAGCCTGGGCAACTGAATGAAACACCATCTCAGAAAAAAAAAAAAAAATCCCAGCACTTTGGGAGTCTGAGGGAGGAGGATTACTTGAGCCCAGGAATTTAAGGCTGCCATGAGCTATGATAGCGCCACTGCACTCCAGCCTGGGTGACAGTGACAGAGTGAGACCCTGTCTCAAAAAAAAAAAAAAAAAAAAAAAAAAGGGAGAGTGGGAGGGGTCTCTCGTGTTACTGTCCAGTAATAGTGGCTCCCAAAGTATAAATGTGCCTTAGACCCCTGTTAGTGCCTTTTTGTTCTTCCTGCTACCCTGTCCACTCTGCCTCCGCCCCATTCCCAGGCTAGACCATGCCATGAAGGAAGGCCTCGGTTACAGCCTCCCCAGCCCATCAGCCACACTGCCAAGGACATGGGAAAGAATAAGAAGCCAGAGGGAGACAGCTGCCAGCAGGAGGTTTAGCATAAAGGAGATAGGAATGGTAATGAGAAATTGAAGAGAATAGTTAAAAGGAGCAATCATTCAAGAACGACGCCACTGGCCAGGTGCCATGGCTCACACCTATAATCCCAGCACTTTGGGAGGCCAAGGCAAGCGGATCACCTGAGTTCAGGAGTTCAAGCCCAGCCTGGCCAACATGGCGAAACCCTATTGCTATTAAAAATATATATATATATACACACAAAAATTAGCTGGACTTGGTGGCGCAGGCCTGTAATCCCAGCTACTTGGGAGGCTGAGGCAGGAGAATTGCTTGAACCCAGGTGGTGGAGGTTGCAGTGAGCCGAGATCGTGCCACTGCACTCCAGCCTGGGCAACAGAGTGAGACTCCATCTCAAGAAAACGAAAAAAAAAAAAAAAGAATGACGCCACGGATGCCACCTGTGCTGTTCCCCACCTGAAAGAAATGGACTGAGGCAGCTGCCAGAGTGGATATGAAAAGACAATTCACATTTTCAGAAGGAGTGGCCTTTTATGATGTAACCTTGTTGTAATGAGATTGCAGTGAAGAGACAGAAAATAAAATGTTTCCAGTCATGAAATAGTATTTCCTACTGGAGTGCTTTTTTTGTTTGTTTTTGTGAACGTCTTATATTAGCTTTCATAACATTTTAATGAAACCCAAAACTCATTTTGCCTGGAGTACTTTCCATTTGTTGTTAAATCTCCATAAGATTAGAAATATAAATATGTGTCTGCTTTATTTACTCTTCACAAAATATTCTGTCTAGACCTGTTTGTCTAAGATGGCTCATAGGCTTATTCTCTCAGAATTAGGAAGCCAAAAAGAACGGGTGAAAGTCAGATGGTTCACAGTCTTTTTGAAAACCAGTAGCCATGTACCTTTTATTTTAGATTCAGGGATACATGTATGTGCAGGTTTGTTACACTGGTATATTGTGTGATGCTGAGGTTTGGGGTACAATTGATGCCATCACTCAAGTAGTGAGAATAGTACCCAATTGTTAGCTTTCCAGGCCTTGCTCCCCACCCTCTGTCACCCCTTTTGGAGTCCCCAATGTCTGTTATTCCCATCTTTTTGTCTCCATATACTTGATGTTTACCTCCCATTTATAAGTGAGAACGTGAGGTATTTGGTTTTCTGTTCTTGGATTAGTTTGTTTAAGATAATGGCCTCCAGCTGCATCCATCTTGCTGCAAAGGACATGGTTTCCTTCTTTTTTATGGCTGTGTAGTATTCCATGGTATGTATGTACCATATTTTCTTTATCCAGTCTGTCATTGATGAGTACTTAGGTTCATTCCATGTCTTTGCTATTGTGACTTGTGTTGGAATGAGCATACAAGTACACATGTCTTTTTGGTACAATGATTTGTTTTCCTTTGGGTACATACCCAGTAGTAAGATTGCTGGGTTTAATGGTAGCTCTGTTTGAAGATCTTTGCGAAATCTCCAAACTGCTTTCCACACTGGCTGAACTAATTTACATTCCCACCAATGGTGTTTAAGTGTTCTCTTTTCTCTACAGCCTCACCAGCCTCTGTTATTTTTCAACGTTTTAGTAGCCATTCTGACTGATGCGAGAAGGCATCTCATTGCAGTTTTGATTTACATTTCTCTGATGATAAGTGCTGATCAGCATTTTTTTCATATGTTTGTTGGCCACTTGTATGTCTTCTTTTGAGAAGTGTCTATTCATGTCCTTTGCCCATTTTTTAATGGGGTTATTTGTTTTTTGTTTGTTGATCTGTTTAAGTTCCTTATAGACTCTGGATATTAGATGCATAGTTTGTGGATATTTTCTCCTATTCTATAAGTTGTCTGTGTACTCTGTTGATAGTTTCTTTTGCTGTTCAGAAGCTCTTAATTAGGTCCCACTTGTCAATTTTTGGTTTTGCTGCAGTCGTTTTTTGGGACTTAGCCAAAATTTATTTGCCAAGGCCGATGTCAAGAAGGGCATTTCCTCGGTTTTCTGTTAGTATTTTTGATAGTTTGAGGTCTTACATTTAAATCTTTAATCCATCTTCAGTTAATTCCTATATGTGAGGAAAGGTAGGTGTATAGTTGCATTCTTGTCCATATGGCTAGCCAGGTATGTCAGCATCATTCACTGAATAGGAAGTCCTTTCCTGTTGCTTTTGTTGAAGATCAGATGATCATAGGTATACAGCTTTGTTTTTGGCTTCTGTAACCAGTTTCTACCGGTCTTTGTTAATATATTATTCAATAATGAATTACATTGTGTGTTATTTCAATAATGAATTTTTGTTGAGCTGCAATTACCTGTTCAGCTCCAGGTAATTGCAGTTGCTGGGGATTACACAGTGAACGAAACAGGCAAAAGTTCCTGCTGTTATGGAACTTACATTTTCAGGAGTACTGGCAGTTAATTAAAATGAGAAAGTAATATGTGTACCTTATTTGAAGGTTGTATTGCTGTGGAGAGAAATAAAGCAGGAAAGGAGGATTGCGAATGTTGGGTGAATGGTACAATTTGTACACAGTGGTCAGGGAGGTGACATTCGAGCACTTGCTCCCCTCCCCTGAAGGGCTTTGGTGTCTGCATGAAGGTTTGTTTCCCACCAAGGACTAGGTGTGGAGGGTCAGAGTAAGGAGGTCCTCACTGCCGTTACTGTGCCAATTGGAGCTGAAGTGACACATGGTGGCTGCCCCAGGTCAGCAGCACTGAGAAGTGAGCATCGCAGCCAGACCCAGTTGCCGAGCCCCGAGCCGACTGCCTGACGTCTTGAGTGGCCCAGGATTGAGACCCAGTAACACAACATGAGTCTGCCCTCATTATCAAGTGAGGCCCTCACTGAGCTCAAAATGATGCTCCTGGGAGACCCTTCCACACATTCTGCTCAACTCAGACATCCTGGGGTCTTTTTGGAATAAGTCACTCCCAGGAAGGCCCTGCAAATTACTCTCAGTCCTCACATTTCATGCTCCTGATGCCTGTTAGCTGTTTTCCAAGCTAAAGGCATCCCTGACCCAGGGAACCCCTACACCTCCTGTCTTTCATCTGAAAGTCTACTTTGAGCTCCTAGTTTTGTGTTACGATGGGAAGATCTCTATCTCTAATGTAATTACCAATAAGAATTCTGAAAGAACAGAAAGCCAGGAGGGTGAATGTGACAGGCAGAATTGTAAGGATAACCCCCATGACTCTCCCTGGTATAATGTCCTCCCTTTTATATGACACAGGGAGATGGTCTGGGTGTACCCCACCTAATCACAGAGCCCCTTAAAAGCCAAGCGATGTCTCCGGCTTGTGGCAGAAGTCGGGGAAATTCAAAGTGTGAAAAGGACTCTTTGTGTTCCTGGTGGCTTGAAGAGGGAGGAGCACGTAAGAAGGAGCCGAGAAGGGCCCCTGGCTGACAGCCAGCAGGAAACAGGGACTTTGTAGCACTAAAGCATTAGTGCTGAGGTCCTAGCTATGGCCAGAAATTGTCACATGGGGCGCTCTGCAGTTTTGAGATTGACAACTGCAAGGGTGGTGCCACCAGGTCCTTTGTCTTCTCTCCCTGGCCTGATGCCCTCAGACCTCAACTAGACCAAGGGATGCTCAGTTTGCTTTGCCTTCTGCTTTCCCTCAGCTAGGGGATCTTGGGCTAAAAGTCCCTCTGATGAATATGTGGAATTCAGCTCTAAGTCTCTCCTAAGTCCTCTGTCACCTCCCAAGAAGCATCAAGAGGTATAGCTGCCTCACCCCTTGATGGGTGGCACCTTGGCTGTGCTCCCTGGGCCCTTGGCCAATACTGGTAAATCAGGCAAGGGCAGGGGTGGGGAGTCCATACATCTCACCTGCGTCTCCAAAGCTGAAATCCATAATCCTTAGGAAGTTATAATGGGCCAAGTTTAAGAATTTTAAAGTCCTCTTGGTTTCACATGTCAATTTAGAATATTAGAGCAGTATTGTAGCAGAAAGGAAAATATGTAAAGTGACAGCAAAGTTCACTCTTGTGGAAAACATAACTTTGAAAACGGTTTGGCTAGAAATGGCCAAGTACTTTTATTGCTTTCATCTAAGTCATTGCATTAGTTTTCTTTCACTGTGTAACAAATTATCACATACTTGGTGACGTAAACATCATGTGTTCATTAGCTCCCAGCAGGTCAAAAGTTTGGCTTGCGAGGCTGGGCTGTCCACTGAGAGTCCCCTGAGGCTGAAGTCAGGGCATCAGCTGAGCAGCGCCCTCACCCAGAGGCTCTGGGGAGAGCCTGCATCCAGGGCTCATCCAGGGATTGATGAGCTCTTTACGGTGGTAAGACCAAGGTCCCTGTTTTCCCTCTGGCTGTTGGCCAGGGGTCACACTCAGCTCCTCCATCGAGGCTGATCCCTTGTGGCAGTGCCTTCATGGTCGTGCCTCCAATCTCAGACTTCCTCTTCCACCAGCTGGAGAGAACTCTCTGCCTTTAAACTTCCAATGTGATTAGGTCAGGCCCATCTGATCTTCTCTCTACTTTAGGGTCAGTTCATTAATCAGCTAATCACATATGTAAAATCCCTTTGCCATAAGTAATCATGGGAATAACACCAGGTTGACACCAGGGAGTAGAAGTCGTCGGGGCATCTTAGAATTCAGCCCCTCAGGCGCAGTTCTCAATGTGGACTATGGATTGGAACCACCTAGAGAGCTTTTAAAAATACCTGTGTCTGGGCCTAACCCTGGATCTAAAGAATCAAATTCTAATGCGGAGGGCCCCAGGCACCAGGGTTTCTAAAAAGCTGCTGCTGTGGTCTGAGTGTTTGTGTTCCTCTTATCCCAACCCTGGATTAGTATGTTGAAACCTAATCACCAATGTGACGGTGTTAGGCAGTGGGGCCTTTGGGAGGTGATTCAGTCCCCTCACGGGGACTGAATAAGAGCCCTTATCCAAGAAACCTCAGAGCTGCTTTCCCCCTCCGACCGTGCGAGGACACAGTGGGAAGGTGTCACCTATGAACCAGAAAGTGGGCCCCCACAGACACCAAAACTGCCTTGACCTTGGACTGTCCAGCCTCCAGAACTGTGAAAACTTTGTGTTGCTTGTAAGCCACCCCACCTGTGATACTTCGTTGTAGCCACAGAATTACCTAGAACAGGCCGGGCACGGTGGCTCAAGCCTGTAATCCCAGCACTTTGGGAGGCCGAGACGGACGGATCACGAGGTCAGGAGATCGAGACCATCCTGGCGAACACAGTGAAACCCCGTCTCTACTAAAAAATACAAAAAACTAGCCGGGCGAGGTGGCGGGCGCCTGTAGTCCCAGCTACTCGGGAGGCTGAGGCAGGAGAATGGCATAAACCCGGGAGGTGGAGTTTGCAGTGAGCCGAGATCGCACCACTGCACTCCAGCCTGGGCGACAGAGCGAGACTCTGTCTCAAAAAAAAAAAAAAAAAAAAAAAAAGAATTACCTAGAACAGCTACTCAGGTGATTCTAACATGCAGGCAGTGTTGAGAACCTCTGATCTAAAACTCATGCCTAAACCTGAGAGAAGTCTTTCCAGTTCTGTGTCTCCAGTTGCCAGCCGTCTGCGTGCTGTAAAAGATGAGAAACACGGTGGACGTGAACGATGGAGACACTAATGGCCTGAAGAAGAGACCACCACTCTTTCACCATCTAGGCCAGGAAAATGATCTGATCTTAAGGAACTGTGGAATTCTCTGTTATTTCTTAATCCCAGTAATTCCTCTCTATCAGGTTTCTGTTGCTGCAGAATGCTGCAAAGATAGTCGTTTAAACAGTGCCCACTTAGCAGCTCACAGTTTTGTACATCAGAAGCCCCTATGAGCCCAGGTGGGTTCTCTGCTCTGTGTGTCCAGGCGTCAGCTGGGCTCTTACCTGGAGGCGCTGGGAAGGAATCTGATTCCGAGTTCACTCCAGTGTTGGCAGACTTCACCCTTTAAAAATTGCCCTATGACCTTGTCCACATCACCAGTGTCAGCCGCAGAGTCTAGGACGTGGCAGAGCCCTAGGAACGCAGCCAAGGTTGCGAGCCGTGGAGGTATGCGGTAGCTGTGCCTCGTCATGCTTCTTGGGAAGTGACAGAAGACTGAGAAGAGACCTAGGGCTGAATTTCACACATTCATCAGGTGACTTACAGGCCAAAGTCCTTCAGCAAGGGGAAGGCAGAGGGCAAAGCAAACTGACCATCTCCTGCCTATCAGGACAAGGAAAGAGAGGACAAAGGACCCAGTGGCACCACACTTGCAGCTGTCAGCCTCAGCACTCTAATGCTTTAGTGCTGGCCTGTCCCAGTCAACCCACAGGCACCAAGGAAGAACGAGGTTCCGCAGCTGGATGTGGATTCACTAGAGGCACCCCTTATGTCAAGCATCCGACAAGGCCAGACCTAAAGATTCTGAAGTCTCCTGACAGAGAAAGCCCTAGAGGCACCCCTTATGTCAAGCATCCTACAAGGCCAGAAGGATTCTGAAGTCTCCTGACAGAGAAAGCCGTACACTGCCCATGGAGTGGGTCATTCACCTCATAACTCTTGAGTTCATTTACCTCTTAACAGATATCCATTTTCCTATATCCCATATGATAATAAGCAGATGCTATTTTCTATAGCAAGCCTGTTTACAAGCTTTGCTACCATAGTATACTTCATAGTTAAGGACTTCATCTATGGAACTAAACCAAAAATTATGGCAGATAGTTGAGTAGCTCAGGGAGCTACTTTCCCCTTCTCAGGATATTTTGAACAGAATGACTGATTTCTGATGAGTAAGAGAAGCACCACATGTTTAAACTCAAGTAAGACCTTTGCCCTCTTCTGATCATGCTTCTCCCAGTACGTTTATAGTCGCTGGAGTATAATATCCTCTAACTGCGTCATCCTTTATGTGCGCATGTGCCTTCAGTGAGGTCACTGACGTGAGATCATTGAGAAAAGACAATTTAGTAAGAGAATTTAAATGTCAGCAGGAAGGTTTCTTCTCCAAGCACTCTTTGCACATCATTGTGATTCACATTTTATCTTTTCATTGTAATCCAGGCTGAATCAATGTTTGAGGGGCTTATAATTTTCTTTTGCAAGCAGTGGGCCCAGAGAAGTGAGAGTCAGAGGATGAATGGAGCCTGGCTGAGGCTGCAGGAAGAGCAGGTGTTGGAGACTGGGCGCTGCTGTTGACGGGGGCAGTGTTGCATCCAGCAGTTTTGGTTCAGGGCAGCTTCAGGGTTGGGGGGTACATCATGGGGATCCTTCACCCCCATCCTGAGACAGTCTATTAGGCGAGTCATGACTGTGGAATGACCAAACAAGTTCCAGTCCAAGGGAGTGGTGGGGGAGGGGCAGTCTCCAGGCTAATTCTGCGCACGCATGTGTACACTCAGTAAATATATTCTAAATACTTGCTGGACCCTGTGCTCAGCAACCAGGCCTAGACCCCTAGGAAAAAGGTGAGTCAAGGGCAATGGGACAGATAATAAAGAAGGAAAAGAGAAGGGGAAGGGGAACAGGCGGAAGGGCTGTGCAGAGAATTGCACAGGATGGACAGGAGTGCCTGGGGTGCTCCAAGTTGGGAAGGCCGGCTGAGGAGGTGACATGTACACCTGGACCAGAATGAAAGGAAGAACCAACCCTGTGGAGATGGGGTGGAGGGATCCCAGGTACAGGGAGCAGTTAGAGCCAAGGGCCTGGATCAGGAAGGAGCTTGCCATGTTGGGGGGACAGAGGAAGGCTCTGTGGCCAGGGTGATGGTTGGCGGGCACAGAGTGGGCCCAATGAGATTGGAGAGTTGAACCAATATTGCATCATAGGTTTATTATTTCTTGTGGAAATGGGGCTTCTGGGTGAGGGTTCAGAGCCTCCAAAAGGTGATGGTTGTCTGACCTTTGTTCCATCCCAGCTGGAAAGTGACTACCCTTGAAGTCATGGACACCTTGGCACCTGTGTTTGTCGCACTGCCCATGTATTGCCAGGGGATTTAACGTGGCAACCCTGCCTTCCCAGAGCATTGAACATCTTCTCTGCAGCACAGGCTTAGACAACCACCTCTGACTGTAGATCCTGAAGCTCAATGTGGTGAACCCCTACATAAGTTAAAGTGGTTGGTTTCAATCATTGACAAGCATTGTAAATGGTTATAAATAGCCAGAAATATTGAAATTGTTTTTTACGATTTTTTTTTTTTTTTT
>NW_012117955.1:913762-938698 GCF_000951035.1 Colobus angolensis palliatus | reverse complement strand
CTGGTCTCAAACTCCCAACCTCTGGTGATCTGCCCACCTCGGCCTCCCAAAGTGCTGGGATTACAGGTGTGAGCCACTGTGCCCGGCGTGAAATGTTGTTTCTTTGCTTACAATATTGGAAGATTTTTTAAAATGAAAAGGTGGTCCAAGTGAGAATCCTACTACACCATTGTTGGGAGTGCAGATGAATACTGCCTTTGGGGAGGACAGTTGAGGAGTGTGTATCAGGAATCTGAAAAATGGGTATGTTCTTTAACACAGAAATTGTATTTCTAGATATTTATGTTAACAATATAGTCATGGATGCCTGTTAAGATGTAATTGCAAGTAAGTTCATAATAGTTTTATTTATAATTACTTCAAAAGAACTGGAAATGGTATACATTTTTAACAATAAGGGAATCAACTAAATAAATTATGGTATATGTGTATGGTGGAATATTATAAAGCCCTTAAAAATCATGGGTTGGGAAAATCTATTTAAAGGCGCAGGAAAAAATGTGCACAGTACATTAAGTCAAAAAGCCAATTCTAAGTCTCGGGAGTATAATTTCAGTTTTGCAAAAGAGATCCATATAAATTTTAACATTGCTTATCTCTGGGTGAATATTTAAAATTTATTCATGCTTTTCTGTATTTTTGTATTTTCTACAATGAACGTTTTATATATGTATGCATGTGTATATGTGTGTATATATACACATATATACATATCTACATATACACATATATACATATACACACACATATACACATATATACACATATACATATATACACCCATGCATATATATACACACATATATACATATATATATATATATTTTTTTTATATATGGAGTCTCACTCTGTCACCCAGGCTGGAGTGCAGTGATGAGATCTCGACTCACTACAGCCTCTGCCTCCTGAGTTCAAGCGATTCTCCTGTCTCAGCCCCCAAGTGGCCAGGAAGGCACGCACTACCACATCAGCTAACTTTTTGTATTTTTACTAGAGACGTTGGCCAGGCTGGTCTCAAACTCCTGACCTCAGCTGATTCACCCGCCTCGGCCTCCCAAAGTGCTGGGATTACAGGCATGAGCCATGTGTCCGTCCAAACAGGTTGTATTTTTAACAGAAAAAAAAGTTTCTAAAATTGCCTTTTTTTAAATGAAGAAGCCAGGTGCAAAATGCCACATCTTGTATGATTCTATTTCTATGAAATGTCCAGAATAGGCAAATCCATAGAGACAGGAGATGAGTGGTTGCCAGGAGCTGGGGAGAGGGGATAGGGAGTGACTGCTGATAAGACAGAGCTTCTTTGGGGGTTGAAAATGTTCCAGAAGTGAACAGTGATGGTTGCATAACCTTGTGAATATGCTCAAAATCACTGAATAGCACATTTTTAAAGGGTATATTTTGTGGTATGTGATTTATATACCAATTAGTGATTTATTTAAAAATAATAAATATAGTTTGAAGGGCTTAAGTAGAGGGATTAGGAAGAGGTTGGGAGGGAGTACATCAGATGGGGTAGGAGCTGAGATTTAAATTATAAATGTTATCAAACTATAATTTTAAAAATATACATGTATTACTTTGTATATTAAAAAAATAATTGAAGGCCGGGCACAGTGGCTCATGCCTGCAATCCCAGCACTTTGGGATCCTGAGGTGGGTGGATCTCCTGAGGTCAGGAGTTCGAGACCAGCCTGGCCAACGTGGTGAAAACCCATCTCTACTAAAAATACAAAAAATTAGCCAGGCGTGGTGACGCACAACTGTAATCTCAGCTACTCAGGAGGCTGAGGCACTAGAATTGCTCAAACTCAGGAGGCAGTAATGGCAGTGAGCCAAAATCATGCCAGTGTACTCCAGCCTGGGTGACAGAATGAGACTCCATCTTAAATAATAATAATAATAATAATAATTGAAGCAAAACAATAAAGTAAAAGAGATAGATGCAAGTTATTAGTAATCTAGTTTTTACTTGGGAGGCGGGATTCACAAGTATTTATTTTGTTATTATCATTTATAATCCAAGCATATTCTTTGTATCAGAGGTTATATTATGACCTACAATTTGGAGGTGGAAAATCTGAAGGAAAGGCCATGAAGAAGTGTTGTAGTTAATAATTAAACCAGATGCTTTCTGAGAAAAGATTTAAAATGGAGAAATAAAACTCATGAGGAGTGTGCTCTCCTAGAATGACAGCGTCAGGAATGGACTTGAGGGGCCTCCTGAGCTGAGCACGATCCACAGTGCTTCTATCCCACTTCACAGCCCTGTGACAATTCACAAGTCAGTTATTTCTTCCTAAACTGACTTTTTAAATTAAAATATACACATAAAAGAGTGATAAAAACATTTTTCAGAAAAATGGTATTTTTCCAAGTGGCTTACCTAAAAATGCCCTTAGCCTGAATTGCATATAATGTGTTATAACACAGAATTTTCTCATTTTGACATGGTCTGTTCTTATTTTATAAAAATAATAAAAGTGAGCATTTTATATCATCAAAGCTTTTGCAATTTGAAATAGTAATGATGTGAGTCTGCTACTGTTTTAGTAGATTTAAGTCTTGAGTCAGATGAATGGCAAATCCAGCCCACCACATGTTTTTGTAAGTAAGTTTTGTAAGCACACAGCTCCACACATTCATTTACATATTCTCTAGAACTGTTTTTCACTGCAACTGCAGAGCTGAGTAGTTGCAACAGAAATTTTTCAGTTAGATGACCTACCAAACAAATTATTTACAATTTGACCCTTTATAGAAAAAATTTACTTAGATGAAGATATGTATTAGGTTGGTATAAAGTAATTGCATTTTTTGCCATTACTGGAATTACTTTTGCACCAGCCTAATACACATATCCCTTAGATGAAGATATATGCAAGTATCTCCTGTATTTGGGGCCTGGCATGGTGGCTCACACCAGTAATCCCAGCACTTTGGGAGGCCGAGGCAGACAGATCCCTTGAGCCCAGGAGTTCGAGACCAGGCTGGGCATACCAAAAAAGTTAGCTGGTTGTGGTGGCACATACCTGCAGTGCCAGCTACTTGGAAGGCTGAGGCGGGAGGATAGCTTGAGCCCAGGAGGCAGAGGTTGCAGTGAGCCAAGATTGTGCTACTGCACTCCATCCTGGATGACAGTGTTATCCAAACAGAATCTTGTTTTAAATCTGGAAAGAACACACACGTTGCAGGCAAATTGTTTTTCTGTCTCTTGAGTTCTCACAGATAAGCACTAAAATCTGCTTAGCCAGTAAATAGCAAGCAGCCCCTGAAATATCAGGCCTCTTGGGGCTCTGTTTCTTGTCTTTTTTGAGAGAGGTCTCTTGAGGGCTACATGCACAATTCAAAGAACATAAAGCCTTTGACTTATTTATTGCCATCAGAGTGGTCCTTTCCCTGACTTGGTTGTGAAGATAGAGCCTTAATAGCAGATGCGCGGCACTATGGGCTTCCACTCTATTGAGGCCGTTTCTACCCGCTGTCCCTGCTTCTGTGCCTTTTCTGACACAGTGGCTTGTGAAGTGGCATAGGCATTGTGCTACAACCTAACAGTGGAGTTTGTCTGAAAATTCCCATGTTGTGGGAGACACAGTCCTCTCCTGATGGCCGTGTTTCTGGTTGGTTTTCTGTCATGAACCAGTGTGCTTTGGGGACCTGCTCCCACTCTTAGTGGTGTGTGCACTTCCAGAGGTATGAAACTTTGAGGAATAAAAATGGCTTTCTGAACAAAAATATCAAACAGTGTAGAGACCTGTCAGATTGTTTGCACAGCAGATGAGGGGGATGCATTCTCCCACCTTCATCTGCACAAACACCAAAGAAGCAGCCCCGACGAGTCTAAGCTGGGCCCATTAGCCTCTTCCTCAGGAATTTTGGAAATAAAACTGAGTAAGATCACCTTAAAATACAAAGCCCAGATGCTGTTGGCAGCCATGTTTTTGCCTCTGTGCAGAAAATAGTTAACCCAGGAAGCCTGGGACGGCTCTCCTTAGCAAGGCTGCTTGCAAGGCTGGTCCTTGGCTGGAGTCTGAGAACTAGGATTACAGGAGGGTTCGCACCATTCCTAGAACTGATGAGAGGGGCTCACGGTGCTGAAACTGTTTTTGTGCAAATATGTGGTTTGTGCTGAACAGTTACTTTCCTGTGAAGAGTCTGGAATGTGGTATATGCTGGGCAGAAGGGGCCCCTGTGACCAGCCCCTGATAAAAACACTGGATGCAGAGTCCCTAAGGAGCTTCCCTCATTAACTAATTAATTAATTAATTCCCTGGGGGAATTAAACGTGCCGGTGACTACTGGAGAGGACTCCTGGAAGCTCATGCCTGGATTCCCCTGGACTTAATGCCATGTGCCTTTTCCCTTTGCGGATCTGGCTTTGTGTCCTTTCACTGTAATAAATCTGTGCATAGCTGTGGCCATGCCTCCATGCTGTGTCCTGCGGGTCCTCCCCCGATCATTGAACACAGACTTTTTATTGGGCCTTAAAAACGGGTAAGGCACTGACACAGGCTGCAGTGTGAATGTTAGCTGAAGACATGATGCCAGGTGAAAGAGCTGAGTGCAAAGGCTACATCTTGTTTGAGTCCATTTATAAGAAAAATCCAGAATAGGCAAATCCACAGAAACAGAAAGCAGATGAGTGGTTGCCAGGAGCTGAAGAGAGAGGGGAATAGGGAGTGGAGTGGCTGCTTAGTGGGTACAGTTTTGTATTGTGTGATGAAAATGTTCTGGACTAGTGATGGTGGCACAACATTGGGAATGTACTAAAAGCCACTGAACTATACACTTTAAACTGGTTTAAATATACAAATTTGGTTCCATTGGTCTTTTATACCAGTACCATGCCATTTTGGTAACTAGTATAATTTGAAGTCCAGTAATATAATGCCTCCAGATTTGCTTTTTCCTTAGTATCGCTTTGGCTATTCAGGCTCTTTTGTGGTTCCATATGAATTTAGGGTTGTTTTTTCTAATTCTGTGAAAAATGATGTTGGTATTTGGATGGGTATTTCATTCGGCAGACTGTAGATTGCTTTGGGCAGTATGATCATTTTCACAATATTGATTCTATGAGTATGGGATGTGTTTCCATTTGTTTGTGTCATCTGTAATTCCTTTCAGCAGGGTTTTGTGGTTCTTGTTGTAGAGATCTTTTACCTCCTTGGTTAAGTATATTCCTAGGTTTTTGTTTTTGTTTTGCAGCTGTCGTGAAAGGGATTGAGTTCTTGATTTGATTCTCAGCTTGGTCGTTGTTGGTATATAGCAGTGCTACTTCTTTGTGTACATTGATTTTGTAACCTGAGACTCGACTGGATTTGTTTATGAAATCTAGGAGTCTCATGGAAGAATCTTTAGGATTTTCTAAGTATATGATCATATCATCTGCAAATAGAGATAGTTTGACTTCCTCTTTTTCAATCTGGATACCCTTTATTTATTTCTCTTGCCTAATTGCTCTGGCTAGGAGTTCCAGAACTATGTTGAATAGGATTGGTGAAAGTGGGCATCCTTGTCTTGTTCCTGTTCTCATGGGGAATGTGTTTAACTTTTCCCCATTCAGTATTATGCTGGTTGTGGGTTTGTCATATATCCACATATACATTATTTTGAGGCAAGTCCTTTCTATGCCTAGTTGTTGAGAGCTTTTATCATAAAGAGATGCTGAATTTTGTTTAATGCTATTTCTGCATCTAATGAGATGATCATATGGTTTTTGTTTTTAATTCTGTTTATGTGATGTCACATTTATTGACTTGTGTGTCTATCACCTTATACAAAAAATCAACTCAAGATATATCAAAGACTTAATAAGACTTGAAACCATAAAAATTTTAGAAGGCAATTTGGAAAAGCTCTTCTAGACTTCAGTCTAGGCAAAGAATCCATGACTAAGACCCCAAAAGTAAATGCCACAAAAACAAAAATAAATATGTGGGACCTAATTAAACTAAAAAGCTTTTTACAGCAAAGAAATAATAATCAGAGTAAACAGACAACCCACAGAATGGGAGAAAATATTTACAAACTACAGTCCAACAAAGGACTAGTATCCAGAATCTACAAGGAACTCAAACAAATCAGCAAGAAAAAAAACAAATAATCCTATCAGAAAGTGGGCAAAGGACATGAATAGACATTTCTCAAAATAAGATATACAAATGGCCAAGAAACATATGAAAAAAATACTCAACATCGCTAATCATCAGGGAAATGCAAAATAAAACCACAATGAGAGACCACCTTACTGCTGCAAGAATGGCCATTATTAAAAAGTCAAGAAACAATAAATGTTGGCATGGATGTGGGGAAAAGGGAACACTTATACACTACTGGTGGGAATGTAAATTAATACAACCTCTTTGGAAAATAGTATGGATATTCCTTAAAGAATTAAAAATAGATCTGCCATTTAATTCAGCAATCCGACTACTGGGTATCTACCCTAAGGAAAATAAGTCATTATATGGAAAAGATACACATGCAACCAACCTAAGTGCCCATTGACTAATGAGTGGATAAAGAAAATGTTTATATATACACACACACACACACCATGGAATACTACTTAACCATAAAAAGGAATGAAAGAATGTATTCTGCAACAACTTGGATGGAGCTGGAGGCCATTATTCTAAATGAAGTAACACAGGAATGGAAAATCAAAAATCATATGTTCTCACTCATGAGTGGGAGCTAAGCTATGGGTATGCAAAGGCATACAGAGTGGTATGGTAGACTTTAGAGACTCATAAGGGAAAGGTAGGGAGGAGGATTAATGTTTTAAAAATAAAATAAAAATATATGAATTTTGCCCAAATTTTTAAAAGTGTCATGGCTGGGCACAGTGACTCACTCCTGTAATCTCAGCACATTAGGAGGCCAAGGTGGGAGGATTACTTGAGGCCAGGAGTTTGAAACTAGCCTGGGCAACATCGTGAGACCCTGTGTCTACCAAAAAAAAAAAAATAATAATAACCAGGTGTGGTGGCATGAACCTGTAGTACCAGCTGCTTAAGAGGCTGAAGATGGGGGGGAGGGATTGCATTGGGGAGTTATACCTGATATAAATGATGAATTGATGGGTGCTGACGAGTTGATGGGTGCAGCACACCAACATGGCACAAGTATGCATATGTAATAAACCTGCATGCTATGCACATGTACCCTAGAACTTAAAGTATAATAAAAAAAAATAATAAAATAAATAAATAAATAAATAAATAAATAAAAAGAGGCTGAAGATGGAGAATGGCTTGAGCCCAAGAGTTCAAGGGTGCAGTGAACTATGATCATGCTGCCCTACTCCAGTCTGAGCAACAGAGACACCATCTCTGGGGATAAAAAATGGCCATGATGATGAATATCACTTCTCGTGCCTTTTTATGCTTGTGCTAAATAGTTGTGAAATACTGCTAAATTTTTGTGAAATAAGTTCCTAGAAGTGAATTTGCTTTGCAAAAGGGTGTGTTATACTTCCCATTTTAATACATATTCTCAAATTGCTCTCCTGTAAGGTTATTTATTTTACACTTCCCTACACAATGTACAAGATCATACACATTCCCAATACTGGATACATGTACTCTTTTGATCTTTTTCAGCCTAAGAGGAGAAAATGGCATTCCTTTTAATTCCTCATTGTAGATGAAAGTGAAGTACTTTTTATCAGTTTGTTAGTCATTTACATATTTCTTCTGTGAATTACTAGTACAGTTGCTTTGCTTGCTTTTCTATTTGCATGTTCTTCTTTTTTCCTCAAAATTTTCAACTTCTTTTTTGTTTTGTGTTGGTTTTTATTTCTATCAAAGCTCAGTGTTCCCATAATCAAGTCTGCAGAGATCCTGATGAGTAAAACAGTCAGCCTGGCCTAAGAGCTTGTGCTTACTGCTCCTCAGAGTCAAGTGTTTTCAAGTCACCTTGCTGATTTTTTGGCATTTACCTCTACATTGCTAAATAGCATGCTTATCACTGCTGTTTCTAGGTTTTCATTTTAGATGTTATATTTTGATCTCCTACTGTGAAAGATGAGGATTTATTTCTTTTCAGCCCCCAGCCTCTGTGCTTCCTGTCTTTGCATTCTCTCATTGTGGTTGTGTGTACCTGGAGTTCACATTAAGATGCTGTGAGTGACATTCGTAGATTAGCCATGTAGTAGTATACACTGCTGCTGCTTTTTCTTTTACACAACATTTTATTCACCCTTCACTTAAAATTATCTGTTTTTGTCTGTCTACTTAGTTTTCTTTTTCTTTTTCTTTCTTCTTCTTTTTTTTGAGACGGAGTCTCACTCTGTTACCAAGCTAGAGTGCTATGGCATAATCTCGGCTCACTGCAACCTCTGACTCCTGGGTTCAAGCGATTCTCCTGCCTCAGCCTCCCAAGTAGCTGGGATTACAGGCACATGGCACCACACCCAACTAATTTTTATACTTTTAGTAGACGGAGTTTCACCATGTTGGCCAGGATGGTCTCGAACTCCTGACCTCAGGTAATCCACCCGCTTCTGCCTCCCAAAGTGCTGGAATTACAGGCGTGAGCCACCGCACCCAGCCTGTTTACTTAGTTTTCTATGTAAATGTCACTAATTCAACCCAACTCTTTGTGAGATATCCCCACGCATCACAGGGTTCAGGGATCACAGCAGTGTCATCTTGAGATCTCTCTGGAGCCTCTGACCTCCTCCATCATGGCCACCCTCTGTGCCTGGTGCACAGATTTCCTGTTAGTTCTTTGCCTCTCTTTTTTGATCTTCTGTATCCTACATCCTATTCTTTTCCTTTTTTTTTTTTTTCCTCCAGTATCTCCCTGAGAATGGGTTCGTAGAAGGTAAAATTTTATGGCCTTGCATCTTTGTTTTACCCTAATGCTTGATGGTTTCCTTGGGTATAACATTTTAGGTCAGAAACTATTTCCCTTTATAATTTTGTGGGCATTGCTCCATTGTCTTCTATTTGCCAGTGTTGCAGCAAGAAGAAAAGAATTCCAGTCCTTTGTGACTTTTTTCTTTTCAAAAGCTCATAGGGGGTTCTGGCTGTTCCCAGGATTCTAAACTTTCAGTGTGGTTGGCCTTGCTGTATAGCTTAAGGTTTTTTTTTTTTCTTTTTCTTTCTTTCTTTTTTTTTTTATCACGTTAGTCACTCACTGCACCCTTTTAATACAGTAATTCATGTCTTTATTTTCTGGAATTATTTCATTGGTAATTTCTTCTACTCTGTTTTCGTTTTCTGGAGCTCCCTTTACCCTGGTCCTCTAATTATCATATTTTTTTTTCCTCCTGTTTTCTATCTCTTTGCCTTTTAGTTTTGTTTTCTGGGATTAAACTTGAGACTTCCCTAAGTTTAGTCTTACAAATTCTATTAAATGGTTCATTTCTGCTATCTTTTTTTTGGTTTTGCATCACTTCAATTTTATTATTTTTAATTGTGTCACTCACAGCCTGTGTATGAGGCCTGCGACTATGGTCTTCATAGTAGAGAGCTGTTCCTGTGGCGTGTCCATGACGAACTCCTGATGTCAGTGTCTTTAGGTCCTTCCTCTTGGGCTCATCCATTCCCCAGAGAAGGGCCTTCCAGTCTCCTGCTTGAGGGCTTAGACTTGGCAGGCGGGATGATGGAATCAGTCAGAGAAGTGGCCTGGGGGTGGAGAGTGACCATCTCAGCCCTCACCTTGTAAATTCACTTAATTCCTTTGTTTTCAGTGCATCACTTGTGCCTCAACTGCTCAGTATCCACCTGGTCCAGAGGCCTCATTTTATCCTCTGGTGTGCAGAGAAGAGAGAGTGTCTGGAGCTTTGGCTGCTCTGTGAACAGATCTCTAACCCAGTCCTCCTGTTTTTAACCACCTTCATTCCCCCACCTGAAGCACCTCTTGCCACAAATTTCCTGAGCCTTTGGGGGATTTTGTACCATAAATCAGGTTGGGTCTTTGCCCTTCCCCACTGCTGTCTTGGGATTTAATTTGCTTAGGTCTGTTACGTTAGTTATTTCTTGTCCATCAGCTTTTCAACTGCCAATGTTTTGTTTTCTTTCCTGTTCTCTTTTTCCTTGTCAGTTAATGCTTTTGGTGGAAAAAAAGAAATTCCTTTCTGTGGTTTCATGGGGCTTCACAATGGAATGAGATTGTGAGTGTGTGCATGCATTTCATCACTGTCTGCCTGGAGGCCTCCGAGAGCTTTATTCGTTTCTTCTGAAGGATATTAACCATATCTGTCACAGAGGTTGCAGGCATCCATACACACACACACACACACACACACATCTACACACACACACTATGTAAATACACATACGCCTTTGTTCTGGATGGCCATTTATTTCAGCATCACTTACTTCATCATCTGTCTTGAACTACCTGATAGGCCTAGGTATGAATGGGAACTGCGTGGTGTCTGGACTTGCTCTTCCCTTCTGTGGCTCTGTGGGTCTGGTCCTCTGCCCCAGGTTGCTGCCGAGCAGAGAAATGAGAGTGTGACCTGAGTATGGCACAGCATCCTGGGCCCCAGCCAGGGCCCCGTGAGGGTCAGCCAGTGCTGTGATGTGCATTGTCGTGATGACTTTTATGCCCTGGTATTTTTCATTATTTCATTATACTTGTTGGTTTTCTAGATAAATTATCACAAATAATGATAATTTTATTTCTTCTTTCCAATATTTATACCTCTTGTACTTTTTTTGGTTTATTGCATTCATGAAAGTGCAGGTCACTGTTGAATAATGCTATTGATGGTGGATATTCTTGTTTTATTTTCTGTTAGTAATATCTCACCCAAATAAGATTTAACAATATTGTTAAATAATTTAAAAATCACCTAAATAAGATTTTTGTATTGTTTTCTGATGAATAGTTTATCAATTAAGGGATGCTTGCATCTGTTTTGAATTTACTGAGTTTTTTTAAATCCAGAAATAGATGAGAATTATGGCAAATTCCTTTTTGGCAGTTAATAAGCTATTCATATGGTTTCTTTTTAAACTTATTTTTTAAATCCAGAAATAGGTAAGAATTACAGCAAATTCCTTTTTGGCATTTAATAAGCTATTCATATGGTTTCTTTTTAAACTTATTTATGTAATTAATAACATAGATTTTCTGATAGGAAAAAATTCTTACGTATCTGGGGGCAAAATTCCAATTTAGTTATGGTGTATTACTGTTGTGGGAAATCTCTACTTGATTGTGGTTGATATTTAGTATGAAGCATATTATTTTTTATACTCTTATTGTTGAAGAGACATTTGGCTTGTGGTTGCTTGCTTTTAAGTATAAATGAAGTTTTGTGTTAATAAGGGCTGATCTTTTTAGTTATGATGTTAGTGAGCTCTAAAACCCTGTATCATCTTTTTATATAGTCAAAAATGCAATTTAAGGGCCAAGTGAAGTGGCTCATACCTATAATCTCAGGGTTTTAGGAAGCCAAGGTGGGAGAATCACTTGAGGCCAGGAGTTTGAGACCAATCAGGTCAACGTAGCAAGACCTTCTCTTACAAAAACTTTGTAGAAAAATAGCTGGGCATAGTGACACTACATGCCTGTAGTCTCAGGTACTTGTGAGGCTGAAGTGGGAGGATTGCTTGAGCCCAGGAGTTCAAGGTTGCAGTGAGCTGTGATCATGCCACTGCACTTCAGTGTGGGCAACAGAGTGAGACTCTGACTCTTTAAAAAAAAAAACAAAAAACTAATACGTACTTATTTTACTGCCTTCTCTAGTAGGGTTGGTGACAGAATTAATTCTCAGCCAAACATTTTTTTTTTTTTTTTGTGACGGAGTCTTACTCTGTCACCCAGGCTGGAATGCAGTGGCCAATCTCCGCTCACTGCAAGCTCCGCCTTCCGGGTTCATGCCATTCTCCTGCCTCAGCCTCCCGAGTGTCTGAGACTACGCTCGCCACCACGCCTGGCTAATTTTTTGTATTTTTAGTAGAGACAGGGTTTCACTGTGTTAGCCAGGATGGTCTCAATCTCCTGACCTCATGATCTGCCTGCCTCGGCCTCCCAAAGTGCTGGGATTACAGGTGTGAGCCACTGCACCCAGCCAAAGATGTTTTATACTCTGGGTATAAGACTCTGACTCTCCAATCTGACAAATGAAAACTTGAAGCTTTGAAAAAAAAATTGGGTGGAAGTTGGAAAACTTCTCATTTAAAAGTTCCAGACAATTTTTGTGTTCTCTAACAGTGAAGACTAAAGTTTTCCCTGGGACTGATACTCTTGTTTTGGTGAAAGTCCTCTGAAAGGACCTGTTAGTTGTACAAAGGTAAGGCTAGGCCTCCTCCTGTTCTCAGGGCTCAAGGTGTGAGTGGTCTGAGGCCCATCAGCGACCCCTGTGCCTCAGTGGGAGATCGAGTGTCTCCCATCCCATGTGGCCACTTGATCTGCTGAATTCTGAGTCAGGTATGTTGAAGTCTCTTACTCTTAACTGTGGTTTGTGTCAAAAGCTTTGATTTCTAAGAGATTATGGTCGAACCATACATAAAGGTTTCTAGCCCTATCTTGATGGTTTTTACCTTTAATTTTAGTTAGTCCTTTTAATCTTGAAGTATACATTTTACAATACTAATATTACTGCTTCCATCTATGTTCTGAGGTTAAAAATCAGAGTTGGAGGCAGGGTCTGGACCCAAGTGCTCTTGCCAGGGCTGCTTTCTAGGGTAGAATGGAGGAAGAGCCTTGGGCCAAGACCACTGGCCACTGTCGCCAGGGGTGCAGCCAAAAGTCAGGGCTGTGCCTGGGAGCAAGAGGGACTCCCAAGACCCAGAGCAGATCTGGAGCACTGTGAGTTGGAGGAGTCGGGGTCGGACAGCAGCCTACAAGGGTGAGGGTGGTGAGAAAGCAGGGTGAACAGAGAAGGACAGATGTGGCCCACTCAGGGATCCACACCAGCGTCTCGTGGCATCTGGTGCCTAGTCACCAGCATGCATGGGGTCGCCCCTGCATTCGTGGGCTGATGCTTCTGAAAGACTGAGCCTCGCAGCACCAGGGTGCTGCTGGACAGAAACACCCACATAACCAAGCAGAACTTCTTAGCAGCTGTTTAAAGGGATAACTAGAAATTCTCCATCCTAATTGGGCAAGATTACTTACCAGCTTGTGAAGTAGGGCATATGCTTAAAGTACTTTTTAAACCTTTTTTTTTAAATGATGCTGCTAAATGAAAGTACTTTTTATTTCACAGCGAGGATCCGTTTTTGCCAAATGAAGTTCACTTACTTAGCGCCTTTTATTGGTGCTTTGATGGAGAGGGGGTGTGGTCTGTCCCTTCAGCCTTGTTGTTCTTGATCTGGTTTTTCTTTTTTTATTTTTATTTATTTTGAGATGGAGTCTTACTGTGTCGCCCAGGCTGGAGTGCAGTGGCACGATCTTGGCTCACTGCAACCTCTGCCTCCCGGGTTCAAGTGATTCTCCTGCCTCAGCCTCCCAAGTAGCTGGGATTATAGGCACCCGCCACCATACCCAGCTAACTTTTGTATTTTTGTAGAGACGGAGTTTCACCATGTTGACCAGGCTAGTCTTGAACTCTTGACCTCAGGTGATCCACCCGTCTTAGTCTCCCAAAGTGCTGAGATTACAGGCATGAGGCACCGCACCTGGTCGGAAGATTTTTTTTTTTTTTTTTTTTTGAGACGGAGTCTCACTCTGTCACTCAGGCTAGAGTGCAGTGGTGCAATCTCGGCTCACTGCCGAAATCTGCCTCCCGGGTTCACACCATTCTCCTGCCTCAGCCTCCTGAGTAGCTGGGACTACAGGTGCCCGCCACCACGCCTGGCTAATTTTTTGTATTTTTAGTAGACACGGGGTTTCACTGTGTTAGCCAGGATGGTCTCAATCTCCAGACCTCGTGATCCACCCACCTCGGCCTCCCAAAGTGCTGGTATTACAGGTGTGAGCCACCATGCCCAGCCTCTTTTTTTTATTTTTTATTGTAAAATACACATAACATGAAATTTATCATTTTAACTGTTTTAATGTACAGTTCAGAGGCATGAAGCATGTTCACATGGTTGTGCAATCATCACTACTTTCTATTTCCAAAACGTTTTCATCATCCCAAACTGAGCTCTGTAAGCTTTAAACACTGGGGTGGGGGCTTCCTATTTGCTGTCTTCAGCCCCTAACCACCGTTTTGCTTTGTCTCTGAATTTATCCATTCTTGGCACCTCATAGACGTGGACTTACACAGCATGTGCCCTTTGGTGAGGGGCTGATTTCACTCAGTGCAACTTCCTCAGGCCCATCTGTGTTGCGGCGTGTGTCAGCCACACTGCTTCTGCATCCATCCATCCACCTTCTTCTCTCCATAGCCCCTACCCCATTCTAGTTCAGGAGTTGTGGTTTTCCTTGTGTCTTCCAGAACCACAACTGGGAGACCGCCTGCCACCATGGCTTGAAAACCCGTACTGACTCTGTAGTCAGCAGAGTTAGACCCATATTCCTGGCCTGTGTGGAAAGACTGGCTTTTTCTGACAGGAGTACTTAGCTGTTTTATTCATCCTCTCTTTTCTCAGAGGTATGGTACGCAGCTCTCCTCCCTGCCCTCACCACCACCTACCTGAAAGACAGGAAGATTAGGTCCTCCGTGTGCTTAAGGAAAAGGAGAGAGTGTTTTGGTTGCCAGCAATTTGGGCTCCAGGCCTTCATCAAGGCAACTCATCGAGGTCCATATTGGAGAATTAGAGGTGTAACAGAGGCAGAGGATAAGAGCGGAAGTTCCAGTGGGCTGTGGAGGGAGAGCAGAGGCCAGCATGCCCCCTGGAGATGGTGGCCGATGGCTGAGAGGAACATCTAGGAAGACCAGAAACTCAGCCACCCTGCAGACTAAGGGCCCACATCCTGCCTCTTCCAACCTGCCAAATTCCTATGAAATGTGGGAGAAAGTGAGGGGACTCACAAGGTGGGCTTTTAGAGACGGCACTGGACTTCAGTTAAAGGTTCTTGGCCGGGCATAGTTGCTCATGCCTTTAATCCCAACACTTTGGGAGGTTGAGGCAGAAGGATTGCTTGAGCCCAAGGAGTTCAATGCTACAGTGAGTTATGATCATGCCACTGCACTCTTGCCTCGGTGATGGAGTGAGACCCTGTCTCTAAAATGAAAGAAAGGTTATTATCATGAGTTAGCCTCATTTTCTGGCTTTCCAGGGTCATTTGAAGGAAGTATCTATATCAAAACTGCCCATTTACACTTTTTCCCATGTAAATAGAAATACTAGATGTCATGCCAGCTTTAGGAAGGAAAAATAGGATTTTCAAAAATAAATATTGTCAGAAAGTCTCCTCCTGGAGACTGAGGGTGATTTAAGTATCTTTGTCTTCTTTCCTCCTGAGGGCTATCTGAGACTGAGGGCCTCAGTAGGTCAAATATGCCAGCAACTGGTGCTGCAACATGACACCACCCAACACCAAAGCCATCATGTCACCATTCAGAAAAAGGAGGCTTTGGTATTTGCTGCTGTTCCCTCTCCCTCCCCCAGGACAGCATGTGAGCCTATTTAGATAATTACAGTCCCAAGTGAATCTGCACTGAGCATTTTTTCCATTCCCTTACTCATGAAATGTTGTCCATTTGGGAAAAAGAAGTAATTTCACCACAAGACACTTATGATTTTAGAGGCTGAATTCCGCCTTTCTAAGTATAAACTAAACTTAATCTTGGGACAAAATTCCTTTGAATTAATTCTTTAGTTATTACATATTATTTTCTTAGTAAGCACATCCAGAAATATAGAAGTACTGTTTCGTTTAAAAAAAATTTCACTTACTAAAAATGTTCTCTTTGGAGTGCTAGAACTTTGTGGATTAACTTATGACTTAACATCTTTCCACACAGGCCAGGAATATGGATCTAACTCCGCTGGCTACAGAGTTGGAAAGGGTTTTCAAGCCATGGTGGCAGGTGGTCTCTCAGCCAGAATTGTGGTTCTGGAGGACACAAGGAAACCCACAACTCCTGAACCATGATGGGGATTGGGGTATTGAGAGAAGAGGTGGATGGGTGGATGCAGAAGCGGCGTGGCTGACATGCACGACAACACGGATGGGCCTGTGCTGAGTAAAAATAAGCCCGTCATCAAAGGGCACATGCTGTATGGTAGAGGGACACAGTCACGCGTGTGTTGTTGGGAGACAGAGTGTAAGGTGGAAGAACCTCTTTGAGGGCAATTTGGCGGAATCCATCAAAATGGATTCCACCTGTGTGTAGAGATGTGCTTGGGAGGATAATTATTGCACTAGTGTTTGTGATAATGAAAGACTGGAAACACCCTAAATGCCTACTGTCTCCATCCATATGATGGACCTGCATGTGTCATCAGAGAGTGAAGTAGGCAATGGTGACCGAAGTAAAGCTAGCAGTGATGAAATATTTACCGTGTGACCGACATTGTCTAAGTGCATTTGGTCTTGACCACAATCCCATGAATTAGGCATTTTATATCCAGTTTATGAATATGAAACCAAAGCAGCAAGAGGCTCCATGACTGCTCAGAGTCACACTCTAGTAAGGGTCAGAGCTGGGACTGAACTCCTGCTGTTGGGCCCAGCATCTGGTCCCTTGGTCTCTACACTGAAATTGTTCCTCCAGATGTCATGAAGGACCTAGCTCTGTATATCTTGGTAAGGGAGCAGAACATGCCGCCATCTGCATAAAAGAGGGGAACTATGCATGCATGTTTGCATAAGTGCAAGGCAGCACTGTCCTGTAGAACCTTCTGTGATGACGGGAATGTTCTAGATCTGTGCTGGCTGAACCTTAGCCACAGTGGCTGCTGAGCACTTAAAAGGTGGCTAATGTGACTAAGAAATTGCATTTTAATTTTATTGTATTTTAATTTTAAAAATTATTAATTTTTTTCTTCAACTTTTAACTTCTGGGGTACACGTGCAGGATGTGTAGGTTTGTTACATAGGTAAACATGTGACGTGGTGGTTTGCTGCACAGATCAACCCGTCACCCAGGTATTAAGCCCAGCATCCATTAGCTATTCTTCGTGGTGCTGTCACTCCCTCATGCCCCCAGGCAGGCCCCAGTGTGTGGTGCTCCCATACATGTGTCCATGTGGTCTCATCATTCAACTCCCACTTACAAGTGAGAACATGCAATGTTTTTTTTCTCTTCCTGCATTAGTTTGCTGAGGATAACGGCTTCCAGCTTCGTCCATGTCCCTGCAAAGGATATGATCTCGTTCCTTTTGATGGCAGCATAGAATTCCATGGTGTATATGTCCCTTATTCTCTTTATTCAGTCTATCATTGATGGGCATTTGAGCTGATTCTATGTCTTTGCTCTTATGACTAGTGCTGCAGTGAACCGTATCTTTATGATAGAATGTTTTTTTTTTTTTTTTTTTGAGACGGAGTCTCGCTCTGTCGCCCAGGCTAGAGTGCAGTGGCCGGATCTCAGCTCACTGCAAGCTCCGCCTCCCGGGTTTACGCCATTCTCCTGCCTCAGCCTCCCGAGTAGCTCGGATTACAGGCGCCCGCCACTTCGCCTGGCTAGTTTTTTATATTTGTTTTAGTAGAGACGGGGTTTCCCCGTGTTAGCCAGGATGGTCTTGATCTCCTGACCTCGTGATCCGCCTGTCTCGGCCTCCCAAAGTGCTGGGGTTACAGGCTTGAGCCACCGCGCCCGGCCGATAGAATGATTTATATTCCTTTGGGTATATGCCCAGAAATGAGATTGCTAGGTCAAGTGTTATTTCTGCTTCTGGGTCTTTGAGGAATTGCCACACTGTGTTCCATAATGATTGAACACTCTGACCAACAGTGTAAAAGCATTCCTTTTTCTCCACAGACTTGCCAATATCCATAGTTTCTTGACTTTTTAATAATCGCCATTCTGACTGGTGTGAGATGGTATCTCATTTTGGTTTTTATTTGCATTTCTCTAATAAGTGATGTTGAGCTTTTTTTCATTTGTTTCTTGGTCACATGAATGTCTTGTTTTGAGAAGTGTCTGTTCATGTACTTTGCCCACTTTTTAAAGAGGTTTTTTTTTCTTGTAAATTTGTTTAAGATTTTAACTAATTTAAACAGCCACGTGTGGCTGCTGGCTGCTCTTTGGGGCAATGCAAGGTAAAACATAGAAGGTTGTAAAAGAGAAGATCACTGGATTTTGTGGTTTGCAAACCTACCTTTAAAAAAGCTTCTGCAGGCCAGGCATGGTGGCTCACGCCTGTAACCTCAGCATTTTGGGAGGCCGAGGTGGGCAGATCGCTTGAGGTCAGGAGTTCGAGACCAACCTGGCCAACATGGCGAAACCCCAACTCTACTGAAAATATAAAAATTAGTCATGCATAGTGGCATGTGCCTGTATTCTCAGCTACTTGGGAGGCTGAGGCATGAGAATCACTTGAACCTGGGAGGCAGAGTTGCAGTGAGCCGAGATTGTGACACTGCACTCCAGCCTGGACAACAGAGCAAGACTCCGTATAAAAAAAAAAAAAAAAAAACCTTTGCAGAAATGTCAGATTGGAAGAACAGGTTTCATAACTGTTTATTTCAGAACCACTGATTTAATCTAGCCACTTCATCTGAAAGATGAGAAAACCAAAGGCAGAAAAGATGAGTCATTTTCCTGAAGTCACACTGAGTTGCTTTAGTGAGAGGAGGAGGAGCTGGTCACGGTTTAGGTTGGTTTGTTACTCTTCAGAGCAATGGACATTTAGGTTAGCCAGGGGCTTCATTCAGTTTGATGTCAGCTCAGTTGTTAGTGTGGGCAGTCGGTTCCTGGAAACTGCAGCTTTGGGTGAAACCACATACCATAAGCCATGAGAACTCAACTATGGCTCGTATCAGTTAGCCTACAGTGAAACTGGTTTTGTCACACAGCACATCACCATTTCACTTAACATCACAGTGTCTAAGAACCTCTCAATGACATTAAGTGAGGACTTATTATAAAACAAAGAAAGAACCAGATTTTTGTCTCCCGGGCTCCCAGAACTCCATGAGGAATCTTGTAGTGGCTCGCCCTTTCCTGAAGCCCCAGAGTTCATCCTGCCTCCTGTACACTACAACCTCAGGCTGTGCTGCCTGCCTGCACCGCAGCATGGGTAAATCACATGCAGTAGGACCACACTTCCCTGCAGGTGTACTCCTCAGCCCCTGTCGCATGGAGGGCTTTAGAAATGTTTGTGTGGATTCTACTGCCAGCTTTGAGGGCTGAACCGCTAGTGAGTCGTGCAGGTGGCTCATGAGAAGATGTCTCCAGCGTTTCCTTGGGGGAGCTGCTGGACACAGGTAAACATTCAGCAAGGAGCAGGATGGGGCTTCAGGGTGCTGCCAGTCCACTGACCCTGGGTGACTCCAGGAGGAGAGGAGCCAGCAGAGCTTTGCATAGTTATGACAGTTTTTAGAAGCAGCAAGCAAGGAAGAAGAGAGGAGTTAATGAAAATGAGGTAGCTAACTTAACAGAAAGGCAGAGGAAGAAAGGAGAGGAAGAAAATTCCAGGAAAGTGTTTGTCCAGAGGCCTGAAGTGTGATCCTGGGGACAGAAGATGGCAGGGAATCGTGTGGGTCCTGAACTGAGGGCATAGAGAAGACCTGCTCTCACGATGCCACAGAAGAAACCAGAGGCCCTTGCTGAGCCACGGGGCTTCGCCTGCCTTCAGGTGCTGTGCAAGGCCAGCACTGCCTGAGCTGCTGGTGGGCCAGAGGAAGTGGACCCAGCCAGGGGGCAGGAGGTGTTGACCTGTGCTTGCAACGCAACCAGACCCTGTGTCACAATGCCAAAGCCAGGGAATCTCAGGGAGGAAACGCTGCAGGTGGGGACTCCCTGAGTGTTTGTCAAATGAAAACAGAGGAAGTAAGAAAGATGGGGCCCCAGCCACTCCTGAGATGTTAACTCCTGTGATTCTGTCTCCAGGGAGAGGCTGTGCAGCATCCGCCTGAACATGTCTGGGACACAGCTGTCCTCTTGACATGGGAAGGCTCTTGCCCACAGAGGAGTAAAGGGAGGGGCGCTGCTTCCTGGACCAGCTCACCGTGGTCGCTGTCTCCTCTTTCCCAGTCTCAAACCCTCAGTTCCATCAGGGCAGATAGTGAGAGGAACCATTTAAAAAGCGAATTATGGCCGGGCGCAGTGGCTCAAGCCTGTAATCCCAGCACTTTGGGAGGAGGCTGAGACGGGCGGATCATGAGGTCAGGAGATCGAGACCATTCTGGCTAACCCGGTGAAACCCCGTCTCTACTAAAAAATACAAAAAAAACTAGCCGGGTGTGGTGGCGGGTGCCTGTAGTCCCAGCTACTCGGGAGGCTGAGGCAGAAGAGTGGCGTAAACCCGGGAGGCAGAGCTTGCAGTTAGCTGAGATCCGGCCACTGCACTCCAGCCTGGGCGAGAGAGCGAGACTCCGTCTCAAAAAAAAAAGTAAAAAAAAATAAAAAGCGAATTATTCCAAATCAATCTCCAATTAAAATCCCAACAAACTTTATTCTTGAACTTAACAAAATAATTAAAAATTCACCTGGAAGAATAAACAAGAAGAAAATGTAGAGAAAGAGTGCTGATGAAGGCAGGTTGCCCTGCCTGATTGGAAAGGTGCTATGAAGGCCCCCTTCACACGTCATTCTGCCCACCCTGGCGTTGCAGAAGGAAAGGCACAGTGGAAACAGCCATGAGCATGGCCCCTGCAGCTCATGTTTCAGAGTAGTAATGACATTGAATTGAGCGGGTTGAGGAGGTCTGCATTTTCTTAAATTTTAAAAGATAAGCAGGCTGGGCACAGTCACTCATGTCTGTAATCCCAGTACCTTGGGAGGCCAAGGTGGGCGGATCACGAGGTCAGGAGATCAAGACCATCCTGGCTAACACAGTGAAACCCTGTCTCTACTGAAAAAAAATACAGAAAATTATCCAGGCGTGGTGGTGGGCACTGTAGTCCCAGCTACTCAGAAGGCTGAGGCAGGAGAATGGTGTGAACCCGGGAGGCGGAGCTTGCAAGTGAACCGAGATCGCGTGACTGTACTCTAGCCTGGGCGACAGAGCCAAGACTCTGTCTCAAAAAAAAACAAAAAAAAGGATAAGCAGAAGTTGCCAACCTTGATTTGGGAGATAATGAGCCATATAAAATAAAAAGAAGGTGACTAAAACAATAACATGAACAGGATCAGAATTGGAATTCCAAGGAACCCCAGAGTTATTTGCTTGGGGGACAATAGGTTGCTTTCCACCACCACAGAGATGTGATTCACTCCTTTGCATCAGACGTGAAAGAAGTCAGGTCAGGTGTTGGGGTTGCTATAGGTGTAGAGCAAACCACTGTGAAACACAGTGGATTAGAATAACAACAGTGTTCATTTTGTTTGGGCATGACTGCTGTCTGCTCCTTGGTCACCAGCCCTCATGGCTGCCGCTGGGACAGTGGGGCCGCCATCTGTCTCCATGCAGCCTGTATACTTGGCCAGCGTGAATTTCCACATACTCCAGGAGCCTCAGGGGTCCAAGAGAGCATTCCAAGAATCCTGGGTAGGAACTTCAAGCTCTTAGGAACTGGCCTTCTGAGTCCCAAGTCACTTACTCCACATTCGAGCAAATTGTTAAGGCCAGCCTAGATTCAAGCGGAGGAGAATTGGACTCTGTCTCTTAAATGGAGGATTTCTCAGAATCTGTAGACATCTTTAACCTATCACATAAGGAAAAAAACATTAAGGCCTGCCTTTCTAGCAAGGGTTGAATTGCATCTTGCTTCCCTCATTTACAGCCAAGTCTTCTTCAAAATTTTTGGAATGAAAAGGACAAGGCATTCATTTATGATCTGTTTGACACAGAATCATATAATTACTAGAACTCTTATTCATTCATGACTTTGGAATCCACATTGGCCTATTTTGTCTATATGTGATGCCACTAATTTTATATATGTGTGTGTGTGTGTGTGTGTGTGTATATATATATATTTTTTTTTTTTTTCGAGACAGAGTCTCACTTTGCTGCCCAGGCTGGAGTGCAGTGGTGCTATCTCGGCTCACTGCAACCTCCGCCTCCCAGGTTCAAGTGATTCTCCTGCCTCAGCCTCCTGAGTAGCTAGGATTACAGGTGCCTGCCACCACGCCTAGCTAATTTTTGTATTCTTAATAGAGACAAAGTTTCACCATGTTGGCCAGGCTAGGCTGGTCGTGAACTCCTGACCTCAGGTGATCCACCCGCCTTGGCCTCCCAAAGTGCTGGGATTACAGGCGTGACCCACCACACCCAGCCCACCACTAATATTTTTAATAATGTGTATTATTTTTACAAATATGTAATTTGTAAAAGTAATAGATGGTCATTGTGAAAAAATGTAAACACATTAAGATGAAGAAGAATTGAGTTAAATGTCAGCTCACTTAATTTGGTTCCTACTTCTGGCATATCAAAATCTTTTTAGATACTAACCATCTATTAATTTGCTATTCTCTATCCTTCCCAGACTTCTCTGACCACATTAGAAAATGTAGAAATGCACAGGTCCAACCTTTTAGGTTGACATGTATCAAATAATGAGTGAAAAACATCAAGTACCTAGAAGGTGCTGCATATAGCAAACCCATCAAAAATCAGAATATCAGTTTTCCCATGAGCTTTACAGGAACATCTGAAGATTAGCAAATGGAGTAATAGAGTGTTTTTTGTAAAAAATTCTTTAAAAGTTGACTCAGCCTAGGCCGGACATGGTGTCTCATGCCTGTAATCCCAGCACTTTAGAAGGCCAAGGTGGGTAGATCACCTGAGCTCAAGAGTTCGAGACCAGCCTGGCCAACATGGCGAAACCCCATCTTTACTAAAAACACAAAAATTAGCCAGGCATGGTGGTGTGTGCCTGTAATTCCAGCTACTTGGGAGGCTGAGGCAAGAGAATTGCTTGAACCCAGGAGGTGGAGGTTGCAGTGAGCCGAGATCATGCAACTGCACTCCAGCCTGGGCGACAGAGCAAGACTCTGTCTCAAAAAACAAATAAATAAATAAACAAAAGTTTTCTTAGCCTAATTGATAGATAATTCAGATATTTTCAGCTCCCCATTTTGAACAGTAATGCTGCAGTAAACGTCCTTGTGGGTGTGTCATGTCCATTTCCTCTATACCGGACACCTCGATGTGATATTACTGAGTCAAATTGTATTTTCATTTTCCAAAACATACTTCCAGTTGCGTTCTTAAAAGCCTGTATCATTTTATGTTCTCATCAACCAATATAAGACTACCCATTTCCCCACATCTTCATTAACCCTATGGATTAAGAGTCTTTTTCAATTTTTGCCAGTTTAATGGGTGAACATGATACGTTACCATTTTATTTTCTATGAGACTGAACATCTTTTCATACATTTCAGACTATTTGTGTTTCCTCTTCAGTATGTTACTGGTTCATTTCCCTGCCAATTTTTACTTGAGTTATCTGTCTCTTTCTTAGTGATTTTAGGAATATATTCTGGATACTAGACATTTGCTATATATATATGTGTGTGTGTGTGTATATATATATATGTATATATATACTGGTTTTAATTTTGTCATACAGAAACTTAAATTTTTGTAGTCAGATTTCTCAGTCCTTTCTTTTATGTTTTTTGTTTTGTTTTGCTTTTGTATTTTGTGCCTTATATGGCTTTCTTTCCCCAGGTTTATAATCTTAATTCTTCTGTATTTTCTTTTTATAATGTTATAATTTTAGTTTTTAAGCTTAGTTATCTGGAACTCATCTCTACGAAACAAGCAGTGTGGGAATAATCTCTGAGAGAAGGGAAACTCCTGCAGTGATGGCCAGCTCACCAGTTCTCTGCCTGGAAACAATATCCACCACCCAGTGCAGGGAGCTGGCCTCTGACCAGAGCATAGCAGCCCCACTGGCTGAGGAGGTGGTGATCAGGCGGTGACCAGAGAGGGCAGCCTAAGCCGCACATTTTATGGAGTGGGATATCAGAAAGGAGGATGCTATGAAGAGAGGGGACCCAGGAGTCTATGTGCAGTTCACCACAAGTCCGTGGCTAAGGGCAGTGATCTCCGTGTGCAGGACGAGGCCACGCGAGGTTTACCAGCTAGCCTGAGATCGGAACAGAGATACTGAAATTGGATGTCTGTGACTGGGCACAGTGGCTCATGCTTGTAATCCCAGCACAGGTAGATCACCTGAGATCAGGATTTCGAGACCAGCATGGCCAACATGGTGAAACCCCATCACTACTAAAAATACCAAATTAGTTGGGCGTGGTGGCAGGCGCCTGTAGTCCCAACTACTCAGGAGGCTGAGGCAGGAGAATCGCTTGAACCTGGGAGGTAGAGGTTTCAGTGAACCGAGATTGCACCACTGCACTCCAGCCTGGGCGACAGAGTGAGACTCTGTCTCAAAAAATAAATAAATAAATAAAATTGAATGTGTGTATACACCAGTCCCAGGCAAGGACTGAACACTGAATGCACAGCAGGGAAAGAGCACAGGCTGCATTTGCTGAGATTTCACATGAACCTACTTATGTGTGCGTTTGCTTTGTATTCTCTCTCACCAGACCTTTAATGTAAGTGTGGTCCTCCCTGGGCTCTTACTGCATATGCTGAGCTCCAGTGAGGAATGAACTGCTTTTATCCTCTGTGATCTGTAAACTGTTACATTTTCCCAAAAACTCAAACTGATTCCACAGCTGTAATAATAAAGACCTATTGGGAAAATCCCAGAGAGATCCTGGGAATGAGGTTGTTTAGATCACCATGAGCCTGAGACAGCTGGTTCCTGCAAGAGGGAACGTACAGAACTTTCTTTTCTTTTTTTTTTTTTAAGATGGACTCTCTGTTTTGTCACCCAGAATGGAGTGCAGTGGCGTGATCTCGGCTCACTGCAACCTCCACTTCTTGGGTTCAAGCGATTCTCCTGCCTTAGCCTCCTGAGTAGCTGGAATTACAGGCGTGTACCACAACGTCTGTTTTTTTTTTTTTTTTTTTTGAGATGGGTCTCCCTCTGTCGCCTAGGCTGGAG
>NW_012117955.1:902170-909733 GCF_000951035.1 Colobus angolensis palliatus | reverse complement strand
TACAGGCAGGCACCACCATGCTCAACTAACTTTTGTATTTTTAATAGAGACAGGGTTTTGCCCTGTTGGCCAGGCTGGTCTCAAACTCCTGACCTCAGGTGATCCGCCCACCTTGGCTTCCCAAAATGCTGGGATTACAGGCATCAGCTACCATGCTTGGCCAAGTTTTTTCGTCATGTTGGCCAGGCTGGTCTCGAACTTCTGACCTCAAGGGATCCAACTGACTCGGCCTCCCAGAGTGCTGGGATTACAGGCATGAGCCATGACTCTTGGCCCATACAGCATTTTTTAATCAGTCTTCTGCCTTCTTCCCAAGACGCTTTGCTTTTTTCTTTCTTTCTTTTTTTTTTTTTTTTTTACTTTTGCAATTAGTGTACAGAGTCAATTCTTTAATAGACATCTCATGGAGGCACCTGGAAGACCTCGGCAAAGGTGAAGAAGTACTGGGAATGCAGCCACGAATCCAACTGTGTCCTCAGTGGAATTTAGCACAGTACACAATTCAGTGTGTACACTGCAGCTTCTCCCCCAAGTGATTGATGTCTGTACCAAATGTTAGTAACCAAGGCAAGGCAAGTAACCAGGCAACCAAGGCAAGCGAAAGCATCTTCTAGAAGCAAATGCCTTGGGCTGTGCGGTTTTGCTTTGCCCTGTCCTGCTGCATTACACATGAGTGCTGTATCTACATTCCCCCGTCTGGAACTTTAGTACAACCTCAACACTCTGGGAAGATACTCTTGGATATGCACTAAAATTAGAATTTTACCTTCTCATGTGCAAATCAATATCTTCATTTTTCTCAAATGACTTTTGCTGCATTGAGGGGAATAAAATTCTGTATATTACACAATATTTGTGTAAGCTCTCCTAGAGACCTAACCAATTTTGGAGATGCTTGGAATGTTAACCTTTTTTATATCTGAGACTTCCTTCCATCAAAAAGTCCCATATCCTACTGAGAAATATCTCTAAGGTATTTATATCCTAGGGAAAGTTAGAGATAATTTGCAATGAGTAACTAGCATTTCCCCGGGGAAATTTTCCTTCTGTTTCTTTCTGTTTATGCTCTGCTTTTTCCTCCCAATAAATCTTGTACATAAATTCTAAATGTTATCATTCAGAGTGGACACCACACTCCAGCCCCGTAAGATAATCAGCCCCTTCCTTCCTTCCTTCCTTCCTTCCTTCCTTCCTTCCTTCCTTCCTTCCTTCCTTCCTCCCTTCCTGCCTCCTTCCCTCCGTCCCTCCCTCCCTCCCTTCCTTCCTCCCCACTGTGGCCACTGATACATTCCTATCATTGCTTTCCAGAGAAAGCCCTGCTGAAATCTCACCTTCATGTTTCAAGACCTTGGCCAGCATTTTTCAAAGCCTATTCCAAAGAAACAGCAAGCACCAACAAAACATTCCCTGCTGGAACACTGTATATTACATGACATTTGTAGACAGCACAGTGCCTATTAACACGTTAAAGACTTCAAGAAGTCCTACATTAAGAAATCTGTGTGACTGTTTAACCCAACATAGATCAGATCCACATAACCTCTTTACTTACTATTTGTTTATTTTACTACAATCACGATAACAAGGGTTGGCACATTTTCCCTGTTAAGGGCCACATGATAGGCTCAGTGGGTCAGTTGGTCTCAGTCAAAACCATCCAGCTCTACCATCGGGCTAAAGAGGGCTTCGACACTTTGTAAATGAATGGGCATGGCTGTGTCCCAACAAAACTTTATTTACAAAAACAGGCTATAAACCAGATTTGGCCCGTGAGCAGCAGTTTGCCAACCCTTGACCTAGAACATCCTACAATATGTCCCATAGAACATACTTTGGAAAATGCTGTGCTGGGCCCTACACTTGGTCACTCAAGAATTTCTTGCCAAGGACCAGGCACCATATTAAGACACAGTCAACAGTAGAGATGTGCTCTCTGAACTCATGAACTCTGAACTGTGATGCCCTCATGAACTAGGCAGACAAGTAAGCGGGTAGACTTTATAACAAGTAAAACTATAAATGAACAAGGATAAGTCATCCAAGAGCCCAGAGAGAAACTCATGCCGTGAGAGTGAGTGATGGGGGTCACATTTAGACCAGGGAGACTGTGGCAGCGATGTCAAAACCAGTGTCAAAAGGTGGAGGAGGCAGCAGTGCAGAGCCAGGGCAAAGGAGTAGCTGCGGCTAGGGAACACCTTGGTGTGGTTCAGGACATGGAAGAAACCCAGTTGGCTGGATGCAGTTAGTGGGGCCAGAGAGGCAGTGTTGATCCAGGCAGTCCAAGGGGGCAGAGCCTGCAGAGCTTCCCCCTGGCTCAGGTTTGGCCTCACCCACTAACCATGAGGGTGTAGCAGTGCGGATGGAAAGACACAGAAAGATTCTAAATATGTCTTAGAGTCAGATGAACTTAGTGACAGATTGGTTGTAGGGGAGGAGGAGAGGAAGGAGTCAAAGACCCTGGTGTCTGGTTTGATAGGGCCATTTTCTGAGATGGGGAGGGCATAGATACGTTTAAAAGCTCTGTTTTGATTACTCCACGTCAGGATTTAAATAAAGTCCAAAGAATGGTCATGGTAATGACAATAACTGAGCAAAGTAATTTAATTTTTTAAGATGTTAAGAGTCCTCTAGAGAAGCAGAATCAGTAGGATATTGGGGGTAATTGGGAGGGGGGGAGAGATTTATTCTGAGAAGTTAGCTCAAGAGTATAGAAGCTAGCAACTCCACAATCTTCAGGGTAAGCCAGCAGGCTAGAGACTCAGCAAAGAGTTGATGCTTTGAGTATGAAGGCCGTCTGCTGACAAAATTCCTCTTCTTAGGCAAGGTCAATATTTTTCCATGAAGGCCTTCAACTGATTAAATGAAGACCATCCACATTAAGGAGGAGCATCTGCTTTACCCAAAGTCTACTAATTTAAACTAAATGTTAACATTTAAATGTTAAGCTTATTTTAAAGAACACCTTCACAGGAACATCTGAAATAATATTTGGCCAAATATCTGGGTGCCATCCATGCCTATCCAAGTTGACACATGCAGTTAACCATCACAGAATGTATTAAAATCTTTAAATTACTTTTCTGTGGGGTGCTTTGTTTGTGAAGCAGGCTGGACAGGATTATTAAGCATTCTAGGGGAAAGGTGTTTAAATCATGTGGAGTCCGAGGTGCTGTGAAATATGCAGGTGATGATGGTAGGCAGGTGATTGCACAGCAAATCCACAGCCAGGATGGGAGAGCAGAGCTGGAAACACAGATCTGGGGGTCATCCATAATCCACTCCATCTAATGGAGGTTCCTGAGATTATGGAAATGTTGTATATCTATGCTGCCTTCATGGCAGCCACCAACCACATGGACTCTTGAGTCCCTGAAATACGGCTGATATGTCTGGAGATTGAATTTTTAATTCCAATTTTAATTTTAATTAATTTTAATTTACATAGCCACGTCACGTGTGGCTGCTGTGTTGGAGAGGGCGGGCACAGTGATGGTATTTAAAGCTGTCAGAGTGGAGGAGAGCATCCAGGCCCTTGGTCTTAGGGAAGCATAGAGAGGGAGGACTGAAGAACAAACCTGGGGACCCCAGTGTTTGCCCACACAGGAACAAGAGACAAGGTCCTGTACTTCCATAAACACAGCATTAGTACCAAGACCCCTGTGTAAAGCCAACCAAGGTTCACAACATGCTGCTCTTTTTAGTAAGAGCAGAAATTTTTGCAGCTCCACCTGCCAGTCCAGGGAGGTGATAAGGAAGCTGGTGTCCATCTGGTATTTTTTGGTTATGGGCAGAGAGAGAAAAAAAGAGAGTCTCTTGTAAGGAAAGAAAACCAGGCCAGATGAGGTTTGGAGTCCACATTTATAATATCTATGCTGCATAAAGACCTTAGATTATACTCCCAGATACAGGAAGCCCCTGGGCTTATAGTACACAATAGCTCGTGAAAATTGTCTACTTAAACTATTCAGCAAATACAGCAAATGAAAAGATTATCTACCAGAATTTGAGATGATAAATAATGACTACAAAAAGATTGTGTTTAAACATATTAAAGAGATAAAGGGAACAATAGAAAACCACAAGGAAGGAATGATTCTATTTAAAAAAGAAATTTGGAAAAAGAACACTTCTAGAAATGAAAATTTGGAATTAAAGCCACAATGAGATGTGTTGCCATACTGATTAGATGCAGGAGAAGAGAGAACTAATGAACTGGAAAATAAATATAGGGAAATTACCTAGACTATAAAAGAGATATTTTAAAAAATAGAAAACATAATAGAGGGGTTGAATTAGTATGTGTTCACCTTCAAGAAACCAACAGTTGCTTAAACCATTAAAAATGTTAATATTCTTTTTTAACAAAAGTAGTTTCAGGATTGGTTCACCACTCAGTGTTGTAATGAGGGCCCCAGAGTGTCTCCTCTCCATGCTCACCATCTTTAATCTGTTGACTTTTGTCCCCATACTTGTTCCTGTGTGACTGGTTTCTTTTAGCTGCCAAACTTTAGACATCACTTCCACCTGCAGGGCAGGAAGAAGAGGAAGAGATAAGTCCCTCCTATTTTTTCCCTTTAAATAATAAAAGTAAAAGACTCCCTGGGTTTCTCTAGCTCATTGACAGTACTCTGTTACATGGTCCCCAGCTGCAAGGGCATTTGAGGAAGGAAGCATATAACATTTTTCAGCTTCTTTAGTGGGAAGCCTGCAAGGGAGAGAGAGCTTGGGAATGACTGTTGGGCTATCTAATACTGTCTGTCTCAGAGCTTAAGAGACATAGACGAAAAAAATCAGATGATGGCTGTGCCCCATGCCCAGAGGGAATTCCAGATTGAAAAGGATAGAGAGAATGGAGTGGAAACAATATTTGAAGATAAGACACCTGAAATTTTTCCAGAATGATGAAAGAGTTCACAGATTGTTCATTTAGCTCAAGCAGGATGAATAAAAGAAAATATTCATCTAGACACATTATTATGAAACTGCAGGAAGAGCAAAGACAAGATAAGTAATATATTAAAAATTTCTAGCCAGGCATAGTGGCTCACACCTGTAATCCCAATACTGTGGGAGGCTGAGGCAGGAGAATCACTTGAGCCCAGGAGTTGGAGTCCAGTCTGGGCAACATAGCAAGATCTCGTCTCTACAAAACATTTAAAAATTAGCCAAGTGTGATGTTGCATGACTGTGATCCCAGCTAATTGGGATGCTGAGGCAGGAGGATTGGCTGAGCCCAGGAGGTCGAGGCTACAGTGAACCAAGATCACCCCACTGCATGCCAGCCTGGGTGGCAGAGTGAGACTCTGTCTCAAAAACAAAACAAAAAAGCACCCCACAACTTTCTGCTAATCAGTAATAAAAAGACAACCTAGCAGGAAATTATCAAAGGCTAGAATAGAAAATTCGTAGAAGAAGATCACAAATGGTCAATGAGGATTTTTAAAGATGTTCAGTCTCATTAGTGATCAGGAAAATCTAAGTTGAAATAACAGTGAGATATAATTTGATAACCCTCAGAGGATGTGGGGAATCTAAGAAATGAGAAAGTGAAAGTACAGCTATTGTAGAAGGCTTAACACCATGAACAGTTCTATGCCGGTATGTTTCTGAAACAGAATAGATAGTTTTCTAGAAAAATATAAATATATTTCTTCAAACATTGAATGTAAATATTTCTCCAAAACTTAAAAAGAAGTAAAACTTTTAACCATTAAAGGGGTTGAATTCATACTTTAAAATGTAGTCACAGAAGCAAAAAATGTCCCAACAAGCCCAAATTCTACTAAATCTTTAAGAAACAGATATCCCTATTGTGTATTTACAAGTCCAGGGAATTTAAAAAGGAATGAGGAAACTTACACATCTGACCAGGGTGGAGTAGCGGGGATCTCCTTTCAGAAACAACAAAACTAACGAGTACCAACAGAGAGATCAGGTAAGGATAAAGATACAATGAGATGTTGTTGGAGGATTATTTTCTATGCAGAAGACATTTTTCTTTGGAGTGTTTTAATTAATAATTTGCTTTTTATTTTTATTTATTTATTTTAAGATGGCATTTTGCTTTTTTGCCCAGGCTGAAGTGCAGTGGCGTGATCTCGGCTCACTGCAACCTCCGCCTTCCAGTTTAAAGCAATTCTCCTGCCTCAGCCTCCCGAGTAGCTGGGTTTTATATTTTCTTAATCTCCCCCTCTTTTTTTTTTTTCTCTTTTTTTTTGAGACAGAGTCTCAAAATCCCGAGTAGCTGGGATTGCAGGCATCCACCACCACACATGGCTAATTTTTGTATTTTTAGTGGAGATGGGGTTTCACCATGTTGGCCAGGCTGGTCTCGAACTCCTGACCTTGATCCACCTGCCTCAGCCTCCCAAAATTCTGGGATTACAGGTGTGAGCCACTGCCCCCGGCCTTGTTTTTTGAATTTATTATTTTTGTCCCCTGGCCTTGCTTTTTGAATTTATTATCTTTGTCTTAATTTTTGTCTAATGCACTATAGAAGTTAGCTGGGAAGAGAATGAGATCATGTTCCTGTCCTAAATTGTCAGAGCCAGGGATTTATTTGGATGGCTGGTCTGTGAGGAGCTGCTGACTCCTCACATGTAGGACATAGAAATGTCCTACATTCTTACATTTGTTTTTCAGTACTGTGATGTGGATTGAAAAATAATATAGGCTGGGCACAGTAGCTCACGCCTGTAATCCCAGCATTTTGGGAGGCCAAGGCAAGCAGATCACTTGAGGTCAGGAATCTGAGACTAGCCTGGCCAACATGGTGAAACTCCATCTCTACTAAAAATACAAAAATTAGCCAAGCATGGTGGTGCATGCCTATAATCCCAGCTGCTTGGGAGGCTGAGGCAGGAGAATCAGTTGAACCTGGGAGGTGGAGGTTACAGTGTGCTAAGATAGCGCCACTGCGCTCCGGCCTGGGTGACAGAGCAAGACTCTGTCTCAAAAAAAAAAAAAAAAAGGAAATACTATATTGAATTATACATGACACTTTTAGACGACACCCAGTCAGAAGTGACAGCAGTAATCGTAAATCTTCCATTAAGTTCTGTAGTTAGGTTATGCAGGGAAAATGTTCTTATACGTATGTATTCAAGTAAATAGAAGTTTCTGGGTATAACATATTAGCAAGGATGAGATCTTTATTTACTTGTTTTTATAATGTCAACTTTTACTTGAGATTCTGGGAATACATATGCAGGTTTGTTACATGGGTATATGGCATGCTGCTGAGGTTTGGGGCCTGATTGATCCTCTTACCCAGGTAGTGAGTATAGCACCCAGTAGTTTTTCAACCCTTGCCTCCCTTCTTCCATTCCCTCTCTTGTAGTCCCCAATGTCTATTGTCCCCATCTTTATGTCCATGACTACCCAGTGTTTAGCTTCCTCTTCTAAGTGAAAACATGCAATATTTGGTTTTCTGTTTCTGCGTGAGTTAGCTTAGGATTATGGCCTCCAGCTGCATCCATGTTGCTGCAGAGGACATGAGTTCATTCTTTTTTATGGCTGTGTAGTAGTCCATGATGTTTATGTACCCCGCATTTTCTTTCTTTC
>NW_012117955.1:898034-902045 GCF_000951035.1 Colobus angolensis palliatus | reverse complement strand
CATGCCCAGCTAATTTTTGTATTTTTAGTTGAGACGGGCTTTCACCATGTTGGCCAGGATGGTCTTGCTCTCTTGACCTCATGATCCGCTTGCCTTGGCCTCCCAAAGTGTTGGTATTATAGGCCTGAGCCGCTGCGCTTGGCCAACCACATTTTCTTTATCCAGTCCACCACTGATGGACACCTAGGTTGATTCCATGTATTTGCTATTGTGAGTAGTGCTGCAGTGAACATACATGTGCATATGACTTTTTGGTAGAATGATTTATTTTCTGTTGGATATATACCCAGTAATGGGGTTTTTGGGTTGAATGGTACTTCTAAGTTGTTTGAGAAATCTCCAAATCACTTTCCACAGTAGTTGTACTAATTTACATCCCCACCAATAGGGTATAAGCATTCCCTTTTCTCCTCAACCTCGCCAGCATCTGTTATATTTTGACTTTTTATTTTTGGTTTTTTGACACAGGGTCTTGCCCTGTCACCCAGGCTGAAGCACAGTGATATGATAGCTCATGCAGCTTTGACCTCCCAGGCCTGAGTGATCCTCCCAACTCAGCCTCCCAAGTAGCTGAGACTACAGGCATGTGCCCCCATGCCCAGCTAATTTTAAACAAAAAAATTGTACTGATGAATTCTCATCATGTTACCTAGGCTGGTATTGAACTCCTGGGATCAAGCAATTCTCCCACCCCGGCCCCTTAAAGTACTGAGATTACAGGTGTGAGCCACAGTGCCCAGCCTGACTTTTTATCAGTAGCCATTCTGACTAGTGTGAGAGGATGCAGTCTTTAATAGTGAAGTTCTGCAGTGTCCCCCAGATCTTAGAAAGTGTTCCTCCTCAGCCACCATGTAAGGAAAGCATCTTAGCCGGCCCAATTGCAAGTGCGAGCAATTCCCCACAGAAAGAATTTGGTGAGGGAGGATATGTGACATCGCTGTTGTAAAAACGGTCAGAACGTGTGTCCCCAGGGCTGCCATGTCTGTACCGGGCCATTTAGTCCATGAGGGTTGTTGCTCACTGAGTGCCAGCATGCCCACCAGGTCAGCTGCTGCACACACAGACTGGGTGCTGCAGGCGCCGTCTAGGGAGGTCACTCCAAAGCAATTCCTGAGGCATGGCCACACCTACTCTGCAGTCTAAACTTGAGGAGCTGTACTTAAATAGCTAATTTGAGGCTGGTCACAGTGGCTTACACCTTTGAGCTTAGCACTTTGAGAGGCTGAGGCAGGCAGATCACCTGAGGTCAGGAGTTCGAGACCAGCTTGACCAACATGCAGAAGCCCCGTCTCTACTAAAAATACAAAATTAGCCAGGCATGGTAGTGCATGCTCATCATGTAATCCCAACAGCTCAGGAGCCTGAGGCAGGAGAACCACTTGAACCCAGGAGGCAGAGTTTGTGGTGAGCCAAGATCATGCCATTGCACTCCAGCCTGGGCAACAAGAGCGAAACTCGATCTCAAAAAAAAAAAAAAAAAGCTGATTTGAGCTTGATTACATGAAGAATAATATTTACTATGTCTATTTACTATTTACCTGTTCTAGGCATTTTCCACACATGGATTTATTGAACTCTCACAGAGGTTCTGGAAAATGAATACACTGTACGGGGGGAAACAGAGGCACACAGCTCATAAGCAGCATAGGCAAGAGGCAAGTCCAGGCAGGTGGCTCCAGAGCCCATGCCGTCAACCACGGTGACAGTTATGTAAACCCTCTGGCTCCTAAAACACAATTTATTCATGGTATAATCGAGCACATACCCTAGTATATTGTAATTTATCTGATCATACGGCAAATCTCCCCCCACCACCTCCGCAAGACCACGAGCTCCCAAGAGCAAGAAGTTTTATCTTGTTTGTTTTTTATTGTGGTAAAATACACGTAAGAGTCATCGTCTTAATTTTTAGTTTACAGTTCAGTGGTATTGAGTCCCTTCATGTTGTGGGTGCAGCTGTCACCACCTTCCTCTCCAGAACTCTTCATCTTCTCAAACTGGCACTCTGTACCCATTAAACATTAACTCCCCATTCTCCCTCCCCTCAGCCTCTGGCAGTCACCATTCCACTTTCTGTCTCTGAATCTTGACTACTATAGTACCTCATTTGCGTGGAATCATACAGGATTTGTCTTTTTGTGACTGGGTTATTTCACTCAACATAATGTTTTCAAAGTTCATCCAGGTTTAGCATGTACCAGGATTCCCTTCCCATTTTTTTTTTTTTTTTTTTTTTTTTGAGACAGAGTCTCGCTCTGTCACCCAGGCTGGTGTGCAGTGGCGCGATCTTGGCTCACTGCAACCTCCACCTTCCAGGTTCAAGCGATTCTCCTGCTTCAGCCTCCTGGGATTATCGGCCTGCGCCATCATGTCTGGCGAATTTTTGTATTTTTAGTAGAGACAGGATTTCTTCATGTTGGCCAGGCTGGCCTCAAACTCCTGACCTCAGGTGATCCACCTGCCTCAGCCTCCCAAAGTGCTGGGATTACAGGCGTGAGCCACTGTGCCTGGCCGCTTCCTTTTTAAGGCTGAATAATATCCCATTGTACGGATAAACCACATTTTGCTCATCCATTTATCAGTCAATATTTTCCAAACCAAGTTCATTTTCATCCTGGCTGGAGCCTTTTTCTCTTCCATTTCATTTGTTCTGTCTTCAGCATCCCACGAATTGGATACTTACTCCATGCTAATCCATCCCATAGCTGTCCACACCAAACCACATGGGAGGATGATTTCCCTATATCAGAGCTGACATACCATTACAAAGGCTACTTGGCTTCTGGATCTGCAGTTCCTAAGTAGCCTTGAAGTTCAGAATCAGCTTCAGATGCACAGTAGAAGCATTCTCCTTATCAGATGAACAATGCAGAAGATTCCGAAGGGCGTACTGGCAACCTGTCATGGCAGGTTGTGATGGGAAGCCCCATCCCACGGGGGCTTCTGGGAGGCAGATAGTGTGCTACTTTGTGATCTGGGAGGTAATCATATATAATATTTGCTTTATAATAACTCATTAAATTACAAATTTATATTATATATTTTTCAAATGTATCTTATGTTTCACAATGAGAAGCTGTTAAAAGATTGGAAGTAATTATAAACATCTAGATGGATTCTGCAGTTTGCTTCATAACTGTCTTTAAATTTTTGCTCCACTTGAAAATTTTTAAAAAGTAAATTAGGGCCTTTTGGACTGTCCATTTTGGATCTGGCTTTTGCAAGAAAGATGGCATCAAGCCCTCGACCTTGGACTATGCTCAGATAAAAGACCTAGATTTAAATCACTAGATGGGCAAATGAGTATGTATAGTTGTATATTTCAAGTTAAAATGAAAAATATAAGATTGAAATGAAAAATATATGTTATTTTCTGTGGTTACCTACTTTAGGCTATATTTTTATCTAGATATAGCGGGAACTTTGCTAAATTCACCTTTTATGTAAATTGGAAATTTTACTGAGAAAGGCCTACTTTAGCACTACGTAGGGGGAAGAAAGCACCTTCTAGGCCGAATGCTACCTGGAGACCCTCCCCATGCACCTATGCTTCAAAATCGCCTCCACTGTCAAGCCTCGCAGCCTATCACCACCCTAGCATCTCACTTGCTATCTCCCTGTGGGTTTTCAATTTCTTGTCTGGAAAATTATTGGATGAATTAATATCTTTTGGAAGAATTTGTGTCTACCTTACAAAAGTTATTCCATAAATGATTTGATTTTTTGGTGGTGGTTTTAGTTGTGAGAAGTAAGAGTTCAAAAGTAAGAGTTCCTGTTGCCCCCACCTCTGCATCAGCATTTGGTATTGTCATTTTTTAGATTTTAGCCACTCTAATATGTGTAGCATAGTATCTTATGGCTTTAATTGGTATTTCCTTACTTCATATTACGTAGAACCTCTTTTCATAGGGTTCTTTCCCAGCCCATCTTCTTTGTTCAAGTCACTGTTCAGACCTTTTGCTCATTTTTTTATCTGATTATTTTCCTGTTGAATTTTAAGAATTTTTTTTT
>NW_012117955.1:896624-897511 GCF_000951035.1 Colobus angolensis palliatus | reverse complement strand
TGTTGCCCAGGCTGGAGTGCAGTGATGCAGTCCCGGCTCACTGCAAGCTCTGCCTCCTGGGTTCATGCCATTCTCCTGAATCAGCCTCCCGAGTAGCTGGGACTACAGGCGCCCGCCACCATGCCACGCTAATTTTTGTACTTTTAGTAGAGATGGGGTTTCACCTTGTTAGCCAGGATGGTCTTGATCTTCTGCCCTCGTGATCTGCCCGCCTCAGCCTCCCAAAGTGCTGGAATTACAGGCGTGAGCCACCATGCCAGGCTTGTATTTTTGCTTTTTACATTGAGGTCTGTCATCCACTTTGAATTAATTTATTTTTGTGCAAACTATAAAATATAGGTTTTGGGTTTTTTTTTTTTTTTCTTGTTGCATATGGGCATCCAGTTATTTCAACACCATTTGTTAGAAAGAGCATCCTTTAGCTATTGACCTTCTGTACACCTTTGTCAAAAATTAGTTGACTATATTTGTGTAGTTTTATTTCTGAGCTCTCTCTTGTTCTGTTGATTTAAGAATCTGCTCCTTACCAATATCACACTGTCTTAATATAGCATTATTAAAAATCTTGAAATCTTGTCTTCTTTGTTCTTTTCAGAATGCTTTGGCTATTCTAGTACTTTGCCTTTTTATTTTTAGACTCAGTTTGTCATTATCTACCGAAAAAAAAATTTGCTAGAATTTTGGTTAGGATTGCATTGTTTCTATAAATCAGACTGGGAAGAACTGACATCTGAACAGTGTTCAGTCTTCCAGTCCAGGAACACAGAATATATCTTATTTTATTTAGATACTTGATTTCCTTTATCTGTGTCTTGTAGTTTTCTGCATATAGATCCTGCACCTATCTTGTTAGATTTAGACCTTAGTTCTTTTTTTTTTTTTTTTTT